>NC_041393.1:537243557-537305011 GCF_002162155.2 Triticum dicoccoides | reverse complement strand
GGACTGCAGCTAAGCCCTCGAGTGAGAGGCAGACTCACCACTCGGTAGGATTTTTATCACTTAGGCGAGTACTAGACTGCAGCTAAGCCCCCGAGTGAGAGGCAGACTCACCACTCGGTAGGATTTTTTATCACTTAGGCGAGTACTAGACTATAGCTAAGCCCCCGAGTGAGAGGCAGACTCACCACTCGATAGGATTTTTTATCACTTAGGAGAGTACTGGACTGCAGCTAAGCCCCCGAGTGAGAGGCAGACTCACCACTCGGCAGGATTTTCTCTTCAACTTAGGCGAAACAGATTCGCAGCTAAGGCACCCACTGGGGGATTTTAGAACATGTAAAAAATGAACAACAATCATTTGGAAGACTGTAAAATCATGTCTTTTGATAATCAAACTAAAAGGTACTTCTTATTACATCTCATTAGTCTAAATACTTTAAGAGTAAAAAGGGCGGAGCAATTCCGCATTCGCAGTGCGTGGCTCATCTTTATTGTGCTCGACATTGAAAAGAGGATATGCTCCATTATGGAGCACTTTGGTGACGACAAAAGGGCCTTCCCAAGCAGGAGCGAGCTTGTGTGGTTTCTGCTGGTCCACTCGAAGAACCAGGTCTCCTTCCTGAAATGCCCGACCCCTTACATTTCTGGCATGGAATCGACGCAAGTCTTGCTGATAAATGGTCGACCGGATCAAGCCCATCTCTCTTTCTTCTTCCAGGAGATCGACTGTATCTTGCCGAGCCTGCTTTGCTTCCTCTTCTGAGAAGAGTTCGACTCGGGGAGCGTTGTGGAGCAAATCACTCGGGAGTATGGCTTCGGCTCCATAGACTAAGAAGAATGGAGTCCGCCCAGTCGACCAATTAGGAGTTGTCCTCAATCCCCAAAGTACTGATGGGAGTTCATTGACCCAAGGCCCTGCTGCATGCTTGAGGTCACACATCAACTGGGGTTTCAGTCCTTTGAGAATGAATCCATTTGCTCACTCAGCCTGCCCATTTGACTGAGGATGAGCGACCGAAGCGTAATCGACCCTCATGCCTTGGGAAGCACAAAAGGCTCTGAATTCATCAGAGTCGAAGTTCGATCCGTTATCCGTGATGATGCTGTGTGGAACACCATATCTGAGTATCAATTCCTTGATCAAACTCACAACTGTACTGGCTTCAAAGTTTTTAGTGGGCTTGGCTTCGATCCATTTGGTAAACTTGTCGTCTGCCACCAGCACATGGGTAAATCCACTCCTGCCAGTCCTCAGAGGTCCAACCATGTCCAATCCCCAGACAGCAAAAGGCCAGACGAGTGGAATTGTCTTCAGAGCTGCCGCAGGTTTATGGGACATGTTGGAGTAAAACTGACAGCCTTCACACTTGTCCACTATTTCTTCTGCCATCTAATTGGCACGTGGCCAGTAAAATCGGCTCGGTATGCTTTGGCCACGATGGTCCGAGAGGACGCATGGTGACCACAGGTCCCCAAGTGAATACCATTGAGGATTATTTGGCCTTCTTCTAGCATGATGCACTTCTCGCAGACCCCAGTTACACTTTCTCTGAACAACTGACCTTTTATCACGATAAAGGCTTTAGATCGTCGGACGATCTGTCGAGCCTCTTCTTCATCCTCTGGAAGTTCTTTCCTAAGAATGTACGCAATGTACGGCACCGTCTAGTCGGGGGTGATGACCAAAACCTCCATGACTAAGTCGACCACGGCTGGGATTTCGACTTTAGTCGGATCTGTGGCGCTCTTGGGCTGTGGTGACTCTTCAGTGAAAGGATCTTCCTGAATTGAAGGTGAATGAATATGTTCCAAAAACACATTGTGGGGAATGGCCTCTCTCTTTGAACCTATCTTTGCCAACTCATCTGCAGCTTGATTTTTTAGTCGGGGTATATGGTGAAGCCCCAATCCTTCAAACTTCTTTTCCAGCTTTCTTACTGCATTGCAATAACCAGTCATGGCCGGGCTTCTGACATCCCATTCCTTCATCACTTGATTAACCACCAAATCTGAGTCGCCGTAGACCATAAGGCGACGGACGCCGAGTGAAATGGCCATACGCAACCCGTATAAAAGTGCATCATATTTGGCTTCATTATTGGAGGAATCAAAATGAATCTGGAGAACATAGCTAAGCTTGTCTCCACAGGGGGACACCAATACTAACCCAGCACCTGAACCATTTAGCATCTTGGAGCCATCAAAGAACATAGTCCAATGCTTCGAGTGAACTTGAGTTGGCAATTGCTGCGCAATCCACTCGGCAAGGAAATCTGCGATTGCTTGGGACTTGATAGCTTTCTTTGCCTCAAACTTGATATCCAATGGAAGGAGTTCAATCGCCCATTTTGCCACTCGACCAGTTGGATCTCTGTTATTCAGAATTTCAGATAATCATGCGTCGCTGATGACTGTAGTGGAGTGATCAGAGAAATAATGTGCAACCTTCTTCATGGTCATGTATATTCTATAGACAAACTTCTGATAATGTGGATATCGTTGTTTGGATGGAGTCAAAACTTGAGAGAGATAATATACTGGGCGCTGAACCTTGTAAGCTTTTCCTTCCTCTACTCGCTCGACCATGAGTACTGTACTGACAACTTGTCCAGTGGTTGCAATGTAAAACAGTAAAGGCTCTTTGCTGATTGGCGCAGCGAGCACTGGCTGGGTGGAAAGCAGCGTTTTGAGCTCTCCAAACGCTGCATCAGCTTCCTCAGTCCACTCGAACTTATCAGATTTCTTCATCAATCGGTAAAGAGGCAAGGCATTTTCACCGAGACGAGAAATGAATCGACTCAAGGCGGCCAAACAACCAGTCAGCTTCTGAACGTCATGCACCCGCACATGGCGCTTCATTCGGAGGATGGTATCAACTTTTTCTGGATTGGCGTCGATCCCTCATTCGGAAACGAGAAAACCGAGTAACTTTCCTCCTGGAACTCCGAATGTGCATTTGATGGATTAAGCTTGATATAGTACCTTCTTAGGTTGGCAAAGGTTTCTGCGAGGTCAGTCAATAGGTCAAAACCTTTGCGAGACTTGACCACAATGTCATCCATGTATGCTTCCACATTCCGACTGATTTGAGTGAGCAGGCACTTCTGAATCATTCTCATGAATGTGGCTCTGGCATTTTTAAGACCAAATGGCATAGTGACATAACAAAAGCACCCGAATGGGGTGATGAAGGCTGTTTTTATGTCATCGGGACCATATAGTCGGATCTGATGATTCCCGGAATATGCATCTAAAAAAGACAAGTGCTCACACCCCACAGTCGAGTCAACAATCTGATCGATGCGAGGGAGAGGGAAGTGATCTTTCGGGCAGGCACGATTGATATGCCTGAATGCACATACAAAGTGAATCATCCTTCTAAGGGACCATGACTACATTGGCAAGCCACTCGGAGTGGTAGATCTCACGGATGAACTCTACTGCTAGCAGCCGAGCCACTTCCTCGCCAATCGCTTTCCTCTTCTGCACGGTGGACCGCCGAAGATGCTCTTTGACGGGTTTTACCTTCGGGTCGACACACAAACGATGCTCAGCCAGTTCTCTGGGTACACCCGGCATGTCAGAGGGTTTCCATGCAAAGATGTCCCAGTTCTCACGGAGGAACAAGATGAGCGCTTCTTCCTATTTGCTGTCGAGTGTTGTCGATATATGAGTCAGTGCGGCTGTCAGTGTCAAAACCGGCGGATCTCGGGTAGGGGGTCCCGATCTGTGCATCTTAGGCTGATGGTAACAGGAAGCAAGGGACACAATGTTTACCCAGGTTCGGGCCCTCTCGATGGAGGTAAAACCCTACTTCCTGCTTGATTAATATTGAAGATATGAGTAGTACAAGAGTAGATCTACCACGAGATCGTAGAGGCTAAACCCTAGGAGCTAGCCTATGATGGTATGATTGTAATTGTGATCGGCCTTCTAAGGACCAACCTCTCTGGTTTATATAGACATAGGAGAGGGCTAGGGTTTACATGGAGTCAGTTACAAGGAAGGAAATATAATATCCGGATCTCCAATCTTGTCTTCCAAGCAAAAGAGAGTCCCATCCGGACACGGGACGAAGTCTTCAGTCTTGTATCTTCATAGTCCAACAGTCCGGGCAAAGTATATAGTCCGGCTGTCTAGATACCCCCTTATCCAGGACTCCCTTAGTAGCCCCTGAACCAGGCTTCAATGACGATGAGTCCGGCGTGCAGTCTTGTCTTCGGCATTGCAAGGCGGGTTCCTTCTCGGAATACTCCAAAGTCATTACCGAACACGTAGACCGTGTTTGGATCTGCAAAATGATCTTTACATACCACCGTAGAGAGAATGATATTTCAGCTGACAACTTTTTAGAGGACGTGATATGTCCTTACGGTCGGGTCATCATTCGAACCGTTTTCCGACAACCAGCCACAACGTGTATTGTGAGGCAGTTTCCTTGTCATGTCTTGTCAAAGCAGAGATTGTGTCCCCTTATCACGGGATTCTCATCAATACGGGTATGGGTAATCCCACCGTGCCATCAATCGTGGCGCTTGAGAAGTAAGCGATTCTCAATGGGCAAGTGAGGAGGCGCACCGCTTTCGTCGCCTCTATAAAGGGATAAAGGACCCTCATTTTCACCCACACCCTCCTCCTCCTTTGCTCATCCTTGCCTCCCCGAGCTCCCGCGCCCTAGTCCAAGTCTTCTCCACATAGTTAAACATGTCCGGAGCAAGAGGCAAGTGGGTGGCTTCCACCGTGAAGGAGAAGCATTTCGCGAATCTTCGGGTGGCCGGATACTTTGCCGCGGACATAGCGCACCGGCTACTGGACGACGAGCAGGTCATTCCAACCCCGAGACCCCACGAGAGGGTCGTGTTTCTCGCCCACTTCGTCCGTGGACTGGGATTTCTGCTTCATCCCTTCGTCCGCGGGCTCATGTTCTACTACGGGCTAGATTTCCATGATCTAGCCCCAAACTTCGTCCTCAACATCTCGGCGTTTATCATCATATGCGAGGCCTTCCTCCGTATCCAGCCTCACTTTGGCTTGTGGCTGCAAATCTTCTGCGTGAAGCCGAAGATCGTAAGCGGCCAGCAAGCGGAGTGCGGAGGGGCCATGGTGGACAAGATGCCTAACGTCACCTGGCTTGAGGCTCCTTCGTGGAGACCGTGAAAGGGTGGCAATCGGGGTGGTTCTACATCACCGAGCCGCGCGACGCCAACAGGGCGGCGGCCCCCGAATTCCGATCCGGAACTCCCATGCGGCTCACCTCCTGGGAAAAGAAGGGCCTGGCCTGGGGCGAACCTGCGGAGCTGACCGGACTCCAAAACTGCATCAAGAATATGAAGGACAAGAACATCAAGCTTGTCAACGTGATCCAAGTCATGCTCGTTCGCCGGATTCCTCCATGCCAAAGGCGAGCGTTTAATCTGTGGGAGTTCGTCCCGACCAAACACCAGACGCTTCGAAAGCTCTATGGCATGAAGCACAAAGACGCGTGGAAGGCACTGTTCAAGGCCTCCAAAGTACCTCCTCCCATATCCGAGGACCGTGGACTTCACGCCACACGGCCTCCCCGTCCGGTGAGTTTTTCGACTACCACCAGATTCAGTTCTTCCAAAGTATTCTTGGGGGAGTCTTAAGTAATTGTGCATGTTTGATTAGGATTATGTGGAGACAGCAGAGCGGATTGACTGTCTGGCTCCGCTGCCCAAATGTCTGGCCGATGCTCTCCCGACGGAGATGCTAGTTCCGGCGCCCTACAAGGCACCGGGGAAGAAGGCCAAAAAGAAGGCCCTGGGGACCAGGAAGGGTCTCCGGCGTAAAGTTGTACCGGAGGCCTCGTTCGAAGACGACGAGGCACACTCCTCCCCTGAAGGGGAGGAAGAGGAAGAAGAAGAGGCCGCCCCATTCGGAGAGGATGAGGGCCTGAGAAGGCGGACCAGGGGGCCAGGAAAAGCTCCCGGCGCAAGGCCGTCATACCCTCGTCGTCCGATGACGACGAGGCAGATTCCTCCCGTGGAGGTGGGGAGAAACAAGAAGAAACTCTACCTCCCCGTACTGGGGGGAGAAAAAGAGGAAAGTCGCCCCGTAGGGGGAGGCTGGGACATCCAAGAAGGGCAAGGTGTCCCTTCCGGACTACTCCGCCATCACCACCGATAGCGAGGAGTGGTGGCTGCCCAGGGCGAAGACCCTAGTGCGAACGTAAGTATCCGCACTCTTATCATAATTTTGCTTCATAGTTTGTTATAACGCAGAACTTGTATATAGTCCGGCCAGGGTCCATCCCGAGGTGTCGTCTTCGGATGGGTCTTTGAGCGATTCAGCGATGAACTCGCTCCCGACAGCCACTACTCCTCAGCCTGCGGATGACACAGAGGTGTTGTCTCAAAGGCTCCCAGAGATGGGGGAGGTGGCTCTGGAGGCGCTCCAAGGCGGCATTCCGGACGTCGGACACACGGGGTTCAAGATCCCCGCGGATCATGTTGATGAGACCCGCAGTAAGCCGGGCTCTCAGTCGAACACTATTCCGGAACCTCCAGTGGTTCCGGACTCAGGCAGGCAGCCCCTCGTTAGGGAGGGCGAGCCGTCTGTGCCGAGGACTTCCGCTACACCCGAGGCGTTGGATTGTCTGCTGGAAGCGCTTCGAGGGGCTTCCATAGATGAAGAGCACCGTACTCTTATGAGTGTGGTGATTCAGAAGGTTTTGTCCGCCAAGATCGGACTAACCGAAGCTTGCACCAGCCTCCTGACAGGCTTTGAGGTAAGTAATAAAAATCTGTGAAATTACCAACCGATAGGTAGTAACCCCTGATACTCTGTTTGGTGTTCGGAAAGAAAAACCAAATGAAGGGTCAATCATAATCTGTAGGAGTCTAATAATAAGTGTGAATGTGAATAAGCAGGCTATGCTGCTTGCCGCTGCCATCCGCACAGCCGAGATCCCCGGACTAAAGCGGGATCTGGAGCAGGCGCAGGGAGAGCTCAACCTCACGAAGAGGCAGCTTGAAGAGAACAAAGGTGAGTGAGTCCTCGCTCTTATGTAATGAAGGATAGATAAAATTGGTTATTCTAACAATGAAGCCTCGTGATTTTGTAACAGGGGCCACCACCGAAGCGGCGTCTCTGCAGAAAGCGCTGTCCGAGGCCGAACACAAGGCGTCCTTGGAATGCAAGGAGCGCGAAAAACAAGATGCTAGAGTGGGCGAGGTACAGCAAGAGCTCCAGGAGCTCGACAAGAAGTTCGAGTCCGTGGAGCATGAGCTTAAGGTGAAAGAGGCCGAGCTTGCAAAGGACCTTGCTAGTATAAGAGACGCCAAGGCCGAAGCCGAGAAGGCACAACAGGAAATCCAGGAGGCTAAGAAGATAGCGGAGGGTAAGAAATTCTTTATGCAAAGCAAGCATGTGGAGGAGGCGTTCCTTTTACTTACCCGAATTCGGAGCTCTCCAGGGGCATTTGCTGATCTCCTATGCAGCGTATCAAACGCCGTGGAGTTCTACCATGTCGAGGAGGGGAGCACAACAGAGAAGCTGTTCTGGTCCCAGTATACTGGGGCTGAACATCCAACGCCTCTAAGTGACCAACTGAAGCAGTTGGTTGAACTCCACAGGGCGGCCGAAGTGGCTATGAAGGATTTCATAGTCCGGATGTGGCCCTGTGAGCCCCTGCCCACCAGCTACTTCGGCCTGATCAAGCGAATGGTGAATGCTTGTCCGCGGCTTGAAGTGATCAAACAATCCGTTTGCATTGAGGGTGCCCGCCGGGCATTTGCCCGTGCGAAGGTGCATTGGGGCAAGCTGGATGCGGAGAAGCTGGTGAAGGACGGGCCGCCAAAGGGCAAGGTGCATCACTGTCCCGAGAGATATTATGAAGGCGTTATGAAGGGCGCTCGTCTCGTGGCCGATGAATGTATCAAGGACGCAATTTTAGAATGAATTCACTTCTGTCATGTTTGTAATATAAGGACGAAGTTACTTGCGCTATGTAGCGCCTTTTGATTTAAAATATTACCTTCTGTGCGTCTGTTTATAAAGTTCTGAAAGTAGGCCAGTCGTCGGCTTCCGCCCCCACGTAACTAGTACTGGGGTGTTCGTGGGAAACCTAGACACTCTTTATCCAAATGTTTGGTCCCTAAAGGAGGTGTCTAGCGCAGTGAACAAGGAAATCGGACTATGCGGCTTTATAACCTTCACTTAGCCATAGAAGTCTACAATTTTAAATTTTGGCGAAGCCCCTAGAGTTGGGAAGGCCGAACTGGGGCGCTATGTACGCCTAGATCGGACGAGGCCGATTCCTCGCCTAAAGCGGAAAAATCTTTAAGGATTTCAAGACCTCTCAAACAACGACCAGCTCTCGCCACATCATGCCGGTCAGTTTTCGGCTTTCTCTACTGAGGTGCTCGTCCGGAAGAACCGGGACACAATCGCAGTAGTTCTCCCTATTCTACCTTAGCCGATATAATGGAACGTAAGGTACCAAAACAAGGGAGCCGGCCTATCCCAACTATGGACCCAAGACATGATTCGGAGCTGATGCATATAGTGCTATAAGTTCGGGGTGCCGCACTGTTGAAAGTGTTCGGACTTTGCTTGCCGTATTGCGGGGCGCCATAAGAAGCCCCTGGCAAAGTAAACATACCAAGGTGTACGGATGCAATAGTAAATAAACATTTATAGAAAAAATGTGCAGATATGAATAATAAGCTGACGCTATATATGATCTCCCATCAATGAATAATACATTTAAGCATATGTTTACAATGGGTGCGTTTAAGCAGAAGTAAATAGGACTATTTAACATGTCCTATCCAAGGGCAGGCTGCATATAGGTATACAAAACAGGTATAATGATCGTGAACAGATTCCACCTGGGTATTTCCTTTCATGCACGAAGCCTGTTACCTCCTTGGTTTTCTCTCCAATGTAAGTCCGTCAATCCGGCTCTTCTGAAGAGGCTGCTCTAAAGCAATGTCCTGAAACATAAAAAGGGAGGGTTATGAAGGTATGTTGCAGTGATACCGCACTGTTGACTGAGTCACTACTGAGCCTCCGCCTGTGCCCATGGTATTTTGAGTGCGTAATTGTGTACGGGTGGCACGGATGCTGCTATGATGGGTCTTGAGCGGAGGCCGGACTGTTAGTCACGCTCTTGGTGTGCCTGGTGATCCTATTGCAAGGTGCTCCGGACTTGCTTGACGGTGCTCGAGGTTGTCATCGCCGGATTGGTGGTTTGTCAGATGAGGCTGCATTGTACTTCCACTACGAGGGCTGCAATATGCTCTTCTGTACGGAGAGAGTGGTCCATATTTCCGTTGACTGTTATGACCCCGCATGGTCCTGGCATCTTGAGCTTGAGGTATGCATAGTGTGGTACTGCATTGAATCTAGCGAATGCGGTTCGTCCGAGCAGTGCGTGATAACCACTACGGAAAGGGACGATATTGAAGATGAACTCTTCGCCTCGGAAGTTATCCGGAGATCCGAAGACCACTTCCAATGTTATAGAGCTCGTACAACGGGCCTCTACTCCAGGAATTACACCTTTAAAGGTGGTTTTGGTGGGCTTGATCCTTGAAGGGTCGATGCCCATTTTGCACACCGTGTCTTGATAAAGCAGGTTCAGGCTGCTGCCTCCGTCCATAAGGACTAGTGTGAGGTGAAATCCGTCTATGATTGGGTCTAGAACCAATGTGGCTGAGCTGCCGTGACGGATGCTGGTAGGGTGATCCCTACGATCAAAGGTGATCGGACAAGCTGACCATGGGTTGAATTTGGGGACGACTGGCTCCATCGCATAGACGTCCCGTAGTCCTCGGTTCCGTTCCCCATTGGGAATGTGAGTGGCGTAGATCATGTTGACCGTTTTCACCTGGGGGGGGGATTTCTTCTGTCCCCCCTTGTACGGACGCCGGGGCTCTTCGTCATCGTTGCTGTGTAACCCCTTGTCCTTGTTTTTGGCATTTATTTTACCGGCCTGTTTGAACACCCAATAGTCTCTGATAGTGTGGTTGGCTGGCTTGTCTGG
This sequence comes from Triticum dicoccoides, assembly GCF_002162155.2. NCBI lineage: Eukaryota > Viridiplantae > Streptophyta > Magnoliopsida > Poales > Poaceae > Triticum > Triticum dicoccoides. The sequence continues at coordinate 537,295,002 of NC_041393.1, read as the reverse complement.
GGTGCCATGAATTTGGCACGGGCGTTCCAGTATGCGGTCCAGACTGGACGGTCCTTGATTGTTTCGTTTGAACGTCTTCTTCCGCTGGCTGGATTTGGATCCGTTGAATCCGGCGTTGACTGCCATGTCTTCAGTGTTGTCGCCGTTGTTCCATCGCTTGTGTCTATTGCGCCGTGGCTTGCCATTGTCATGGACATCCGAAGTGCCAGAATGTGGCGTAGTGCTACTGCGAGCCAACCAGCTGTCCTTGCCCGCGCAAAAGCGGGTCATTAGTGTCATTACAGCCGCCATGGACTTGGATTTCTCCTGGCCGAGGTGTCGGGCGAGCCACTCATCGTGGATATTATGCTTAAAGGCCGCCAGGGCTTCGGCGTCCGGACAGTCAACTATTTGGTTCTTTTTAGTTAGGAACCAAGTCCAGAATTTCCTTGCTGATTCTCTGGGCTGTTGAGTAATGTGGCTCAAGTCATCGGCGTCCGGTGGTCGCACATATGTGCCTTGGAAGTTGTCGAGGAATGCGTCTTCCAGGTTTTCCCAACTGCCAATGGAATTTGCGGGCAGGCTGTTTAGCCAGTGCCGGGCGGGTCCTTTGAGCTTAAGGGGAAGATACTTGTTGGCGTGTAGATCGTCTCCGCGAGCCATGTGAATGTGGAGAAGGAAATCTTCAATCCATACTTCAGGGTCTGTTGTGCCATCGTATGATTTGATGTTTACAGGTTTGAACCCTTCTGGGAATTCGTGATCCATTACTTCATCGGTGAAGCAGAGGGGGTGTGCGGCGCCTCTGTGCCGGGCTATGTGGCGACACAGTCCGACTAAGTCTGGCTGACTGTGTTCGGCCCGGCCGGATTTACTGTTAGTGTATCCGGTATGACAGACATCGTCATGTGCTGCAGCGCGCCCCCGTGATCCGTAGATCGATTTTGGTTGTCCTGCGTTTTTTTCCAATCTGTCTTGCAGGTCCTGAGTATTGCCCCGGGCCATAGTAAACTGGCGCGGGGGTGCGGGCTGGTATTCAGGCTGATATGCCGTTTTATCCCGGCCACAAGGTGGCCGATCAAACGTGTGGCGCTCGAGTCCGTATTCCTCGGCTGCCAGGACTTCTGTCCATCTATCTGTGAGCAGGTCTTGATCAGCTTGAACCTGCTGCTGCTTCTTCTTCAGGCTCTTCGCAGTGGCAATAAGCCGGCGCTTGAAGCGCTCCTGCTCCACGGGATCCTCAGGCACACCGAACTCGTCGTCGCCGAGGCTAATCTCGTCTTCGTAGGGGGGCATGTAGCTGTCCTCCTCCGGATAGCCATCCGTCGCCTGTTCATCTGGGCTGTCCTGCCCATCCTCCTACTCGGCTTGCTCGAAGGCAGGCTGATCGGGGTTGTATTCATCTTCGGCACCGTCCGGATTGTTTTCGTCTCCGGTGCCGGTATTGCTGTGGCGGGGCTTGGAGCGGCGCTGGTGACGCCCATGCTTTGCTTTCTTCTTGGAGGGGTTATCCTCCATTGCCTCATCGCCATTGGTTTCCTTAGGCGTGTCCACCATATATATGTCATATGAAGAGGTGGCTGTCCACCGCCCCGTGGGTGGTGGTTCCTGATTTTCTCCTACATCGTTGTCCAAACCGTCAATGTCCTCGAAGTCAAAGTCCAGCACGTCGGTTAAATCATCGACCATGGCTATGAAGTGGGTGGTGGGTGGGCAATGAACTCCTTCGTCGCTAACTTCCCACTCGGGCTAGACATAGTTCGGCCGAGAGCCTCCTGACAAAGAGAGAGACTTTAATGAATTCAGCATGTCGCCAAAGGGCGAATGCTGGAAGATGTCCGCGTCGGTAAACTCCATAACCGGAGCCCAGCCAAGCTCGGCGGGCTCAAGAGCGTGCAGACTGGAACCTACAACCGGATACGAGTCCGGGGGTCCGGAATCACAGGTGCCTCTAAAGGTGAGGCCAGGGTTCGGCTCTACCGCCAATGCGTGTGCGGCCTACGGGGTGGGGTCCATCCTCCCGTCCTCGGGCCATGCAGTATGCTCCAGATTTAGGTCCGGGGCTACTGCAGGGGTGATATCCCGAGCGTTGTCCAACGGCAGGTCTAGGCCATGCTCATCATGACTGTCCCACGCTCCTGGCACAGGCCAGATTCCGTCGAAGATCAAGTCTCCGCGGATATCGGCCGTGTAGTTCAGGTTTCCGAAGCTGACCTGGTGGCCGGGGGCGTAGCTGTCGATCTGCTCCAGATGGCCAAGCGAATTGGCCCGCAGTGCGAAGCCGCCGAACACGAAGATCTGTCCGGGGAGAAAAGTCTCACCCTGGACTGTGTTGTTGACGATTGAAGGCGCCATCAAGCCTCACAGCGGCGACACAGAGGAACTCTCAATGAAAGCACCAATGTCGGTGTCAAAACCGGCGGATCTCGGGTAGGGGGTGCCGATCTGTGCGTCTTAGGCTGATGGTAACAGGAAGCAAGGGACACAATGTTTACCTAGGTTTGGGCCCTCTCGATGGAGGTAAAACCCTACTTCCTACTTGATTAATATTGAAGATATGAGTAGTACAAGAGTAGATCTACCACGAGATCATAGAGGCTAAACCCTAGGAGCTAGCCTATGATGGTATGATTGTAATTGTGATCGGCCTTCTAAGGACCAACCTCTCCGGTTTACATAGACACCGGAGAAGGCTAGGGTTTACATGGAGTCGGTTACAAGGAAGGAAATATAATATCCGGATCACCAAGCTTGTCTTCCACGCAAAGGAGAGTCCCATCCGGACACGGGACAAAGTCTTCAGTCTTGTATCTTCATAGTCTAATAGTCCGGCCAAAGTATATAGTCCGGCTGTCCGGATACCCCCTTATACAGGACTCCCTCAGCGGCATTGGGATTGGTCGGGTGAATATGAATCGGCTTCGTTTCACCAGTCGACTGAAATGCAGAATCCATGGCAGGCTTCTTGGCTCGGAGCAAATCACTCAGATCTGCATTCTTCTGATACTCTTGGAGTTCAACTGCTGCCATCTGCGCATCAGCAATTTTGGAACTTTTCTGGAAGCATTCATCTGCTTTCTGCCGATTTCCAGTAACTGTGATAACACCTTTGGGGCCAGGCATCTTCAACTTGAGGTACATGTAACATGGTCGAGCCATAAAATATGCGTAGGCAAGCCTACCCAGAATGGCATGATAAGCACTCTGGAAATCCACGACTTCAAATGTCAACTTCTCCTTATGGTAATGCTTGGAATCGCCAAAAACCACGTCGAGAGCAATCTGGCCAAGTGATTCGGCTTTCTTCCCAGGGATAACACCATGGAAACTCATATTGCTCTCGCTAAGTTTGGACATCGGAATGCCCATCCCCTTCAAGGTTTCAGCATATAGGATATTCAGACCGCTACCACCGTCCATCAGCACTTTAGTCAGTCTAGTGCCTCCGACCATGGGGTCGACCACCAACGCTTGCCTCCCGGGGGTGGCTACACAAGCAAGATGGTCAGACTGGTCGAATGTGATGGATGTCTGGGACCATTTCAGGTATGTGGTCGTCGTTGCCGGAGCGACCATATTCACTTCTCTATCGATAACTTTCAACCGACTCTTGCTCTCAACATCAGCAAAAATCATGAGGGTGGAATTGACTTTGGGATAACCGTCGTCTTCCTCTTCATCCTCATCTTTGTCCGACTCTTTATCCTACTCACCGGGTTGTTTTTCTCGGAATTGCTGGATCAGGAGTCGACATTGTCAAGTGGTATGCTTAGGGTAGATCAGATTACCCTCTTCGTCCTTCTTCGTGTGGATGTGACATGGCAAATCCAACACATCATTCCCTTCTTGATCCTTTACCTTCTTAGGGGGGCCAGGGCCCTTTAGGTTTTCCCTTAAACTTTCCTTGAGCTACTGCTGCGATCTCACCGGGCGCTGCGGGCTCGGTCTTATGCTTCTGTTTCCGACTGGAATTACCTCCACCGGCCTCTTGGCCGACTGGCTTACTCTTTCCGCTACGGAGTCGATCCTCTTCTTCTCCGTCAGTGTACCGGGTGGCTATTTCCATCATCTGAGTCAGAGTCATATCTCTAGTCCGACCGAACTTCAGGACCAACTCTCGGTATTTGACGCCTTCCTTGAAGGCACACACTGCTTGATGCTCTGATACATTTTCAACGGTGTGATGCAAAGTGGTCCACCTCTGAATGAAATCTCTCAAAGTCTCACTCGGCCTCTGCACACAATGCTGCAACTTGGTCAATCCTGCTGGTAGCTTGCAAGTGCCCTCAAAAGTTTTGATGAACACTCGAGCCAGCCCCTTCCCAACTGTATATACTGCCAGGAGCTAATTGAGTCAACCATGCTCGGGCCGACCCTTCCAACATCAGAGGAAGATGTTTCATCGCTACTTCATCGTTTCCACCTCCAATCCGCAGAGCCACTCGGTAATCCTCAAGCCAAGTTTCAGGCTTTCATTCTCCAGTGAACTTACTGACTCCGGTCGCCAACCTGAAGTTGGGAGGAATCACTGCCGCCCTGTTGGCTCTGCTGAAACACTCTGGACCGGAAACATGCACTCTGTTGCCCCTTGGACGATCTCTGCCAGGGTCTTCTCTATGCGCTCTGTTCCGGTTGACTAGGCCTTGAACGAGAATGGATCTCGCATCGAAGCCCAGCTCTCTTGGGTCGATTGGTGCTCTATGCTCGCCACTGTGACGACGTCTATCATCGTTCTGCCAAGGCACATATGATGCACTCCTCGGAGGAGGCGTGGGCACTCGATGACGATTGTCGTAGTCAAGCTGATGATCATATTGTCCAAGGCCTTCACGCCACAGGGGCGATCTTGGGCTGTGGGCCGACTGAACTGTATCCGCTACTATGGATCTGCTGTGAATCCTATTTCGCGACTGAGACACTGCTGTGTTCTGCTCTCGTGCTGCCCGGAGCAAGGCCCAGATTTTCATCAACCCTCTGCCAGCCTCAAACTGGGAAGGTTGGATCAACTCTGCTATTTGGGCCGCAGCTGTGAGGTTCTGAATCAGAGTATGGTGTACCTTAGGCAGAGGCGGGAAAAGTTGCCGTCGACTAGACTCAGGGACCCGCTCCCGAGCACGCTCGTCGAGAGCGCGCTGAAGGTTCTCTAGTCGAGTGTGCTCAGCCAAATTAGCCAGGCGCACCTCCTCCAAGGCCCGAGCTTTGGGGGTTTCTCCAACGATGGGCATGTGCAGTGCATCCATGTTGCGGCGACGAAGTTCTTCCCTCTACTGCGAAGAAAGGGGTTCGGGATGGTATTCCTCATGGACGCGTGACGGATCGCCGCCACCATCTTTGCCGTCTTCACACAGAAGCCAGGCGGACCACGCGGTCCATGACCATCCAGACTTCAGCTGCAGGGTCGCTGCTATCGCACTCGGATGCGGTCTCCGCGGAGCCATTCGACAGATTGAGCAGGCCATGGAGAGTTTTGTCGGGCTCGATTGCCGCGACTTGATGGGTGGCCGAACGCCGAGCCACCACGTGTTTCACCCACCATTGATGCCGTAATCGACCGGATCGCTTGCGGCGGCAAACAGCAGGGAGGGAAGACATCATTGGAGCCGACTGATACTGAGTCGACGCCTGTCGGAGAAGGACGCCACGAACACACGCGCGAAAGTGCGTCGCCCCTCGGACGGGGAGCGCCTCAATGTCAAGGGGAGCTTCTTGAAGCCACGCGGAGTCGTCAGCGACGAAAACAAGCACGCCGAGACGGATCTCACGGCCCTCAGCCAATCTGCCGCCGGAAACTATGATGATGATGATCGGAAAAACTTGCAACTCACCAACAAGTCGCTAAGACACCTGCCCCATGGTGGGCGCCAACTGTCGTGGTTATAAGACTGACAGTAGAAAGGGGGGTAGGTATGGAGAGGCAAGATCTCAGCTATGGTGAAGGTGTACACACGAGGTTTACGAGTTCAGACCCTTCTCGGTGGAAGTAACAGCCCTACGTCTCGGTGCCCGGAGGCGGTCGATTGGATTATATGTGTGATGTTACAGGGGGTGCAAACCCTTGTGCCAGAGGAGTTTGGCCTAAAGCCAGGGCTCCCCCAGTGGTGATGTTGTCCTTGATAACAAGGTGAGCCATCAAGCCTTACCGTGACGACACAGTGGAACTCTTAATGAAAGCACCAATGTCGGTGTCAAAACCGGCGGATCTCGGGTAGGGGGTCCCGAACTGTGCGTCTAAGGCTAATGGTAATAGGAGATGGGGGACATAATGTTTACCCAGGTTCGGGCCCTCTCGATGGAGGTAATACCCTACTTCCTGCTTGATTGATCTTGATGATATGAGTATTACAAGAGTTGATCTACCACGAGATCGTAGAGGCTAAACCCTAGAGGCTAGCCTATGATTATGATTGTTGTCGTCCTACGGACTAAACCCTCCGGTTTATATAAACACCGGAAGGGGCTAGGGTTACACAAAGTCAGTTACAGAGAAGGAAATCTACATATCCGAATTGCCAAGCTTGCCTTCCACGCAAAGGAGAGTCCCACCCGGACACAGGACGAAGTCTTCAATCTTGTATCTTCATAGTCCAACGGTCCGACACAAGTACATAGTCCGGTTGTCCGAGGAACCCCTAATCCAGGACTCCCTGACCCCTCTCCACATTTGCAGACAAGGCTTCCCTCGTTCATCCTTATATCCAACAACCTCATTGTTGAGCAATTAAGAAAGGAAGCCTCTGGAACAAACTAGCCTGGTGGCCGCTGCCGGCGTCGTCAATCCCCATGCCTCTGCTCAGTCCGACCACCAATCACTGTCGTGGTTCTAAGATTGACAGTAGAAAGGGGGGTAGATATGGAGAGGCAAGATCTCAGCTATGGTGAAGGTGTACATACGAGGTTTACAAGTTCAGGCCCTTCTCGGTTGAAGTAACAACCCTACGTCTCGGTGCCCGGAGGCGGTCAATCGGATTATATGTGTGATGTTACAGGGGGTGCGAACCCTTGTGCCAGAGGAGGGGGTGGCTTATATAGAGTACGCCAGGAACCCCACCGCCCTCCATTACAAGGGACTTAATGTATATAAAGTGGCGGCGTTACTGGTAACGCCAGCCTTAACTGCTGTTAATGACCTTAAAGACTACGGAGTGAACGCCTGCCCGTTGTAATGCTGAGTGACTCCTGGTCTTCGGTAGGTCAAGTGATTCTATGGATGGTCGAGTGACAGTAGAGAGGAGGACTCCCGAGTGACATGACTGTCGAGTGGATTGCACTCGACATCTTTGACTGGGGGTCGCTTGTTGCCTCTTGGACTTCTTATCTTCTAGGGTAGTGACCTTGGGTAGGACGTATAGGTCGGGCCTATGACCCTACCCCAGGTCTGTATCCTCATCAATCACCACCATGCCCCACTCCTGTTCACCTTATCTCATATTTCTCGAGATATCATTAGTTTTTACACATGGGATTACTCCCGCATGGGTCAATCACAACAAGTGTTTTATAAAAACATGCATTTTGATGTTCCGTGCAATGCACGGATCTTGCTAGTACTCCTACAGAAGACTAAGTTGGTGATGATGGTGTGTCTGCCATCCATCGTTTCTGACCATTAGTTCTACATCTAATGACTGTGAGGTAAGTTGTTGCCTTTTCTCACCAACATCCCACTTATCTACCAATTTGCAGAAAACCCCATAATTAGTATATTAAAACCAACCACATCCCTCCCTGACCTCACCAAAACAGCCCAAGGAATATATTCTAATTGAAACATAATATATCTCTAGTGATATATGTATATCAAAATTAGAGTGTTTTGTCATCAAGTTTGTGAATAAGTATTATTCTAATTATGATTCGTTGCAACACACATGAACATTGCTAGTATTTCCAACCATACATTTTTTCCTAGTATTCCATAGTTTCGAGTTTTCCATCAAGATATTAGTCACTCATGGTTGATATTTACTTTCAATCATGTACACATATGCACTATGTAACTAGCCTTGCTTATTGGCTTCCAAAGCTTAACTTCCACTCCTACTTACAAAGTGTAGAGTATTTAACAAAAAACACCACTTTCAACCAGCCCTAGGAAGAATCTGTTGTACAAAAAATAGCAAAAAAATACCCAAAATTTATTAATCTACGCCAAAAACTACTACCTTGTACTCCTACCGATTTGGTTCGTTTAAACACATTTATGACAGGGTTGGCCCACACGTCCGTGCTGACGAGGCAGCTTAAACCAACACATTTTGTTTGACTGTTGACACAAGGGACCCACATCTGACCTTCTATCCTGTTATTCCCCCTCAAATCATTATTTTTCCTGAACATTACTTCAAACAGTACTGATGCGTGTTCGTCGGTGGAGCCGGTGATGAGCGAGTTGGCCGCCGCTCCGCCGGACGGGCCGGACACCGCGCTAGCCTCTGCACGGATTGGCAGGCTGGCCTGAGCATGACTCACGAGTGAGCAAGCCGCCGTGCTGGCCTTCGCTCGAGCCAGATGGCTGGCCTTAGCGCGGCGCGCGCGAGCAAGCCGCCGCGCCTCCGTGCCAATCTAGCTAGCAAACCTTGCAGACAAGGAGCTAGACAGAACTATCTTAGCTAGCTAGCTGCCGCAAGCGCCGGACGGAGCTGGCATCCGGGCTACCGAAAGATGGGCTCCGCATCGCTGGTGGTTTTAACCTCGCCTTCTGCCGCCGGCGGTAGCTGCGTCCCATGGCCGAGGATTACTAGGTGGATGGACCGGAGGTAGGAGGTCACTCGGGGATTTTTGTGCAGACTGACATGTAGGTCCCACAAGTCATAATGCTCGGTCGAATAGAAATCATTGACTTAATGGCCGACATGGGCCCTGTCAGAGGTTAGAGTTAGATTCTAACCCTGAACTAACTCTAACCAAAGTGGTGTTTGGATGGCAGGGTTAGATTGACAACAAATGTATCCAAACAGGGCCATGGGTTGAAACGTGCCTATAACGGAACTTTGTAGAGTAGCCGTTTATTGGTAGGGCTGGTTGGTAAGAGCACGTACAATGGTTGATAAGGTAGTCTTATCTTAAGTCTGCCACGTATGCAAGTGGTAGTAGTTTCTTGGCATTATTAGTGGTTTCTTGCATTATTAGGGGTTTCTTGTAAAGAACAATGTACTACTAGCGACAAAAGGCGATTCTAGGTTGCGTTGTACTCCAACGAGTACTACTAGTGCTCACGAGAGTGTGTACCTCGTTTTGTGGATTCGATCCTGGCCGAACGCACGGCCACCTTTTTTTAAATAATAACTTTGCTGCGAGCCAATATTTTACACGGGTAGTTTGAGTTTTGAAGTCAAACGGACATGCGACACCACAATCTGGGTGCACTAGATAGCCTAGCCACATGAACGGGTTTTCCTTCCCAGCATCCCGTGGCTTGCGTGCTCGCCCTAGCCGCACCTCGGTTGCAGCTTCCTCATCAGCTAGTAGCATATTTAAAGTAGCGCCTCCCAATTAAGCCCGAGGAGCCGGAAAAGCCTGGCGGGGCATTGGTAACTGTGCAATATGCCATCGTACGTAAATTGCTCTACTACTACTCTGTAGCTTGTGGTGTTGCACGCATGGACTTCACTCCATTATCGGCTCTACTATTAAAGAAATTCCTCTTGACGTGTTTTTTTTTGAAATAGAGGCAAAAAGCTTTGCTTCATCTCATTCATAAAGAAGGAACTACTAACAAAGTTTGACAAGATCCATTACACCTCCACAAATGGAAGCGAAAAGCCTAGTCTCGCTGTATCAAATAACTCAAATGTTCTGCCCCAGCAGTAACCGTCGCTGATAAACAGGCTGCTAGTGTGTGCGTGAGAGGAGCGGCTGATTAGGCCAGCTACATGAGAGGAGCGGCTGAATAGAGCACCGAGAGTACCCACTAGGCCACTATGCAGGTGTACTTTCCCTGCATTGATAGTACATCGATGGTTCTAGAGAACAATGGTACCCTCCACTTCCAACTTCAGCTCCTTGGCCCTGAGATTCAAGAGTTCAAAACTGGTGCACTATACTAGACTAGACTGGAAGCACAGTACATCACACTACTAGTTGAGAAAAAGTAGTACTAGTACTGCTACAGTGCGAGTACGTACTCCTTCGTCACATAGTGTAAGACATTTTTTTGACACTAGTTGGCGTGTACAAAAAATAGCAAAAACATACCCAAAATTTCTTAATCCACGCCAAAAACTACTACCTAGTGCCAAAAAAATTCTTACGAGTGCTATTATTTACAGTATAATGCAATCCCATAACGTCCCATAATGCTAGTACTAGTAGTAAATAATAGCCTCACCCCTTCCCTAAAGAACGATCTACAGTTGGAAGGGACGAGGCCCTGCGGTTACTACGCTCTTATCTCCTCCTCGCCAGTTCCCCTCCCACCGAAGAGAAGGCAGTTCGTTGCTGCTCCCATGGATTTGCTAGGCGGTTCTCCTCCTCGTTGGGGCTGGGAGACCTTGGACGATGATCCTATGGGAGAAATCGCACGCCGCTCCGACGTCCTCACCGCCGCAAGACTCGGTGCTTCCTGCACCAACTTTTTCAAGACGGTGCTTAAGTAGGCTTGGGAAAAGGCCAGGCTTGTTGGTCTTCCATGCGTCCTCAAGGAGAAGGTTCTTCTATGGGACAATCCTTCGAACAGTCCACCGCTCCCTGGCCATGGTTGCACATTGACTCCGCTAGAGTTGCCGACGTTGAGAGGTAGTCGGATTTTGTCCGGTGAGCAGGTCAGTAACGGAGTTTGATCATGTAGTACTTAGTTATTCCATTTCCATCCCGTAATTTCTCCGCTACCCACCATCTTATATATAGGTCTGGGCCAGTGCCAATGAAGATTGGCTTGCATACCTCCGGCCGGATACCACCATCATTTTGCACAACATCCACAACAGTGCGGCCGTTCTGGTAGACCCCTTCTCCACCATTGGGATCGGCCTTCCAGACTGGCTGGGCTTGAATACGTATGATGATGCCTACATGAGATTGAAGAAGATAGCAATTGCGGACCCGCCGACAAAGCGACGCGGCTACGACAATTACTATCTCATCGCGGTGTTCGACATAAGGATTGCCATCAATGCAAGAGGCAGTAATGGCAGAGGTTGGCGCATGTTGGCGGCGGCAGATTTGTACCCCTACACGTTCGAAGACGTCGTGCGCTGTCTAGGCTGCATCTTCGCGGTGACAAACCAGGGGACTTGTTTCATCTGGTAGCCATCCTACGGTACGGGAGATTACAAACGGAATGCACAAACCATCATTTGCATCCCTAACGGTACTCCATTATTTTGCAGGGACCAGTCATCCCCCGATAAAAATAAGACCACCGATCCTGGATGTGCATTTGCATCCGTGATTCGGTCTAACCTGGAACCTTGTAACTGACTTTGGCATATTGGGATCAACTATCTTAGTACTTGTTACCCATGGTACCACTGATGTGCAACATGGTCACATAATCTACTACGATCGGACCGTCACCATCTATGCAGGTATTCCATTTTCTCTCGCCTTCTCTTTCATTGTTGTACTAGTACTTACTAGTACTAGTAGGAGTACTTTTTACCTTGGAGGACGCATATAGCTAGCTAGGCCCTTGAAGACTTGAACCCACTAGCTGCCACCATTTTTGTTTTTCCATGTCTTACTATCTCATCCATGTAGCCAAGAGTGGCTATATATAATAAGCCGGTTGCTTCCTCTATACCTGAGTAGTGCTATTTGCTGCACAGCATTACTGACCGCCATATTTGAGCACAACATTATTATGCATGGACCTTGACTATGTACGTCACCATGTGTCCAGATCTGAGATGCCGCATGCACCAGATGAACGGTGCTGAGTTCGACCCCCGTGATGCTACGTGGGTGCAGGGAACACTCTTGGAGAGTACTCGCTTTTCATTGGGGACAACTACCCCATTGTGAAGCGGATGCCACCTTCCGTGCACGACATGGAAGGCCTGCCGTTCATGAACCATGGTTGTGTCTTCAGTGTGCACCGCCGGATGAACGACATGCTAGGACATGCTATCCCTGATTTATGCCGCTTCAGCTTGGATGAGTCTCCATTATGTGGAACCGGACTAGAAAGCTGCGACAATGATTCCCGTTGCCCACCGCTATGGATCATGCCATCCATGAAGAATACCTGGGACTGGAACCTGGAGGAGGGCATGTAGCCCATCTATAACGTGTAAGTGGAGTACGGTAAATTGTGAACGGTAGCGCTGTGAATATATGTAGACTAGTTGTGCACAAATTTATGACATGAATTGGAGATGAACTTGTGTGGCATACTGACATTTGTCCTTTAGAATTTATTACTAGTAAATATGTTATGTGTACGTGCAACTTGTGTGGTTGTTCCACGGGCTCCATCATGCTCTTTGAGAAAAAAAGGTGGCACAACTTTGGATATACGTGACATGGCGGCATCATACAGTAGCATCGTTCGCTATAGTTGTAGTACACTCCTACTAGGACGACAACTCCTATAAAACCTTGCACTTGGCTCTTTGCCTCTTCGGGAGGCTCAATATTTCGTACTCGTGTGAACCTTGCACTTGGCTCTTCGCCTCTTCGGAAGGTCCAACAATGATGATACTACAGTACAATATGCTCCTGGCAATCTGACACCGATTGAACTGCTGCACGTCCACCGCGAGGGAGAGGGCGAGGGAGAGGGAGAGGGAGAGGGAGAGGGCGCTGTAGTCAAAACCCTCTCCTCGTCCCGTGAGCCACCGCGCACGTGGGCGAGGGAGAGGTGTAGTAAGCAAGCTTCTCCTCGGTCGGTGAGTTGATGGGACACATCAAAGCAGTACCAATACTAGTCCGTACTGCGTCCTTTCCGGTTAATATGGCTTAATTTGAAACGATAAAAATACACTGGCGGTTAATGTATGGAACAATACGCTCTTTACAGTCACTATATATAGTTTTGCGGTGATTATACGATCACTAGCTCATCGTAGAGCACTGTATTGCACCCTATTAACCGGCCACATAGTCGACGTGGCACTTTGTTGACTGGTTAAATTGTCACTTGGTTTCTGGGTCCCACCTGTCAGTTTACAGAGCAAAGAAATCAGTTAAACAAAACTTTCTGCAGGCGCGACAGGAGTCCAACCCTTGCGCGCGAACCACCCTGGCTGTGTATGTGAGTGCATGCACGTGTACTCCCTCGGTCTTCCAATAAAGAGTGTACATCAGCTAAAAAACAAAGAGTGTAGTATGTTTACACTTCCAATGCATTTAGCCTTTAATCTAAATCGATATTGATTGACTAATGCTCCAACTTGTGCTCTAGGTATAGGCTACATGTCTATCCTTAATTACAACATGCAACAACCTTCATTTAATCTTCTTCTCTCAATGGTCGCATGCACACATAAGTCTACTACTTTTGGGCGTTAATTATGCCCTGGTCAATGTGTAAATCTCTAAATGTACAATCTTTCACGGACATAGGGAGTAGGTTGAGCACTTGAGCGTGTGTGTTGCATCGTGTGTTGTGTGCCACGTGGGTGTGTGAGTGTTATGTGCGTCCATGTGTACGTGTGAGTGTTGCATGTTGCATGCATGCATGGGGCTTACTCCCTCCCATTGGCATGTTCATATTTCAAGCCTCCTCTGTTCCCTCCATATGGTGATACTCCCTCTATTCCCTCCATATGGTGATACTCCCTCTGTTCCCATGTACGGAGTAAAAGCCTCGCTCTGTTCCCAAATACGGAGTATTTATCTTTCTAGAGATTTGAACAAGTGACTACGTACGGAGAAAAATGAGTGAAGTGAGCATGAGGCATAGGGATACTATAGAAAGGAAGTCTTCGTGATCCATTATTCCCCATCTCGGTCAGAGAGAACTATTTAGTCCTCGCAGTGAAGTGACAATACACGCTGCAGCAGATGGGACACTTAATTAATAAGCTGAACCAGCATGTTGGTGTTACTAAGTCAACCTTACCCAGTACTGCCATCATGTTTGCCAGTAGAGCACGCTTCCACGAATACGCCTATGCACCTCTTTCCTCCATTACCTGACATATGGGCCCTCTTGTGGTAGACCCACATGTCATTGGTGTAACTATTTACACTTTGAAGGATGGTATATCCTGGTAGTAGTACTAGTAGAATTGAGATTTAATGCACTCTCTTCCCCGTCTTCCGCTCTTCTTCCTCCTCTCTTCTTCTTTCTCCTCTCTTCCCCATCGTCGGTCGCACACCATTTACCCCCGCTCACTGCTCGCCCGCCTGCGCCATTTTCCTTGGTAGCTCGCACGTACCATATCCCCCCGCTCACTGCTCGGCCACACGAGGAGAAGCTTCTTCACTCGCCCGCCCGAATCCACTTCCCCGCTGGCTCGCAGGCACCGAAAACCTCAATGGCAGAATCGACTGACATGCAGAGCCGCGATTGGAAATCTCTCCCCGATGTTCTCCTGGAGCAGATCTGTAATCATATGGACCTACTCAGCACCGTCCGTCTGGATGCATGCTCGATGTCTTTGTACCGTCTACTCGTCTGCAACTGGCCGACTCTTTTGAAGACACCCTGCTTGCTGATGCCCGATCCTCGCAGGTGGCCCAGACACCGACTTGACGACCTACGGAGGTTGCTGTGGTGCCCCTCGACATGCTACCACTACCCGTCCACATGTCCTTCATGCGCAGCCACTACTGGGCGGGCATGAAGGCCAACTGGATCGTCCTCATCCACCAATCCGGTAGTCCGTGGCGTCTCGTGGATATCTATACCCAGCGAGAGAACACCCTTCCATCATTGGATACCGCCGCCATCGAGCCTCGCGGCCAGCTGAACACTCTTGTCTACTACGCACGAGATGCATCAAGCTTTTGGCTCGACCTCTGTTTGCTGAAAGTTGTAATCTGTGAAGTGCCTACACCATCAGTAGTAGTAAGTGCTATGGTAGAATATGAGTAGGCTCTGTCATAGCTGTTTTCCTCTCATTGTTACATGATGTTTGAACCATGACATATTGCTAGAATATGAAAGCCATTGGCTTATTTTTTTTAACTTGGGGTACGATTATGACCACGGCATTGCAATTCTCTGTCTATGATATGTGTCACCGTTATAATAAATCTTAATTCCACACATACTCTGAGCATGATTGTTTATTTTTGTCCTTTTGGTCTCCTATTTGAATTGTTGCAGCAGACGCAAATGTGCTGGCCTTCATGATTCCAGGACCTGGAATCATACTATCCGATGGGTGGTGGTTTATCGCTCGTTCAGATGACGGCGGTCATTTGATGCTCATTCGCACGTATCAAATTGATCAAACCATTACATCAAACCACATGCAGTACAATGCATGGGGCGTTCGTGACATTGATGGCTATGGCTGCTTCATGTTCGAGAAAGATCCCAGCTCCGCTGGGCCAGGCGTATTCAACTGGAGGCGGGTTTACAGCCTCGGCAACCACTCCATGTTCCTCGGGCTCAATTATCCGATCATCCAACCAATCATCAGTCATATCACCGGCGATGATTACCGTGCTATGCAACTTCCATTCGCCAGGGGGGACTATGTTTACACATCATACCATGGGTTTCATGAATCACCATATCCAGAGATTCGTCGGCACAGCTTGTTGCCAGATAATCTTTAGTGTGTGAACGGCATCAAGCTTCCATGCGATGGATGGCTTTTGCAAACCCGACATGTGGCGATGTGGTTCATGCGAACAACAAATATGCACAACTTGATTCGTACTGATATCTAGACTGAGCCATGTATTCTGCTACTGTAGCAGGACCCTCTTTTGTTGGATATTATGTACTGTTGTTAGTTTGAAACACTCCTCTGGTTCGAAGGATAGATACCTTCCTGGGATCAAATGCATCCTAACTCACCTGTGTAGGATGTACTGATAATGATGATGAAGATGCTGTGCAGAAGCCATATATATATATATATATATATATATATATATATATATATATATATATATATATATATATATATTACAGACGGTCTATTCTGCTAATTTTAGCAGAGTAACTATTCTGCGCACCACTTCCGCACTGCACGCTGAACGCAAGTGCACTACATCTTCTTGACGACGAGCACTGCAATATAGACTAGTGAACTTCACGTTGGAAAAAACTGCACGCAGTGTTTTTCTGGTACTGTTTTCGCTCTAATTTTTTGATTGTTTATCGGAACGAGTCGTATAATATACCGTTGAAAAGCTATGGATTAGGCGCAACTTCGCTATGTTGAACACTTTTCGAGATTCCTCGCGGTTTAAGAGCAGTTTTGAAAATGGTGCGGCGGATGACGAGTGGCAGCGAGCATTTTTTCGCGTTTTTTTCTAAATCGCTTGTCGGAATGAAGCAAATGATACGCCGTTGGATAAATATCATAGAGATGCATCTTTTTTTATATATAAATCTTTCTATAATTCGTTACGGTTGAAGAGCAGTTTCAAATTTACTAAATCGCGGAACTCTGTTTTTCAATTTTTTTGAAATTTTCGGTACTGTTTTCACTCCAGTTTTCTAACCGTTTGTCGAAACGAGACGTACGATACGCCGTTGGAAAGCTATGGACAAGGAGCAACTGTCCCATGTTGGAATATTTTTGAGATTCCTTACAGTTTTTAGTTAATTTTGAAAATCGTGCGGTTGACGTCGAGAGACAGCGGCTGTTTTTTCGCGAAATTTTTCCGAACGGCTGGTCAGAATGATTCAAATCATACGTCATTGGAAAGATATCGACGAGGCGCAACTTTTTCATGTAGAACACTCTCTCTAATTCCTTACGGTTTAAGAGCAGTTTCGAATTTACCGAAATGCGGACACTTTGTTTTTCGCAACACCCAAATCGACGTGGGTACTTCATCCGACTGAAAACCGCACTGCAAAGGACGAAAAAACGCACTGCATCACATGGGTAAGAGAACTGCATGGTTTCTTTTATTCAAACATAATTTTTTTAAGGACGAGAAAGTAGAGTGCACTTCACATCGGGTGTAAATGAACCACAACACTATCAAGAAGTGAACCGCATTACTTTTCTTCGCTTCCGTAACAATTTTTTTGCACTTACGAGATGAACAACATCATACGGCCGATCGCACTGCGTGAGACTGAAAACCGCACTACATCTGACGGGCAAGCGAGCTGCATAATTTCTTTTGTCGGACGTAAATTTTCTCAAGCGAGGAAGTGGTCCGCACTGCACACCGGGCGTAAGTGTACCGCAAACGTACGGAGAAGTGAACCGCATTACTTTTTTGTCGTTTCGATAACAACTTCTTTTCTATTGCACTTATAAAATGAACATCATCAGACGGCCGTCCGCACTACTTCATATGGAAAACCACACTACATTAGATTGGCAAGCAAACTTCATTATTTTTATGCATTTTATATTAAATGGAGTGGACAGAAAATCTCTTTTTAAACCAATCTACATCCATTTTAAACCAATGTGACTTCCGTGGATATACTGATTTCCAAAACGAAGTGCTTTTTTAAACCAATCTACATCCATTTTAAACCAATGTGACTTTCGTGGATATACTGATTTCCAAAACGAAGTGCTTTTTTAAACCAACCTACATCCATTTTTACTACTCTTTTCACTATGCATTTCTCAAAACAACAAAATGAAACTTGAATGAAGATCGATGTTCTCTTCTTTTTCTTATTGAGCGCACTGCAAATGATTTTCCAGAAGAAAATATAAACATGAGTGAACTTCAAATGAACATCCCGAGAAACAAATTGATGTTTTTTGTCGACCGCAGTAGCGCGCTGCATGCTGCTAGCTCATGAACTACAACCTGAAGCTCAAGAATAGACAAAAAACTAGTAGCAATCTGGGCTGAAATTATCCACCCCAAAAATGAATAAGTGAACAAAACTGTACATTCATCCACCACACCGTCCTACATACACGTGCTTGCCGGACTGCATAGCCACGTTGCACCACCGTCCTTGGTCGCTGTCACCTACCAGAACCATGAGCTTGGATCAACAACTTAGAGGATCTCAAGCCACAAAAGAGGCGTAGGGTGGTGCCGGGTGACGGCTTACCTTTGTCCTCCCACTCGATCCAGAATTAGAAGGATCGGTGAACTCCAGCGGGACCGCCCGAAATCAAAAA
Source organism: Triticum dicoccoides (assembly GCF_002162155.2). Taxonomy (NCBI): domain Eukaryota; kingdom Viridiplantae; phylum Streptophyta; class Magnoliopsida; order Poales; family Poaceae; genus Triticum; species Triticum dicoccoides. The sequence goes on along the minus strand of NC_041393.1, from coordinate 537,276,847 downwards.
ATTAGTGGTCCGCGGCAGTGAGCTGCATGGCCACGCGCCGCCGAACCGCATCACGTGGCGCACTGCTCGGTAGATCCTGATGCACTGCAATGCCACGGCAAGAATCTCATCAACCCCCACATCACTTGGAGTGGTTTTGGACGGTGACCCACGCGACGGAGGCACACGAGGTAGGTGGTGGTGGGGTGAGGCACCGCTGTGGTCCGGTTCGTCACCATGGTTACCGGCCAGATCTTGGGATGAGGCAGATGGTGGATGCAGGTGGGTCGTGGTGGTTGTCGCCGGCCAAATCGCGATAGAGGAAGGTGGAAGATGGTAGGTTGGGGGGAGGGGGATTGGAGGTGGAGGGGCAGGGCTGCTCGTCATGGGGGAACGAACTGCACTAGCCGACCGACCGGGCCACGACGTCCAACATGCGGTGGCGCACATGCCCCTTCTCCTGCCACCCGCGCGACAAAGCCATGCATTGAAGCCAGAGAACCTCGGATCCGGCCCGGTTGGGGCGGATCTAGGCCATCGGCCGTGAGGGGAGGCGGTGTGTGCGCCGTGGGGCACGATGACGGAGGCGCGGGGACATGGAGGCGGCGAAGTTGCGGTGTCGGCGAGGTAGAGCCATGGCACGGCCGGGGAGGAGCCAGGATCCGTGGCGGATCCGATGACGGGGCGTTGCGAGGGCGTCGCCGTGGCCCTGGATCCGGTGGTGGGAGGACACCGCGGCCTGGATTCGGTGGCGGCTGGTGCTGGGAGGTGTCCTAGGGGGCACGAGGACCAGCGCGGCTCGCCAGAGGAGGGAGGAAGGCCACAGCGGGGCTGTGGCAGTTCGGCGTGGGATGGGCAGGACGGGTGGAAGGTGAAGGGAGGTGGGGCGGATCGGGGTTGGGCCGTGGGGGTGTACGGGGTGGTTGGGTGGGAAGAGGAGGAAGAGGGTGCGGTGGGGGATTTTTTGATGCCTTTTTTATGCGTGCAGTTCGCGCCAGAGTTTTTACGCAGAGGGCAAGTGTTAGCAGAATAAGCGATTCGGTGTGCAGAATAAGGTCTTAAGGGGTGTTATTAGAATAGACCCACCCTATATATATATGTATATATATATATATCAATTAGGCTTCAAGTGTGTACTTGTTAGTTAAACCTATGGTTAAAATGTGACACTAAATAGGACTAGTAAGTAGTATAGTAGCAGTACTAGTATACGCCGGTTAAATTATTCATCATGTCCACACATTGAATTGACATGACAACACGCTGCACGTGAGGTGACACAAGTATCCTGGCGGCGTGTTTGGGTATTCTAGACTTCAGATTTGGAGTACCACTTATCTGTCGAAATCTTTCATCATTCACTTAAAACAGTCGATTGATCATACATTGAGTACCATATAACTGGAATTAACCGATGCAAGTCGAAGAATGATTGGCCAGTGCTGCCGGCTGGCGTCAAGTTTGATCCCACGGATCAGGAGCTGATCGAGCACCTTGAGGCCAAAGTGAGTGCTGACAGCGCGAGATCTCACCCTCTCATTGATTTGTTCATACCAACCATCGACAGAGAGCATGGCATATACTCACCCATCCTGAGAAACTTCCAGGTAAGACACCAATAGGCCGTCTACTTGCACAAACATATTCCTTTGTTTATAGCTCTATTTTTCTTTTTAGACACAAACCTGGTGAAGCAATTACAATTTGACAGCTAATAAAAAGTGAAACAAGTGACTGCAACATGCCAAAGATGTTATGAAAATGCCAACTACGTACACTAAAACCTGTATTCGACAATACTGCTGGTATCACACTGAGTGGCCTAAGAAAGCATTTCTTCCAGCACAATTCCAGGGCGTTCAAAAGGGGCACGTGGACGCGTCACAAGATACAGTCAGAGTGCAACATGCACGCGATGTGGCACAAGACCGGCAATACCTTGCCGGTGATGGTCAACGGCCGGCAGACGGGCAGCAAAAAGGTTCTGGTGCTGCACACCAACAAGAACTTCGACCAGCAAAGGACCAACTAGGTGATGCACCACTACCACCTTTGGGACCTGGAGCAAGAGAAGGAGCAGGAGCTGGTCCTCTGCAAGATTTTCTACCAGACGAACACTAGGGCCAGGAGTAAAAAGATTATAAGTTAGTTTGGTATTGGTACTTGCACTACCTTGTCATCCGCAAGTTGGTATTGTTGTTAACGATCTTTTGGTATGAACTTGCATTTACTTCCAACCGTCATGTCGAGGGTTGATGTGGATATAAAGCTGAATCATTTGGTTTGAAACAAAATTTCAGGCACCTGGTTTTTATTTGATGGGTAGCATAAGCACCTGCCGTTCGAATTCCTAGTTCTCCAAATTTTTCGAAACAAGTGCATGCACTTATTATCACGATGAAAAAGCAATATCCCTGCTGCATCCCAGTTATCAGTCTGTACTTGCAGAATTCTCTCGTTTATTGAGCACTTATATTGTTTTTTCAGGTCGAGCAAGTTTCAACTGGGCTGTAGACTGCCAAGGCTTAGTTTTGTTTTTAACAGGCCCAACCCATGACGACAACTGGGCACAAAGATCCAGCAGGTATCTACAAGCCTCTGGCCCACCAGCGTTAGTTATATTTTGTCTTACAACATCCGCAGACAGTTTTTTTACTGAATCAAACACACAGCCCAGTTCTGTTTTCCTCTTGACACGCATGTCCTACATCCGTTTTCTAATCTCTACCTATAGTTTTACTAGTTCATACACACATATCATTATATTGAAAATACTTAAATTCCCTTTTCATATTTACATCCTTATTTTTGTTGTTCTTTTCCCTCCCAGCACTGATTTTTTTACCACTGATTTTCCCTTAAACCAACTCAATTGTCCCACGTCTTATTTGCTTACAAAAACAAAATGATTTTTTTGGCAAATCAATAAGTTCTTAAAAAATGTTTATCATTTCAGGATTACAACAGTTCGGACTCCACCAAAATATGCAAAATATGGTTGAACATTTTGACTGTGGTCCTGGGCAGAAAATGGGATGTAATAAATTACTTAAGAATTAGCGAATGGGTTGCAAATTATTAAGAAATAGCAAATGGGCTCTATGTTGTGTGCCACAGATTTGGAGGCTGACTTGTGGGCCTACTAAGTTCATGCGTACACAAGGTTTCTCAAAAAAAGAAACTTAGTCAACAATCGACTCTACCAACGTTAGACCGTTAGATGTCAATCTAACGGCAATCGTGCTTCTTCAGTCTGTAATCTTCCTGCCCCAGCCGCCCAAACTAGCGCCGTCGTAACCGCTTGCTCCCGCCTGCCGTGGCCGGCTGTGCTGCCGGGCAGGCCTCACGGCCCCATCATACTCGCATCCCTGGCCTGTCTATCCCTCTACTCACCTACACCTCCTGTTATTTTCCGGTGACGGCAGTCGAACCAATCAACCCTCATACTCTCCACCGTGTTGGCACCCACTGTCGTGTCTTCCCTGGCTCTGTGTCGTTCCCTTCGTAGGCCTCGCCATCGTCCACCGCCCTGGTGCTCTCGGCACGGCGTGGTCAACGTGGTCAATGAACGACATCCATCGGAAGTGGACTGTACGTGGAGAGGCTGACAGCTGGGTCCACGGCCGCACAGAAGGAAATGCCTCCTTATTACGCGCAATATAATGATTCCTCCACCTGACATCTGGGACCCGCCTGAAGGGCCTCTGTATTTCATGAAAAAAAGTTCCCTCCACTGACAGGTCGGACCCACCAACTATATCTTCGCAAGGAAGGAAGTGCCTTCTTATTGCGCACAAAAAAATGAATACCCCCTGCCAGCTGGGACACACCATAGTGGGAGGCTGACTTGTGCGCCTCCTAAGTTGACGGGGATGGAGGACTTTGTCAACTTAGTCATGAACGATTCTAGCTCCAGTGACCGTATGATGTCCATCCAACGACCATAGTGCTTCTTCAACCTCTCGTCTTCTTGCTCCAGACGCCCAAATCAGCGCTGGTTGTGTCACCTGCTCCTGCCTCTCATGGACGGCTGTGCTACTGCGGAGGCCTCACCGCGCCTACTACTCCCACCACTGGCCAGGCCATCTCTCCACTCACCCACACCCCCTATTATTCTGCGGCAACAACAGCCTCACACCGCAGCCGAACCAGTGAACCCTCGTACTCCTCTCCGCGTGGGCATCCACTGCCGCATCTTCCCCGGCTCCGCGTCGTCCCCTTCCTAGGCCTCGCCGTTGTCCACCGTCGTGGTGCTCTCCGCGCGGCGTGGTCAATGTGGTCAACGACCGACTTCCATCGGAAGAGTACTGTACGTGGAGAGGCTAATAGCTGGGTCCACGGCAGCCGCAAGAAAGTGCCTCCTTATTATGCGCAAAATAATTATTCCTCCACCTGACAGCAGGGACCCAGCGGACAGTCCACCATATTTCGCTAAAAAAATCGTTTCCCTCCTGACTGCTGGGACCCACCGGATGGGCCACCATATTTCGTGAAAAAAACGTTCCCCACGCTATCAGCTCGGACCCACTGGAAGTGCCTCCTTATTACGCACAAAAAAATGAATACCCCCCTGCTAGCTGGGACCCACCTTGGTGGGAGGCTGACTTGTGGGCCTACTAAGTTGACGGGGACGGAGGGCTTTGTCAAATTAGTCAATATGAACGATTCTAGCTCCAGTGACCGTACGATGTCCATCCAACGACCGTAGTGCTTCTTCAACCTCTGGTCTTTTTGCTCCAGACGCCCAAAGCAGCGCTGGTTGTGCCGCCCGCTCCTGCCTCTCGTGGCCGGTTGTGCTGCCGCGGAGGCCTCACCATCCCCTACTACTCCCACCGCTGGCCAGGCCATCCCACCACTCACCCACACCCCCTGTTATTCTGCGGCGACAATAGCCTCACACCGCAGTCGAACCAGTGAACCCTCGTACTCCTCTCCGCGTGGGCATCCACTGCCGCGTCTTCCTTGGCTCCACGTCATCCCCTTCCTAGGCCTCACTGTTGTCCACCGCCGTGGTGCTCTCGGCGCGGCGTGGTCAATGTGGTCAACGATCGACTTCCATCGGAAGAGTACTGTACGTGGAGAGGCTAACAGTTGGGTCCACGGCAGCCGCAAGAAAGTGCCTCCTTATTAAGCACAAAATAGTTATTCCTCCACCTGACAGCTGGGACCCAGCGGACAGGCCACCGTATTTCGCTAAAAAAATCGTTTCCCTCCTGACTGTTGGGACCCACCGGATGGGCCACCGTATTTCGTGAAAAAATGTCCCACTGCTATCAGCAAGGACCCACCGGATGTGCCTCCTTATTATGCACAGAAAAATGAATACTCCCCCTGCTAGCTGGGACCCACCATGGTGGGAGGATGACTTGTGGGCCTACTAAGTTGACGGGGACGGAGGGCTTTGTCAACTTAGTCAATATGAACGATTCTAGCTCCAGTGACCACACAATGTCCATCCAACGGCCGTAGTGCTTCTTCAACCTCTGGTCTTCTTGGTCCAGCTGCCCAAACCAGCGCCGGTCGTGCCGCATGCTCCTGCCTCCCATGGCCGGCTGTGCTGCCGCGGAGGCCTCACCGCCCCTACTATTCCCACCGTTGGCCAGGCCCTGCGGCGACGGCAGCCTCACACCGCAGCCGAACCAGTGAACCCTCGTACTCCTCTCCGCGTGGGCTTCCACTGCCGTGTCTTCCCCGGCTGCACGTCGTCAACATGGTCAAGGAACGACTTCCATCAGACGTGGACTGTACGTGGAGAGGCAGATAGCTGGGTCCACAGCCGTAGCAAGGAAGTGCCTCCTTATTACGCGGAACATAATGATTCCTCCACCTGACAGCAGGGACCCACCAGACGGGCCAACGTATTTCACAAAAAAAATGTTTCCTCCTGACTGCTGGGACCTACCAGCTCTTCGCACGCAAGGAAGTGCGTCCATATTATGGGCAAAAAAATGATTCGCCCCCTGACTGCTGGGAACTACCAGCTACATCTTCGCACGCAAGGAAGTGCCTGACAGTCGGGACCCACCTGGTCGAAGCATATGTAGGATTGTCATTCTGGTCGCGAACGTGTATGTACATACTGGTCGATGTAGAGGCACGCACATGTCGTAGTAGAGGCGCACACGTAGCATGTACACGTACATATAGCGGCCAAGGTGCAAGAAAGTAAATACGGCCACGTACGTACATATGGGCGGGGTCTCGAACGCCTACTTGCGCATACTACGGCCAAGGCTCGTGTACATGGCTGGGTCGGAACGGAGAAACAACGTCATCGTCGTGTTCATGGGGAGTCAACTGGCTGGGTCAGAACAAAATGCGTCGTCGTGTTCATTGGGAGGGCTTAGATGGAACAACCGATGGAAACGAGGCCTGGCGTACCGCACAACGGAGGAAACAGCCTTGTGTTCGACCGACCACGTTCGAAACGGGATCCTGTTCATCGGGAGGGGTCTGGCGTACCACAAAACGGAGGAAACGGACTTGTGTTGGACCTCCTATGGTCAAAACGGGGTCCTGTTGATCGGGAGGGGTGTGCCGTACCACAAAACGGAGGAAACAAACTTGAGTTGGAGCGCTACGGTCGAAAAGGGGTCCTATTCATCGGGAGGGGTGTGGCGTACCGTAAAACGGGACTCCACGGGATACTGTTCATCTCCATCGTCGACCTCCTCCAGCCTCCACGGGCTACTATTCATCCACCGTCGACCTCCTCCAGCCTCCACCTGCGATTGTTCATCCACGGGCTCCTGTTCATCCAGCCTCCACCACGCGCTACTCCACCGGCTACTGTTCAACCACCCCTCTCCACGGGCTCCTGTTCAACCACCCCTCCATGGGCTATTGTTCATCCACCCCTCCACCATCTACTGTTCATCCAACCCTCCACGGGGTCGTCCTGTTCATCCAACCTTCCATAGGTTCCTGTTCATCCAGCCCCAACCGGCTCGATCGATCGGGATCCTGTTCATCCAAGGCAACACCACGGTGTCGGTGGGAAACGACATATATGGGATCACAAGAATCCCTACTATGGTTTTCGGGGCACAGGGTTGTGAGAAGAGCAGGATTAGTAATTAGCACAATGATCGTTTGCCCAGGTTCGGGCCACGAGGATGGGTAAAACCCTAGTCCTGCTTTGGTGGATGTATTGAGTGTTCTTGAGCTCTTGAACTAGCTACGGTGGCTGCGTGGTTCAAAAGAGCCGAATCCCTCTATAGTACACCATGGGCCTCCTTTTATAGTCGAAAAGGGGCTGCCACAATGGCACACAGGAGGTGGAAAGGCCTAGAGTGCTATGAGCTTATCGCTCGTATTACAGGACAAGATGCATTTAAAGCGTAGCTTAGGTGTCCTCTTGCATTATCGGGGACGGGAGCGAGGCCTGCCCCGTCCGTCGCCGCTCCTGCTTGCTTCGACACGCGCCCTGGCCAGCGATGCATGCGGCGCCATGTAGGCAGGAAAGCAGTTGAGGTGGCGCAGTGGTGGAGCCTTCACGAAGATCTGCATGCCGCCACGTAGGCGTGTGCTGAGTTGGCCTGGAAGGTGCATGTTGCCATGCAGGTGCCTGCCCAACTGGTTGGGCAGGCAGCTGCATGTGAACGGCGGTGGAGACTTGGTTGGTGTGGGCCTGGCAGTGGCCCCACTAACGCCCTTGGTAAGGGCCTTGCCAGGTGGCCCGGCAAGGGTCTTGCCGTGGCGCGCCGTCGTCCCCGGCAAGGATCTTGTCGGGGGTCTTGAGGGTTTCCTCGGTAAGAATCTTGTCGAGGATCGTTGCCTTCCAATCCTCACCTGATCTTGAATATTCTTTGTCATCACAAAGATCTGCATGTCACCAAGGAGGTGCCTCCCAAGCCCTGGCCCAACGTGGTTGATGGTGTTGGAGACCGTGGGTTCGAGGGTGGCTCACTCGCTGGTGTGGGCGAGCCGCCTCGGCAACGGTCTTGCGAGGGCTGTTGAGTCTGCCCCGACAAGGGTCTTGCCGGGGAAATCTGCTTCGTCCATCTACTCTCTATGGTCTCGGCCTTGGAGTTGCTTTGATACCGTGTTGTGGCTATGATTTCCTGTCTCCGCCCTGCTTAAGTGTGGCCGTGGGCGCGGCTCTGACTGCCCGTGCACAAACAAGGGGTAAAAAAGAGCGCCCCTATTTTAGTACACCGACAGGAGCCCCCAGGCCTGGTCCACACATCAGCGTGACGCGTTGTTGGGCCAGGCCCAGAACGGTGCGTGGGTAGGCGGGGTGGTTTTTACCGCGGTAAAACTTTCCGTCCGCTGCGCTTCCCCATGACCCGCGTTGAATGCACGATGTGGGGGTCGCGCGCGCGTGTGATCGAAGCACGCTGGCATCATCTTGCGGTGGACAACAAAGAGGCGGCTTGCGTGTCCCCTTGAGACCGCAGGGCCACCGCTCATTTACTGCCCTTACTTGGGAACCGTCGGTCCACGCGTCCCATTGCACCCGTCTCTTGCACCACATTTGCTACATGCATGACATAGAGCGAATGATAGGTGCACGGGATACGGGAAGTCACGCGCGTGTGGGTCGACTCCTACACGCCTTCAATTGGGCGGGGAGGGCGGTCGACGGCCCCGCCCGTTGTCACTTCAATGAGCCGGATTGGCCGAAAGGGGCGGCCGAGCCCCGCCCCCACCCCTTTATAAAGAGGGGAGTGGGAGGAACGGCGCCTCTCAATCCTTTGTCACCTACTTCTCTCCATTCTTGCTCCCTCCTTCCTTCTGCCATGGTGAGGGGGTGTGGCGACGCTTCATCGGTGGTGGCGAGGGTCTCGGCTAGACAACATGTTGCTCCTCCCAAGAGCTCATGGCGGCAGAGCCAACCATTAGAGGAAGGGGGAGGGGGCGAGGTCGAGGCCGTCGCTGCGCTCGGGGAAGAGGAGGACGGAGTGGCACATCGGCCTCGCCTCCACCAGCGGCCCCTCTCCCGGTGGAGGGCCACATCGAGGACAACCCCTACGAGTTCTTCCTCAGGCTGCGGCAGCCGTCGGGCCATCGTCTTCATCTCCCGACCCCATTTGCACGGGAGATGGAGCTGGACCCGCCGCAGGCACTGTGGGTGCATATGAGGGGTTGTGGGAACAACGGTACATGGGCTGAGGTCGAGTTCCCCGCCCCTCACGTCATGTATCTTCGCCGAGGGTGGAAGACCTTTTCCCATATCCACAACCTGACAGAGGGACTCACTCTCCATTTCAAGTTAATGGAGAGCAGCCTCCTCTCCGTCAAGGTCTTTGGGCACTTCGGGACTCGTGTAAGGTGCTGCGTGGAGAGATCCTCTAATGACGAAGACTCCTCCTCGAGCAAGAGTGACGAGGAGGACAGCGGCATCGATGACGAGGGTAACGGGCGGTAGGACGACGGGTCCGACTAGGCATCGGGCGCGCCGCTCTGGGGCGACACCGGCGACCCCATCATCCATGTCGCCGGCTCCCTGAACTTCTCGGGGTCATTGTCGGTGTCAAAACCGGTGGATCTCGGGTAGGGGGTCCCGATCTGTGCGTCTAAGGCTAATGGTAACAGGAGGTAAGGGACACAATGTTTACCTAGGTTCGGGCCCTCTCGATGGAGGTAAAACCCTACTTCCTGCTTGATTGATATTGATGATATGAGTGTTACAAGAGTTGATCTACCACGAGATCGTACAGGCTAAACCTTAGAAGCTAGCCTATGATAATTATGAATGTTGTGATCATCCTCATACGGACTAAACTCTCCGGTTTATATAGACACCAGAGAGGGCTAGGGTTTACATGGAGTCGGTTACAAGGAAGGAAATATAATATCCGAATCGCCAAGCTCGTCTTCCACGCAAAGGAGAGTCCCATCCAGACACGGGACGAAGTCTTGAGTCTTGTATCTTCATGTTCCAACAGTACGGCCAAAGTATATAGTCCGGCTGTCCAGATACCCCCTAATCCAAGACTCCCTCAGTAGCCCCTGAACCAGGCTTAAATGACGATGAGTCCGGCACGCAGTTGTCTTCCGCATTGCAAGGCGGGTTCCATCTCCTAATACTCCAAAGTAGATCGATGATTGTATTTGGCTTCACGAGATAATTTCTGCACACCTTCGTAGAGAGCATAGAACTTCATAAATTTGATCTACTGGCAATTTTTGTATGATGTGCTCTTACGCCATGGTCTGATCCAATATGAACCGGTTTTTCTTGGCCTGCCTCGATACGCGTTGCGAGGCGGTTTTGTTGGCACATTCTGTCCAAGCAGAGATCGTGCTCCTCTTATCGTGGGATTTCCCATCAATATGGGAGCGTGCAGCCCCATGACGCCTGTTGGTAGGACTCCATGTTTTTAGGCAAGTCCCGAGCGGTCACGCTGAGGACGCTTGATATTCTCCCCCTTTATGAAGGGGCCGAGGCCTATCCCTCTTTTCCACTCCCTTGCGCCTTTTCGCATCTCGAGTTCTAACACTCGAAACCCAAACCCAAGCACCCCGGATCCTCCATCATGTCCGGGTCCAACCAAGGCCGGTGGGTGGCCTCCTTGGTCACAGAGGAGGACATTGCGAAGCTTAGGGAGGTCGGATATCTGACCGCCGACATCAAGCACATGCTTCCTGCTCCAGGGCAGGTCATCCCTACTCCCGAGCCCAACGAGATCGTCATATTTGTTTCTCACTTCCTCTGCGGCTTGGGCTTCACCCTTGATCCCTTTGTGAGAGGGCTCATGTTCTACTACGGGTTAGATTTTCATGATCTAGCTCTGGACGCTATCCTTCATATTTTGTCGTTCATCATTGTGTGCGAAGCTTTTCTTCATGTCGCTCCACACTTCGGCTTATGGCTCAAGACCTTTAATGTGAAGCCGAAGATGATTGAGGGGCGGCAAGTGGAGTGCGGAGGTGCAATAATAAGCAGGAACGCTGACGCTCCATGGCCAGAGGGCTCCTTCTCAGAGGTGTCCGATTTATGGCAGTGGAGGTGGTTTTACGTCACGGCTCCCAGAGGCACAAAGTGGGTGGCTTCCCCCGACTTCCGTTCGGGTCCTCCTCCTCAACTGGCATCATGGACCAGTATAGGACGGGATTGGGGGGCTGCTAATGATGTACCAACACTACAGAGCCGTATTAGGGAGCTTCTTGAGAGGGACATTAGCCTTGCTAGCATAATTCAGGTAATGCTAATCCGACGGATGTTGCCGTGCAAACGCCGGCCTCTCCTGATGTGGGAGTTCAATCTGGAAGGTCCGCGGACTATTCTGCACTTCTTCGGCCTGACGCTCGAAGGGATGTGTAAGTTATTCTTCGGACCACAAGCAAAGTGTCCGGACACCACCGAGGATGCGGGCCTGAGCTACAATCACCCAGATACCCAAGTAAGTAACCCAGAAACCGAACACTTCTTTTATATTTATCATAATATTATTCTGAAAATCCTCCGTGACCAGGAATGGTGCAGCAAGGCAGAGAGAATCAGGTGTCCGGCGCCACTTCCCGAAGGCTCGCCTACTCCTACCATAGCCAAGATGCTTGATCGTGTGCTAAGCAAAGTGCCCTCGGAGAAAGATGAAGGGAATAACAGAGAAGCAGAACTTCACACATTGCACATCCAAAACGGGGGAATTGCTACCTCCCCAAAGCAGGATAGTCAGGAAGGGGAATCTAAGGCCTCTTCCCCGCGCGGGAAGAAAAGGGCCTCCTCCAAAGACTTGGAGACGGAGGTGCCCAAACAAGGGAAGAAAGCTTCACCAGGGGCCCTGCCCCGAAGGGCGCCCTCACCGCGCCATGCCCGCCAACGAGCCAACCCTCAGTCGAGCTGTAAGTTAATTGTAAATACGAAGGTACTACTTCCTTCTCCGAGAGCAATAACCAAGATCTATTCTTTGCAGTCCGTCTAGCAGCTCTTCTCGACAGAGTTTGTCTTCGGGGGATCTCCTTCCGGAGATGATGGAGAGTGAGACCCCACCAACCTCTCCGCCTCATGACGCGGGTGACCCCGAGGTGTCGTCACGGAGAAGTCCAGATCTACCGAAGCCGGAAGCTAGTACTTCGGCCGCCCTGAGCCCGGAGCGTTCAGCTCCCACGGGGGGCGATAAGAAGAGTCCGGCACAATTTGGCATCCGGTCGGACACACTGATGGGCCTTCTGGAGCGAGCTGATCTTTCGGAGGAGCACCATTCATTGATGAGCATGGTGCTCAAGAATATTTCATCTGCCACAAGCGGGTTGAATGAAGCCTTTACGAGCCTGCTCAGAGGCATTGAGGTATGTAATGAAAAATACATAATTCTTGGCTGTGACGCACGCGCTAGGTGTGCTCCATATAGATATTAGCCCCTGAGACTCTGGTTGTCCGCCCTAAGCGGCAAACGGAGGATCATATTGTAAGTAATGATTGCGCTGTATTTATGCGCAGGTATCTAAGGATCCGGCAGCCGAATAGTCCATTGAAGTTGTCGAACTGAGGAGGCAAATTGGAGTTATTGATGCCGATATCACGCTGGTGAACAAGCGGCTTAACGAGTCACAAGGTATGTGCTCTGCTTTCCTTATTTTAATTTTTTGTAGGAAAAACTGAGAGGAGCATAATGCTAATGTTATATTTGGATTGCAGATGGTGATGCTGCCATGGAACCCCTAAGGGTGGAACTTGCCCTGGCCAAGGAACAGGCCTGGGCGAGCAATGCGGCTGCCCTAAAGGCGGAGAGTTGAGAGCCGAATAGGCTGCTCGTCGCCGGAGCAAAGACAAAATAGCCTAAATGGCTGTGGAGCTAGAAAATGCCGCCAGCCGGTATGAGTTGCTTGAAAAAGAAAATCAGGCAAATAAGGCTGACCTGAAGAAGGCCCTTGATGCGGCCAAGGAGACACGTTCCGACCTTAGGGATGCGTGGGAGGAGCTTCGACAGGCCGGAGAAATCGCGGCTGGAAACCCCTATTTGTAGCGGATGAAGTTTTTAGATCCAAAGTACGCTCCTCTGGATCGCCGCTGGAGTCCTGCAGACGCCTATGCGGATTTGGCGAAGAGTGCGGCTGATGCGGCCAAGTTTTTTGAGGATCAAAGAGATGATGAAGTGGAAAAGTTGTTCTGGTCGCAGTTTAGCGCTCCAACGCGCACATTGCCTTTGAGTGAGAGAATGGCTGCTGTGGCGGAGCTCCACAAGCTGTCCGGACTTGCAATGCGGTCTGTGATAGACCATCTATGGCCAAAGGGGCCCAAGCCAGATAGTTATTTTGGTTTAGTGCAACAATTCCTTGGTGCCGTATCGTGGATTAATGCCATGAAGAGGTCGGCGTGCATAGAGGGTGCACGGATGGCCCTTGCCCGCATTAAAGCATATTGGACAGATATGGAGGCCACCATCATCGCGACCCAGAATCCGGCAGGAGGCCAAGATCCGTCCGAGCACTAATTGGATCAGGTAGTAGAAGGCACTCGCTTAATAGAGGCTCAGTGCTCAAAGAATGTCATGTTCGAGTGACAAATCTTATCATTGTAAAAACAATGTTATTTTAATTATGGAGCAAATATTTATACTTTTTGCCCGAAAGTATTATTGTGCCTCCCGTGTGGCCATTTTTATGTATATGTGTAATCTGAAAGTTAGCAGTCGTTGGCTTCAGCCCCCACGCACACAATGCGGGGGTGTTCGCAAAACGTATGCATAATCGCACTTGATCCAACATCTTGGTCCATTAAGGAGGTGATCGCACGTTGAACTAGGCAACCGGACTATATAGCTGTAACACTTTCACCTAGCCATAGGAGTTTGACGGTGGGGCTACTATGTAGCCCCTGGTACCTTTGCGTGCATCCGAATACGGGCGCATGTGTACATGACCGGGAAACGGTCCTTCGTTAATGCGGAGGAATCCTAAAGATTCCGATAGGTCTTCGAGTGATTGGACAGTCTCTCGCTATATCATGACAGTCAGTTTTCGGCTTTCTCTACTGAGGTGCTCATCCGGAATAACCAGGGCACAATCGCAGTAGTTCTCCTTTGGCCGCCTTAGCCGATAAGAACGGAACGTAAGGCAGCGAACCCAGGAGCCGGGCAAACCCAACATTTGACCAAAGACATGATTCGGAGCTGATGCATATAAGGCCAAACTCGCAACGCCGAACACTCCCGAAGGTATTCGGACTTTTACTGGGCTGAGTAACGCCCTTTATTCTGAACCCTATATTCCCAGGTACGTGCATTAGTCTGTCGTGGCGAAATGCCAATAACAGCAGTATCCTCTGTGGGTGTAGTACCCATGGGATGTGTAAGCAACAAGATACAATAAAGAAGGTTTACACAGGGGCTTAATCTAAAGAGAAACCTTTGAGCGGGCCCCTGCTGCATGTCTGCGCCTTTTTCCTCGTTGTGCCGTGGCCTGGGAGGATGTCGCACGAATGGTGTCTGTAAAAAAACTCGTGGAGAAGAGTATGACATAAGCGCGCGAAAAGTTATCTATCACTAATGGATAGTAAAAGTGCTAGACAATGGCGTGTTAATAAGGTTAGGCCAAGAATTGGGCTTTATTAATTATCTATAGCCCCTGGTGTCCTCTATGGGACTACATGTGTGGCGCCTAGATCAGGTTGATCTAGGCTACCGGACTCGTCTAACCGTGTCCGTGATCTTAACGACCAATCATGCTTTCTGGTATTAGAGGCCGCTTAGAGTCCAGCTGCTAGAGCCGTCGCATATTCCTCCGTGCGTAAGGAACGCTCTGTACTTCTGTTAATGGTGATGGCGCCGCGTGGACCGGGCATCTTGAGTTTAAGGTAGGCGTAGTGCGGTACTGCATTGAAGCGGGAAAAGGCCGTTCTCCCAAGCAATGCGTGATAACCACTTTGGAGGGGGGCGATGGTGAAGAGTAGTTTTTCGCTTCTGAAGTTGCCTGGGGAGCCGAATATCACCTCTAGTACGAGGGAGCCCCTGCAGTGGGCTTCGATGCCTGGTATCACCCCTTCAAAGGTGGTGTTACTGTAGTTGATTCTGGATGGGTCTATCCCCATCCCGCCGCCGTCCATGAGGACGTGAGTAAGATGGTATCCGTCGATTACTGGGTCGAGCACCAAGGTAGCTGATCCTCCGTGCCGCATACTAGTCAGGTAGTCCTTGTGATCGAAGGTGATCGGGCAGGCCGACCAGTGGTTAAGTTTGGGTGCAACGGGCTCTATAGCGCATGCGTCTCTGAGCGCGCGATCGCGCCTTCTCATGGATAAGTGAGTCACATGGATCATGTTTATTGTTTTTACCTCTGGTGGGAATTTTTGTGTCCCCCAGTGTTCAGCTGGCGAGGCTCATCCTCGTCTTCACTTGGTGTTTCCCTTCCCTTGTGTTCGGCATTTAATTTGCCGGCATGCTTGAAGACCCAGCATTCTCTGTGAGTGTGGTTCGCAGGTTTTTCGGGGGTTCCATGAGTTTGGCATAGTCTGTCTAAGACTTTGTTCAGGTCGGACGGTCCTTCGTTGCTGCCTTTAAGTGCCTTCTTTTGTTGACCGGGTCGAGAGCCCCTGAATCCGGCGTTGACCATTGCGTTGTCCGAACTTACTTCCTTGTTTTGTTGTCTGTTTTTATCGCGCCGTGGCTTCCCATTTCCATCCCTGATTTCGGATGTACTTGGGTCGCTGGTGCCTCTACGGGCTAACCAGCTGTCTTCACCCGCGCAAAAGTGGGTCATAAGGCTTGTTAGGGCTTCCATTGTCCTCGGCTTTTCTTGGATGGGGTGTCTGGCGAGCCATTCGTCCCGGATACTGTGCTTGAAGGCCGCTAGGGCTTCAACGTCCGGACAGTCGACAATTTGATTCTTCTTAGTGAGGAATCTGTTCCAAAGTTTGCAGGCGGACTCTCCGGGCTATTGAATTATGTGACTTAAATCGTCCGCGTCTGGGGGTCGGACATAGGTCCCTTGGAAATTTGCCCTAAAAGCGTCCTCGAGTTCCTCCCAACTTCCGATTGAATTTTCGGGGAGGCTTTTCAACCAAAGCCGAGCTGGTCCTTTCAACATGAGGGGAAGATACTTGATGGCGTGGAGGTTGTCCCCACGAGCCATGTGGATATGCAGGATAAAATCTTCGATCCAGACCCCGGGGTCTGTTGTTCCGTCGTATGCCTCTATGTTCACAGGTTTAAAACCTTGTGGAAATTCGTGGTCCAGTACCTCTTCGGTGAAGCACAGAGGGTCAGCAGCCCCCTTGTTTCTGGACGTGTTATGGCATGCCGTCGGCTGTTGATGTGTTCGGTATTGATTCCGAACTGGTACCCGATCAGTCTGATCGTTTTGGTGACCATAGTCTTGTGCCTAGGCGTGTCCTCTAGATCCGTAGATGGATCTGGTCGCGCCAGCCTTTTTATCTAGGAGCTCACGTAAATCGTGTGCATCGTTGCTGCCTGCTCTATTGCGGTTTCCAAGTGGTTTGTTCGGCCTATTGGCCGTATTGTTCTTCGGTGGAACGGCCTCGTCATCGAATTCTGGTAGCAGCTTGCGCTTTGCATAGCTCTTTGTTTGGCGATAGTCGCCGTACTTTTCTTCAGTGTCTAGTACTTTGTTCCATCTGCGATTGAGCATTTCCTATGCGGCTTTAAGATTTTGCTTTTGCTTCTTCAGACTTCTCGCAGTGGCCATAAGCCTTCTGTGGAGGTTATCTCGTTCCTAGCGTTTCTCCGGGATGATGAATGCATCGTCATCCAGACTGTGCTCTTGTCCCGGGGCGGTTTGATGAGTTTGTCCCTCGGGATCGTTGTGATCGGGCGTCTGCTCTGAGCTGTGTTCGGCGTGACCTGGTTCATCCTGCTCCATTGCTGGGTCCATATGGTCGCTGTTGCCTTCGGAGTTGACTGTGATGTCAATCTTTCTAGCGTTGTTATCGCTATTTTTACTATTGCTGAACTTGGAGCGGCGCCTGCGGCGTCGTTTTGGCTTTTGTCTGGGTGTTTTATCCTCCGGTTTCTCGTCGTCGTCCTCCTTAGGCATATCCACCATGTATATATCGTATGATGAGGTGGCAGTCCAGCGCTCCGTGAGTGGTGGTTTTGAATCGTCCCTTGCACCGACGTCCATACCGTCAGTGTCGTCAGAGTCGAATTCGAGCATGTCTGTTACGTCGTCGAAAGTGGCTATGAAGTGGGTGGTGGGTGGGCAACGAATTCCTTCGTCGCCTGCTTCCCGCTCGAGCCGGACATAGTTCGGCCAAGAGTCTCCTGACAATGAGAGATACTTTAACGAGTTTAGCACGTTGCCAAAGGGCGAGTGCTGGAAGATATCCGCAGCGGTGAACTCCATTACCGGAGCCCACCCGGATTCGGCGGGCTCAGGAGTGCGCGGACTAGAACCTACAACCGGATACGAGTCCGGGGGTCCGGTGTCACAGGCTTCCTTGGGGGTGAAGTCTGTGTTCGGCTCTACCGCCGATGGGTGTGCGGCCTCCGAGGCAGGGTCCATGCACCCATCCTCGGGCGATGCAATCTGCCCCGGATTTAGGTCCGGGGCTCCTGCTGGGGTGATATCCCGAGCATTGTCCGACAGCAGGTCTAAGCCATGCTCATCGTGACTGTCCGGCGCTCCTGGCATAGGCCAGAATCCATTGAAGATCAAGTCTCCACGGATATCGGCCATGTAGTTTAGGTTTCCGAACTTGATCTGGTGGCCAGGGTCGTAGCTGTCGATCTACTCCAGATGGCCAACCGAGTTGGCCCGCAGTGCGAAGCTACCGAACACGAAGATCTGTCCAGGGAGAAAAGTCTCACCCTGGACAATGTTGTTGTTGATGATTGAAGGAGCCATCGAGCCTTGCAGCGACGACACAGAGGAACTCTCAATGAAAGCACCAATGTCAGTGTGAAAACCGTCGGATCTCGGGTAAGGGGTCCCGATCTGTGTGTCTAAGGCTAATGGTAACACGAGGTAAGGGACACAATGTTTACCTAGGTTCGGGCCCTCTCGATGGAGGTAAAACCCTACTTCCTGCTTGATTGATATTGATGATATGAGTGTTACAAGAGTTGATCTACCACGAGATCGTAGAGGCTAAACCCTAGAAGCTAGCCTATGATGATTATGAATGTTGTGATCGTCCTCATACAGACTAAACTCTCCGGTTTATATAGACACCGGAGAGGGCTAGGGTTTACATGGAGTCGGTTACAAGGAAGGAAATATAATATCCGAATCACCAAGCTTGTCTTCCACGCAAAGGAGAGTCCCATTCAGACACGGGACGAAGTCTTGAGTCTTGTATCTTCATGTTCCAACAGTCCGACCAAAGTATATAGTCCGGCTATTTGGATACCCCCTAATCCAGGACTCCCTCAGTCGTCTCCTTGGGCGGCTGGCTCGGGAGGCCGGAGAAGATGAAGAGGGCAGGTGGCGGGCTGTCAAGCCAGAGTACGCGGGTATCGACACCTTCATCGCGTATTGCCGATCCTGCCGCCTCGTCTTCCAGTTGTTCTCCCATCATCATCATCACCAGCTTCCCTTCGGGGTGGCCACCGGGATGTTCTCTTGGTGCCTTCTGCTGCTCATACCTCGCCTAGGCGCCCCTTTTGCCCTTTTGCTTTCTTGTTTCATTTCCCGAGGAGAGGGACAAGAAAGGGATTACGGGCACCTTATCTTTTCTCAACTTGTAAGCCTACGGGCCTTATTTAGATCTAAAACCTCTAATCTCCCTATTCATGTTTATGTCCCGTACTTACTGTACCTGTATGGGAGGTATTAATGGAAAAAGGGTGCTTGCCGGGTCTTGTGCGTGCGTGTGAGCAAAGCACATACCAAGGAACAAGTCCTTGTTATTTTTAATATAAGCATCATTGCTCGGCAGCAGGCCTTGCCGTTCCCCCACTCCATTCATCCATATTCGCGTCTTTGGTGGAGGCAGGGACGAAGTGGGGGTGGGCCCTACGCTTGCTGCCTTGCCGCTGCGGCTACAACCATATTCCGAACCACGAAGCTCTTGGGTGATAGGAACAAGGGGAGCACGATAGCCTTGGAACAAAACGAGGTTCCATACGTCCCAAGTTTCATACGGGAATGCATGACAGGGGATGGGAAAACTTATCTGAATCTGCAGCCCCCGGCAACCTTGACTTGTCGTGGGTGGACCTCCGTGTCTTCTGTCCTTGGCAAGCTCGGCTTGCCGGGCCTGGGGCGCTGGCTTGTTCTCTTCCTTCCACTTGGCTTGGCCGAAACATATCATGTACCCTGCGTACCAAAGAGGATGGATAGGAACAAAATGATGCAAACTCGACCTCTATGCTAGGGGTTAGTCGCCGCTAAGCACTATCAACACTAACCGAGGGAGAGACTCCATCTAGCATGCATGCTATAACTTAGGGCGCTAGCACTTTGTTTATTGTTGCTCAGGGTCTGCGCCTGGCTTTGTACAGAGGGTTACATGCCTTGCCGGCAAGGCTCGTACAAAAGGTGGCTTGTCGGGAGGCCCGGCAGCCGTGCCTTATGGGTAAAACTTGTGAATGCTCGATGTTCCAGGAGTTGCTCACTGGAATGGCATCTTCGGTCTCCAGGCGGATTGCGTCGGGCCTGGTAACTCGTGTTACCTGATAAGGGCTTCCCACCGTCAACTTTTTTGAATTCTTGGCCGACTGAACATGCCGAAGAACAAGGTCACCTTCCTCAAAGCTCCGGGCATGAACCTCGCGGCTATGGTAGCGACGCAAGGCTTGCTGGTAGCATGCTGCTCTCACAGCTGCCCGGAGACGATCTTCCTCAAGGAGCATTGCGTCATCTTGCTGCAATCGCTCTTGCTCAAGCTCATCATAGGCGAGCACTCGAGGTGACCCTTATATGAGTTCCGCAGGGATAACTGCTTATGCCCCGTAGACCAGGGCAAAGGGTGTCTGGTCGGTGGCTCGATTTGGCGTTGTTGTGATCGACCAAAGAACCACTGGCAACTCGTCAATCCAACGCCTTCCACTCTGGCGCAGCCTGTCAAAAGTCTTTGTTCTTAAGCCTCGCAGAACTTCAGCATTTGCTCTCTCCACTTGGCCGTTGCTCCGTGGGTGTCTCACGGAAGCAAAACAGACCTTGCTGCCGAGATCCTCGATGTACTGCATGAAGGCGCGGCTTGTGAACTGTGTGCCATTGTCAGTGATGATCCTGTTGGGTACACCAAAACGGCAAACTAGCCCCTTGAAGAACTTGATGGCTGACTGCGCCGTCACCTTCCTCACTGCTTCCACCTCTGGCCACTTTGTGAACTTGTCGATTGCAATGTAAAAGTACTCAAAGCCCCCGACGGCACGAGAGAAAGGGCCCAATATGTCGAGCCCCCAGACCGAGAAGGGCAGGAGAGAGGGATGGTTTGAAGAGCTTGAGCTGGTTGATGAAGCTTCTTCAAATGGAACTGACATGCTTCACACTTGGTTACTAGTGCCGTCGCATCCTGGAGGTCAGTGGGCCAGAAGAAAGCTTGCCGGAAAGCCTTGTCAGCAAGGGCCCTCGACCCTATGTGGAAGCCACATATGCCTCCATGTATCTCTGCCAACAGCTCTAGTCTTTCCTCCCGGGAGATGCACTTCAATTTCACCCCATTCGGTCTTTT
The DNA here is from genome assembly GCF_002162155.2 of Triticum dicoccoides. Taxonomy (NCBI): domain Eukaryota; kingdom Viridiplantae; phylum Streptophyta; class Magnoliopsida; order Poales; family Poaceae; genus Triticum; species Triticum dicoccoides. Next base: position 537,256,347 of record NC_041393.1, on the reverse strand, counting down.
TCTGTACAAGACGTTGTCAACGAATTGGTACAGAGCAGACCGGTGGGCTACTCTCTCTGCCTCTTCCTGCTCCTCAGGAAGCTCTCCTATTTGGAGGAATCGGACGGTGTGTTGCGCCCATGCCAGAGCCTATGGCTCGACGGCAAGGACCAAAGGCATCTCTTCTGCCACGGGAGCGGCCATCTCTACGGCCTTGGCCTGAGGTCCCACTGGAGTCGGTTGCCCCGCGGCAGGATCGACATTCATGGCAACATTTTCGCCAGCGGCTCCGGGGAGCTCGGTGGGGAAGTACTTGCCGGGGCCTAGCTTCCTCCGCTTGTTATGCCCGGTTGATGGTTCGACGGATGGTTGAGTTAACCGAAGCACAAAAGTACCTGGTTCCATAGGTAGCTTGAGGGCAGCGCGCTTTGACAGGTAGTCGGCGATGTCGTTTTCCGTCCGAGGGACATGCTCTGCTCATATACCGTCAAGGCGCTCCTCTAGTTTCCTCACTTCATCCACGTAAGCTTCCATCTGTCGGCAAGCCCTCGTACTCGATGGTGTTGTTAGTTGACATCTGTCGGCGTTCTGGGAATGGGGGTGTCGGTGTCAAAACCGGCGGATCTCGGGTAGGGGGTCCCGAACTGTGCGTCTAGGCGGATGGTAACAGGAGACAAGGGGCACGATGTTTTTACCCAGGTTCGGGCCCTCTCCATGGAGGTAAAACCCTACTCCTTCTTGATTAATATTGATGGTATGGGTAGTACAAGAGTTGATCTACCACGAGACCAGAGAGGCTAAACCCTAGAAGCTAGCCTATGGTATGATTGTTGTTTTTTCCTACGGACTAAAACTCTCCGGTTTATATAGACACCGGAGAGGGCTAGGGTTACAAGAGTCGCTTACAACTGGAGAAGATCTACATATCGTATCACCAAGCTTGCCTTCCACGCCAAGGAAAGTCCTATCTGGACACGGGACAAAGTCTTCAATCTTGTATCTTCATAATCCGGGAGTCCGGACAAAGGTCGTAGTCTAGCTATCTGGACACCCCCTAATCCGGGACTCCCTCAGTAGCCCCCGAACTAGGCTTCAATGACGACGAGTCCGGTGCGCAAATTTGTCTTCGGCATTGCAAGGCGGGTTCTTCTCCAATTCCCATGTGCCCGTCGAATAGTGTCCGGCTTCCGATGCATGTTGTACTCCTCAACTTCTATGCCCAATAATGACCATCTGCCACGTGTCAAACGAATGCGAAAAGCCAGGGAGTATTTTTCATTCACCCCCCTAGCCATCTGAACGTGCTGCCCATAAAAGAGACGGGTGTCAGGACCCCGATCCTAAGTCACACGGATCTAGCATGTAACACATCATATCACTTTGCGGCCTCATGACGGTATTCCCACGGGTGCCACCTTACCTGGCCCGGGACCGTTTGCGCCTTTTGGCCCACGTATATGATAGTGCCGCTAGCATCCATATGACAAAGAACCCGAGCTGACATGGCTAGTCATGAACCCAAAGTGGCACAAACTTACAAGGACAGGCATCCATGACCCAGCATCCAACGTGTCGGTCATCAGCGAGTGAATCCAGGCTGTAGCACTTGGCTAACAGGACTCCGGTGAACCGGGCTATAGCGGGCTAACAGGACTCCGGTATTCATTGCGTGACATTTCCCCGAAGGGACAAACACAGGAATGAAGAAGGACACATGCCGGCCAGCCTAAGTGTTCCGGAGCAGTAGCAAGCTACCATGGCTCAGTGGAAGCACTAGGAGACATTTCCCGGTAAGAGAGGCTACCAAGGATAAACAACTAGGTTGTCAGATCCCACACATACCAAGCATTTCAATAACATACACAAAATATGCTCGATATGTGAAAATACAACATGGCATCACAACACGACTCTACGACTCAAGTATTTTATTCAATAGGCTCCAAGGAGCGAGATATTACAAACATGGGTCCCATGACCCAACAATCAGAGCATACAAGTCAAAGCACATGCGGAAGCTTAACATGTCTGAGTACAGACATCTACAAATGAAAAAGGCTGAGAAGCCTGTCTATCTACCAGATCCTGCCTAGGGCACAAGATTGTAGCTGAGGTAACAAGCTAAACGTCGAAGTCCACATGGAACTACTAGCGAGACTGAAGTCTCTTTGCAAAAACATAAATTAAGCAACATGAGTACAAATGTACCCAGCAAGACTTACATCAGAACTAACTACATATGCATCATTATCAACAAAGGGGATGGTGGGGTTTAACTGCAGCAAGCCAGCTTTGACTCGGTGGCTATCCTGAACTATGACTGCAAGTAACTCTATTGAGGTGGCGCACACGAGTCCACATATTCACCATATCAATACACCACTATGGATCCGCTCCCGTCTCCCTACGAGAACGCCATCCATAGCACTCATGCTTATCTTGCGCATTTTAGAGTATCCACTTTCACTTGTCTATGAACTGTACAGGCAACCCAGAAGTCCTTTACCGCGGACACGGCTATTCGAATAGATAATGTTAACCCTGCAGGGGTGTACTTCTTCACACACGCTCTCACCACTTACCGCCGTTTACACGACATGTACTCGGCAACCTTCAAGCGGAAGCCTAGCGAGGGTGTCGGCCATGACCTGACTAACCACACAAGTCTCTCGTCCAGGTTTATCGCCTATTCGGGTTCCAACCGCAAGGAGATCCGGCCGGGGTGTCGCTCACAGCCCCAAACGATGTGAGCAGGGTTCCCAAGCCCACCATCCGGGTGCCACTTGGTACACCGTGCCACTGTGCCTAGTCTGTCCCAAGCCCACCTGTACCAGGTGCCACTTGGTAGACTACTAACACTACCTACAAACACTAGAAACTAGTTGCAACTCCTGGACAAAGATCAAGTTGATTAATAAGTCGAGAGAGCTTGGAGCGCCCGGAGCCCAATGTGTGGTAGTAACTGTTCATGGATCACAAACACAGAACTCAGTTCCTGAGGACGGCTGCAATGAGACAACCCACCATGTACTCCTACATGGCCTCTCACCGCTACCTTTACCAAATCGTGTTCACACACTTAGCTCACACACAGTAGGACATGTTTACACACCTCCAATTCATCCCCGATGAATTAGACCTGACTCAACTCTAAGCAGTAGCAGGCATGACAAACAAGCATGAATGAGTAGGCACAACAGGGCTCAAACAACTCCTACTCATGCTAGTGGGTTTCATCTATTTACTGTGGCAATGACAGGTCATGCAGAGGATAAAGGGGTTCAGCTACCGCAACAAGTAACAGATGAATCGTTGTTTGTCCTAATGCAGTAAAATAGAGTAGGAGCGAGAGAGTGGGATTGTATCGGAATGAGCAAGGAGGTTTTGGTCGCCTGGCACTTCTGAAGATAGTATAATTCTTCATCGGTGTCATCGATCACATCGTCGGTACATGTCTACTGAGGGGGGACAAGCACCGACAAACAAAGAAGAAACACAATCAATGCAATGCAACAATATGATTCATGAATGTGACATGGCAATATTCCATGGTTTGTGCTAATGCAACTAAAACCAGATTAAATGAAGTTGGTTTGAATCCAAGATTCAAATTCAAACTCCACGTGTGGTTATTTAAATGCCTTTTCATTGAATTGTCCTAAACAGTAGTCATAAGTTGTTCTAACATGCATGAAAATGGTGCAGATGGATAGATTAGATTTTTCTGATAATTTTTCATATATAAATTATTTCACTCTGAGTTACGGTTGAATTTATATAAATTTTTGAAGTTAGCACTATTTTCTGGAATTTCCTAAATAAGAATAAATCCAGAAAATAATTAACTGCGTTAGCATGACGTCGGGGTGACGTCATCTGGTCAAAGGCGCCAGCCCAGGTCAAACCTGACGGCTGGGGCCCACATGTCAGTGTAGCAACTAACTAACAGGGTTAGTTAGTGTTACGTTAGCACTAACCTAGGTTAATTAGGGCCTGGGCCCACTGGTCAGTAACTAACCTAACTAACCTAGATAGGATTGGCCCTAACTACTTAGTTAGCCGGGCGGGGTCCGCATGTCAGTGAGAGAGAGGGGTCAAACCTCTGGTCAGCCGGGGTCAAACCTCGCCGGTCAACACGGTCAGCCCACCGGCGTTTAGCCACCGGCGACGATAGAGACGGCGGGGCGGATCGGAAATGCTCTACAGGGCACCATTCGATGCGTGGGTTGCACCTATGGGTTCCTGGGAGTGAGGCGCATCCATTGGTGGCGGTGGTAGGAGCTGCGGTGGTCGGGATCAACAGCGGCGACCAAATCGGTGGCGGCCGGAGTTCGGGTGCTCGCGGTTTTCGTGCTATGGCCTGCGGGAGGACCAGACGTTTGCACCTACGGGGTCTACAAGAGCTCACGAGCCCAACGGAGGTACGCACGAGACCATTTGCTCACCAGAGCCTCGTCGGCGACGAGTTCGTGCGGCGGCGCGTTTCGGTCTTCAAGGGGGCGACGGCTACAGCAAGAAATCGAGGCGGGGAAGAGGGGGATTCAGTGCGGAAGCTCACAACGGTCACGCAGAGAAGCTTAGACGGCTCGGGGGGGCGTCGGGGATGGCGTACGGTCTCCGGCGATCTCGGTGCAGAGGCGGCGGGGTCGAGCTCGATGGCGAGGCTCCACTGCTTCCTTAGATGTGTGGCTCGTCGAGGGAGGAAGAGGGGGGGACGAGGAGGAGCTTCTTGGCGCGTAGGCAAGGCGTGGGGTGGCCGGTGGCCGCAGTGGCAGCGGTCGGCGGCGATGGTGGCACTCGGGCGGAGCTCGGGGAGGAGCTAGAGAGGAGGAGAGGGAGCAGCGAGTGGGGGGGGGGGAGAGGGGACAGGGGGCTTCGGGGGCGTCTCCGTGGCATGCCTGTGGGGGTCGAGGCTGAGCGGCTGAAGCAGGAGCTGGCAAAGCGTCGTCGGCGTGCTCGCCAGACACCTGTTTGTCCTCCTGGTAGGAGGAAGACGACAGGGGAAGGCTGGTGGGCTGGGCCAACAGTGCTGGGCCGCCAGTGGGCTGCACAGCAGTAGGTCCAGGTAAGCTCTCTTTTCCTTTTGTTTCAGTTTTCTATTTTTCTGTAAATGTTGGGCTTTATTAAAAATACTAAAACGTTTCCAAAAATCCTGCAAATAATTGTGGGCTCTGTTGGGTTTATTCCTAACATCCCACACTTAAGTTCAGAATTAATTGAGCACTTAAAATAATATATATCATTTAAATGCCCAATTGCAAATACTGTATGATTTAATTCAGTGACCAAATATGTCATGGAAAAATGTGCAGCACCACTGGTTATGGTTTCTAGCATTAACCAGAAATGATGAACATTTTTGAAAGCCATTTGGACTTACTGAAAATATTTTAGGTGAACCTAGTGAATTCCTTTAATGCTAGGGTTTGGACAATCCCCATTTCAACTTAAATAAAATTTAAACATGATGCACACATGAAGGGCTAGTCCAGTGCATACCAGAACTAGGGATGTGACAACTCACCCCAACTAAAAAAGAATCTCGTCCCGAGATTCAAGCGTAGGGTAAGATGAAGGGGAACGCAAACTAACACAATCTTCACGATCCAAGTTGCACTTCATAGGGGCGTTGATTCGATCACCATCTTTGACTCGGTGTCTTCCTTTGAGAACTCCAACTAACATGACAAGAAGAGGAAAGGAAAACTCTAGAAGAATTGATCTTCTCGAAGACCGAACAACTCAGGATCAACTCATGGGATGAGACATAGCAGCATCTCCCAAGCTGAGACACGAAGCATACATCTAGAGGGATGGAGTGGAACAGATGACGAGGGTTCACTAGGTAGACAACAATTCCACACTTAAGAAGGTGGTAAACGATTGTCAACGTAGCGAGGAGTTGAGTTGCCATGATACCATAACGGGGCACCTTATGGAAGGTGACTTGTAGAAATATCCCCTTCAGTGGCAAAAAGAATTACCTTTGATTCAGAGACCATTGAAACTCTTTATACCAGCCTAAGGCAATTCTCGAGCGATCGTTTGGAGGGGTTCGGTAGAATGGAATACCCGGATTAGAATGGATGACGTGGATTACCTTGTTGAAAACAACACAAGGGATGATTTTAGTAACTGGGGAGAAGCTCAATAGTAGAGAGTGAGTCCACTGTTTGAAAAGTTATAGCATGACCGAGGAAACTGAGAGCAATCCCAATTAGTGCCGATGATAACACCTAGCGCTTGTGCGTGCTCTCAAGAACTTGAGCATTTCCATATTCATCAAGGTTTTACCAATATCCGTGTCAAGGATCCTGGCAACACAACTTATTACCATGATGAATGGTGATGGAGGATGCAGATGCAAAGGAAGATAACACCTTCTCAAATTTCACCCTAGCAATGCCAAGGAGACAAAATCTGGATGATCGACCGAGAGACATTTAGCACTCCGCTTCTAATGTTCTCCTTGATGTGCTAGCGTAACCCATTCATAGATATGGTTTGATATCTAGAACATTAAGTAAAAGGTCGGACTTCGGGAGCATAATAATCCATAAGGGACAACTAGGGAGTAAATCCTATGAAATCCTTATGGGTAGTGACCAAATGGCTTAATCAAGATACTACAATAATAGTACTTCCAGCTAGGTGCGTCCACTTCACTGGAACCTATATCATAGTTCTTGGAAGAAGTTCCAACCATCATATCTACCTAAGATTCAGATCTGGTTGGTAACAGGATAATTCAGACTCATTAAGTCTAGAAACAAAATGAAAGTTTGCAACACAAATCGACGAGATGACGTTGCGAGATTCTCGAGGAATGAACTACAATAGCAAGCTCCAAAACATGAGCTGGTTCTGCTACAACATGTGGACACGTTGTCCGAGACAAGCATGACCACATGGTAGTCTTATAATAAAACACTATCGAGTTCTGGTCGGGAACCATCATCAAGGATTTCGAAGTCCTTACGCAAGTCCATGGATTAGATCCCAAGCATAGACTTATTTTCCTTGAACAAGTCAGTCAGTGGCTTGGTGTGCTAGGGAATACATATGGAGTGGAGGTAATTAATCTACCAAACCATAGAATACATTTGCACATGCATAATTGACTTGGGATGGTACCAGAGGAAACAAAACAAACCTTTCTCAAACCCACGGCGGCAACTTGCACCAAATGCACGTGAATTAGAGGAAGTCACTTATTCCATCCAAGCATAGGCTTCATGAACGGAACACGAAGGCATTGCTTACAAAGTTTCCAACACTAGGTTGATGTTCAACATGAATCATGGCGGAGACAAAATGCTGCTGATGGGCTCAACAGCAACTCACCGAGATTTCCATATCACTGGACTTCCACCATCATGTGAACACAGTGATAGCATTGGTCAGACCAAAAGATGTAATGGTGTATGCTCGAGGGTTCAACCACGAATAAGACAACATTACGAGCATCGTTGGTTCTGACTTGATTTGAGGATAGCCCACACCCAAATCAAAGGTTGGATAAGATGATAGGTCCATTAACTAATCACGAGGGTCAGTCGATGAAAATATCAACTTTCTTCAACACACACATACAAAGGATATCCCTTTGAAATGAACTAAGTCAGGTAAGCTTTTATCCTCGAACTCTCCAAGTTGTCATTTAGCTTAACCAACTAGCTCAGGGGTATCCAACATGGATTCTTGGAGAAGGGGTGGTTTACAAGAAGCCAACTTGATCACGAGCTCAACATAGCGGTCAGGTGACAACCTGGTAATACTTCCGAGAAGATATAGGAAAAATCACGAACCACCGATATGTCACTAAGCTCGAGAACAATCTTGCTTTTCAGGAAAAGACAATATGGTCAAATAAGCAAGGGATTGGATAATCCTAACTCATTGATCAAGAGTGCACTAGAAATAAGGACTAGGTAGCACAATCTATCTTAGGATGATGATTCAAGAACCAACACACTAAGAATAAAATTATTGTCCTTTAACTACCAAGCAACGGGGTTGCTAGAAGTATTGATTTCACACATCACGGTTCACTTGTCGGCATTCCGGTTGCAACAACATGGAAACTGAGAAATGAATAATGAGGGCGAGAAGTATCACTGTATCAAGAGTTCATAAGATGATGTGTAATTCCTATGACTTTCTTGACATAAAGAGGGTAATACTTCAGGGTGGAACAGAACAAAAACTGGATTAGTATTTTGGTCTGCGAAGTATGACTACTTTGACCCAATCCTAGATATGGATGAGGTACTGGAGTTCATTTCTCCTAGTCATTCTGGGATAGGTGGCTTGACGGAACACAAGAATAATAGGCATCGATGAACGAAGACACGCATACTCTTGACTATCAATTGATAGACGAGGCCTAGAAAACAACTAAAGAGGGACAACTCAAGGAACATGTAACTTTCTGAGTTGTGGATGCATAGATTAGTATGTTGAACCAAGTTCAACAGGTTTCTTCCGGATAATCCATGCAAAAAGGTTGAGCTGGCAGAGTCACAATATAAAATGAAGAACTCATCGAGAGCACTCCTATTATGATCTTTTGATCCAACAAACTTCTGCCATAAGTGGTTCGTAGTATTTGGAAGAAAGAAATACCACGGACCTCGAGGACTAATGCAAAGGTTACTAGTATCCTAAAGGAACGAGCAAACACTATCAACATGAAGTAAGTAGGGTGAATCTCGGGTTCAGAGACCCAGGAGTAGAATGCCTACTAACTATGTGGCATCACGGGATGCCTTCGGGAATGATGGCCAGAATCATCACACTGGGACACAGAACATGGCTAGATTACTAGGTGATACTCTAGACATCTAGGGTCAGAATAATAGCTCCAACATATATGTTGAGGCAATAGAGTACCTCAACTCACCGTTTAGTGTGGTTAACCTGGCCAGAAAGGACATCGAAACAGAGGGAAGGATTTCGCAATTGCATCAGATTATTTAGAAACCTGGGATGACTCAGACAGCATAACGACTGTAAATGCTCAATTTTTTTGAGACATCCTGCAAATTGGTGGCATAACCACTCAACATCACAAAATCAAGGTTTTGACGCCAGCTATGTACACACGAAAGTAGTAGGGACTGAACCGAGGCTTGAATTCATCAATCTTACAAGTCTACATATTAGTAACACGTGATCCTGATAGAAAGAGGAGATAGCCTAGTTCCTTAACCCCGCAGGAAAGATAACATGACTCAGATCATAAGGGCATAAGGTATAAGGAGTAAAAAGAGCCTTACGTTCCATCCCACAATCAATTCCCTTATATAACTAAAGAATTTCTAGACTCAACTTTGACCAGTTTGGCTTGGTAATCCTACAGGCAGTCAAGCTCTGATACCAAAGCTGTCAGGACCTCGATCCTAAGTCACATAGATCTAGCACGCTACACATCATATCACTTTGCGGCCTCACGCACGGTATTCCCACGGGTGCCACCTTACCTGGCCCGGGACCGTTTGCGCCTTTTGGCTCATGTATATGATAGAGCCGCTAGCATCCATATGACAAAGAACCCGAGCTGACATGGCTAGTCGTGAACCCAAAGTGGCACAAACTTACAGGGACAGGCATCCATGACCCAGCATCGAACGTGTCGGTCATCAGCGAGTGAATCCAGGCTGTAGCACTGGGCTAACAGGACTCCGGTGAACCGGGCTGTAGCGGGCTAACAGGACACCGGTATTCATCGCATGACATTTCCCCGAAGGGACAGACACAGGAACGAAGAAGGACACATGCCGGCCAGCCTAAGTGTTCCGGAGCAGTAGCAAGCTACCATGGCTCACTGGAAGCACTAGGAGACATTTCCCGGTAAGAGAAGCTACCAAGGATAAACAACTAGGTTGTCAGATCCCACACATACCAAGCATTTCAATAACATACACACAATATGCTCGATATGTGCAAATACAACATGGCATCACAACATGACTCTACGACTCAAGTATTTTATTCAATAGGCTCCGAGGAGCGAGATATTACAAACATGGGTCCCATGACCCAACAATCAGAGCATACAAGTCAAAGCACATGCGGAAGCTTAACATGTCTGAGTACACACATCTACAAATGAAAAAGGCTGAGAAGCCTGTCTATCTACCAGATCCTGCCGAGGGCACAAGATCGTAGCTGAGGTAACAAGCTAAACGTCGAAGTCCACATGGAACTACTAGCGAGACTGAAGTCTCTCTGCAAAAACATAAATTAAGCAACGTGAGTACAAATGTACCCAGCAAGACTAACATCAGAACTAACTACATATGCATCATTATCAACAAAGGGGATGGTGGGGTTTAACTGCAGCAAGCCAGCTTTGACTCGGTGGCTATCCTGAACTACGACTGCAAGTAACTCTTTTGAGGTGGCGCACACGAGTCCACATATTCACCATATCAATACACCACTATGGATCAGCTCCCTTCTCCCTACGAGAACGCCATCCATAGCACTCACGCTTATCTTGCGCATTTAAGAGTATCCACTTTCACTTGTCTATGAACTGTACAGGCAACCCAGAAGTCCTTTATCGCGGACACGGCTATTCGAATAGATAATGTTAACCCTGCAGGGGTGTACTTCTTCACACACGCTCTCACCACTTACCGCCGTTTACATGACATGTACTCGGCAACCTTCAAGCGGAAGCCCAGCGAGGGTGTCGGCCACGACCTGACTAACCACACAAGTCTCTCATCCAGGTTTGTCGCCTATTCGGGTTCCATCCGCAAGGAGATCCGGCCGGGGTGTCTCTCACGGCCCCAAACGATGTGAGCAGGGTTCCCAAGCCCACCATCCGGGTGCCGCTTGGTACACCGTGCCACTGTGCCTAGTCTGTCCCAAGCCCACCTGTACCGGGTGCCACTTGGTAGACTACTAACACTACCTACAAACACCAGAAACTAGTTGCAACTCCTGGACAGAGATCAAGTTGATTAATAAGTCGAGAGAGCTCGGAGCGCCCGGAGCCCAATGTGTGGTAGTAACTGTTCATGGATCACAAACACAGAACTCAGTTCCTGAGGACGGCTGCAATGAGACAACCCACCATGTGCTCCTACATGGCCTCTCACCGCTACGTTTACCAAATCGTGTTGACACACTTAGCTCACACACAGTAGGACATGTTTACACACCTCCAATTCATCCCCGATGAATCAGACCTGACTCAACTCTAAGCAGTAGCAGGCATGACAAACAAGCATGAATGAGTAGGCACAACAGGGCTCAAACAACTCCTACTCATGCTAGTGGGTTTCATCTATTTACTATGGCAATGATAGGTCATGCAGAGGATAAAGGGGTTCAGCTACTGCAGCAAGTAATAGATGAATCGTTGTTTGTCCTAATGCAGTAAAATAGAGTAGGAGCGAGAGAGTGGGATTGTATCAGAATGAACAAAGAGGTTTTGCTTGCCTGGCACTTCTGAAGATAGTATAGTTCTTCATCGGTGTCATCGATCACATCGTCGGTACACGTCTACTGAGGGGGGACAAGCACCGACAAACAAAGAAGAAACGCAATCAATGCAATGCAACAATATGATGCATGAATGTGACATGGCAATATTCTATGGTTTGTGCTAATGCAACTAAACCTAGATTAAATGAAGTTGGTTTGAATCCAAGATTCAAATTCAAACTCCACATGTGGTTATTTAAATGCCTTCTAATTGAATTGTCCTAAACAGTAGTCATAAGTTGTTCTAACATGCATGAAAATGGTACAGATGGATAGATTGGATTTTTCTGATAATTTTTCATATATATATTATTTCATTCTGAGTTACAGTTGAATTTATATAAATTTTTGAAGTTAGCACTATTTTCTGGAATTTCCTAAATAAGAATAAATCCAGAAAATAATTAACTACATCAGCATGACGTCGAGGTGACGTCATCAGGTCAATGGCGCTACCCCAGGTCAAACCTGACGGTTGGGGCCCACATGTCAGTGTAGCAACTAACTAACATGGTTAGTTAGTGTTACGTTAGCACTAACCTAGGTTAATTAGGGCCTGGGCCCACTGGTCAGTAACTAACCTAACTAACCTAGATAGGATTAGCCCTAACTACTTAGTTAGCCGGGCGGGGTCCGCATGTCAGTGAGAGAGAGGGGTCAAACCTCTGGTCAGCCGGGGTCAAACCTCGCCGGTCAACAAGGTCAGCCCACCGGCGTTCAGCCACTGGCGACGATAGAGATGGCGGGGCGGATCGGAAATGCTCTACAGGGCACCATTCGATGCGTGGGTTGCGCCTATGGGTTCCTGGGAGTGAGGCGCATCCATTGGTGGCGGTGGTAGGAGCTGCGGTGGTCGGGATCAACGGCGGCGACCAAATCGGCGGCGGCCGGAGTTCGGGTGCTCGCGGTTTTGGTGCTATGGCCTGCGGGAGGACCAGACGTTTGCACCTACGGGGTTTACAAGAGCTCACGAGCCCAACGGAGGTACGCACGAGACCATTTGGTCACCAGAGCCTCGTCGGCGACGAGTTCGTGCGGCGGCGCGGTTCGGTCTTCAAGGGGGCGACGGCTACAGCAAGAAATCGAGGCGGGGAAGAGGGGGATTCAGTGCGGAAGCTCACAACGGTCACGCAGAGAAGCTTAGACGGCTTGGGGGGCGTCGGGGATGGCGTACGGTCGCCGGCGATCTCGGTGCAGAGGTGGCGGGGTCGAGCTCGATGGGGAGGCTCCAGTGCTTCCAGAGATGCGTGGCTCGTCGAGGAGGAAGAGGGGGGGATGAGGCGGAGCTTCTGGGCGCATAGGCAAGGCGTGG
>NC_041393.1:537195402-537243229 GCF_002162155.2 Triticum dicoccoides | reverse complement strand
GCCGGTGGCCGCAGTGGCAGCGGTCGGCGGCGATGGTGGCACTCAGGCGGAGCTCGGGGAGGAGCTAGAGAGGAGGAGAGGGAGCAGTGAGTGGGGGGGGGAGAGGGGACAGGGGGCTTCGAGGGCGTCTCCGTGGCATGCGTGTGGGGGTCGAGGCTGAGCGGCTGAAGCAGGAGCTGGCAAAGCATCGTCGGCGCGCTCGCCACGCACCTGTTTGTCCTCCTGGCAGGAGGAAGACGACTGGGGAAGGCTGGTGGGCTGGGCCAATAGTGCTGGGCCGCCAGTGGGCTGCACAGCAGTAGGTCCAGGTAAGTTACAGGTAAGCTCTCTTTTCCTTTTGTTTGAATTTTCTATTTTTCTGTAAATGTTGGGCTTTATTAAAAATACTAAAACGTTTCCAAAAATCCTGCAAATAATTGTGGGCTCTGTTGGGTTTATTCCTAACATCCCACACTTAAGTTCAGAATTAATTGAGCACTTAAAATAATATGTATCATTTAAATGCCCAATTGCAAATACTGTATGATTTAATTCAGTGACCAAATATGTCATGGAAAAATGTGCAGCACCACTGGTTATGGTTTCTAGCATTAACCAGAAATGATGAACATTTTTGAAAGCCATTTGGACTTACTGAAAATATTTTAGGTGAACCTAGTGAATTCCTTTAATGCTAGGGTTTGGACAATCCCCATTTCAACTTAAATAAAAATTAGACATGATGCACACATGAAGGGCTAGTCCAGTGCATACCAGAACTAGGGATGTGACAACAGGGATTTAGATCCAGCCTACACCATCTTCCCTCCGCGAGCCTTCGTCAGAGCGCCTTCGACAGGGATCCATTCCACCATGGCCGGTCGGTGCAGCTCCTCCTCTCGCCTCTCCAGCCCTCGGCCTGTAGATTGGGGGCGGTGTTCCGTCCCGCATAGCGAGCTAGTAGTGCTTCAGTCCAAGGGGCTCCTTCCCCCAGCATATATGGTCTCGGTTCGAGCCGGGATTGCCACCTATAGCAACAGAGAGCACGCGGAGAGCATTCCCAATCCCTCCCGAGGAGAGCGGGTGTGCCTAGTCCCTTACTTAATAAGTAGACTCAGATTTCTGATTCATCCATTTCTCCAAGGGCTACTGGAGTTCTACGGCCTCCAGCTACACAAACTCACACCTGCCTCCTTACTGCACATCACATGCTTTGTGGCCCTCTGCGAGCTATTCTTGGGCGTCGAGGCCCATTTCGCGTTGTGGAAGAAGTTGTTCTGCCTTGTGCCCCGCTCTCAGGAGGGGTCTATTTATCAAGTGGGCGGAGCCGAACTATGGCGCATCGCTGGGACCGGATATCTATCCGGCACCCCAAAGAGGGTGTCTGAGGACTGGCCTTCAGAGAGGTTCTATATAGATGATGTCCCCTTACCGGACCCTATACGGATCGGCCTCCCTAAGTTCAATAATGCTCCGCTGAAGAAGCGCCTGAGATGGCGCCCGCGGAACCCTCAGAGGGAAACGGACAAGGACGTCCTTTACCTGATGAACCGAATAAGGTTGTTGGCTCATTCCGGACTGACCATGATCATGGTCATGGCCATATGCATTACGCGAGGGGTGCAGCCGCTTCAGTACAGAGGCCACCCCATGTGGGATTTCAACAGGGAGGACGACGCCACCTGGTGCGGTCGTAAGGGGCCAGATTCGGCTGCCACTTTAACAAGAATCTTATCCGCTTTGTACAAGGGAGAAGAAGAGGAATTCCTCCATGTCAACCCAGAGGGAGGATTCTCCATGTACAATCCTCCAAGCTGGGTGAGCGAACGCTTTCACTTGCCTACCTGTTTTCAAATTCCCATGGTTGAGTACTTAATCTAGCAATTGCAACACAGGAGCTGCGCCGGACTGTGAAGGAAATAAATAGCCCCCCTCCACAATCCGAGGACCTGGAATGGGCCCTCGACCCGGATTCCCAGGAGGACCTGGACCTATGTGTGGAGCTAATTGATGGGGTGTTTCATCAGTTAAGGAAGGATAACACCTTAGTGGCCATTACGACCGATTATCCCAGACTACTTCCAGCCTCAAAGGTGACCGAGATCGAAGTCCCAGTACTCTTCAGAGGATCCATCCATGCTCATTTTGTTTATCAAAAACCAATTGTGTTTCGTTTTGCAGGGGAAATCCTTGCGGCGAAGGGCCGAGCCCGCGGTGGGTAGCCAACATGGGCCATCGAAGCCAGGCGGGATAAAAAGAAGTGCGGACCAGATCGAGACTCCGGCGCAACGGTACGGCGCGCAATTTTAACGTTTAGGGTTTATGCCCTCGAGTCGCGCTAACGCTTATGCTCTCCTCAGGAAAAAGAGCGCCCGCCGGACTATATCTACCGGCCAGGCTTCAAGGCCGGTTCTGGAAGCAGAGGCGAACGTGGGGCGCGCACCAGACGTTCCTCCGACAGAGGACGCGGACGGGCTATCTGCCACCAATACAGAGGTGGAGAGTGCCATGAACCACAGTGTCGCTGGACTGTTCTTCGTGATGCATGTTTTTCCCAAGAGGCATTGGACGCCTTTAATATAGGAGATAGCGTACCTCCGTGCCGCTCAAAATGGTCTAGCCAGAGCCATGGAGCAGTATGTGAAAGACATACGGGTGAGTAAATCCGATGGTTATATATATCAGTAGCCCCCCAAGACTTGAAGCAGTTAAGATAACTGATTTAAGGGTCATACGAAATGCAGGATATTACGAAAAAGAATACGCAACTGTCCCAGGAGCTGGAAGAGTGCAAGGCCAAACTTGAGGCTGCACTGGCCGCTTCAGAGAGTACCAAGGGGACGCCCTCAGGTAATATATACTTCAAAAGATAATTCTGCTGAGACGTGCGGCATGTGTGCAATTCTGACAATAACGGTGCAGATAGGGCCGGAGTGAATCTGGACAAGCAACAACTCCTGCGCTAGTTGAAGGCCGGCGAGAGCGTGCTAACGAGGGTGAGGCAGGATAAGAAAAAGCTTCAAGACGCCAACACCCAGCTGGACGAGGAACTAAAGGATGTTCGTGCTCAGCTGCCTGATTCTGTAAAGGAGAATTGGCGACTTTGATGCGGCATTTTTATTAAGTGCTTAAAAGAATCTTCGAAAAAGAGTTCGGCGAGGAAGTTGACTGACAGGACTATGTCCGCAGGTATGCTGACAGGTCGGCCTGGTGAGGAAATGCCCGGTTCTGCGGGGGACCTTCTTCCCAAGTTGTTGCAGCTGCACGAACAAGTTTGGCAGGCGATGCAGGGCGTCGTCCAGGCTTTATGGCCATCCCTTTCCATGCTCGAAGGCCTTGGAGAGCTTGCTGAGAAGCTGAAGGGAGTGCGGTAGCGCTTCCGATTATGGAAGATATCGGCCTGCCGTCAAGGCGCCAGGGAGGCCCGGGCCATGGTGAAGACGCGGTACACGAAGGCTGACCCAAACCACATGGCCAAGGTCGGCCCTGTGGGGCCTGGCGGGAAAGAGATCCCTGTCAGTTTAGTGTACGGCCAGGTAGAGCTGGCTGCCAAGTATTCCCAACAGGACTGTAAATTAGATAGCCTGTTGGATGGTATTTACAAGAATATACCCAGTCAAATTGACTATGTAATTTTAAAATGACATGTATAATGCCTTCTAGCCTTATTGTAGATCGTTTGTCAGTGCAGACCTTTTCGCTTCAACCTCTGGACCTGATAGTCCGGAGTGTGTCCGAATACCCTCTTGGTTATGTAAGAACCGGGGCATGCATGGAGACCAGGCGTAGGGGTCATAAGTGCTTTAGCAGACAAGTGCCCAACTAGTTATGTTATATTACATTGTTAGTAAGAAACATCTTCCAGGGAGAATAGTTCCGTTAAGGGTTCCTTTCCCTGGGAGGCATGCCCTAAAGTGCATGTCCGGGCTGCGAAAAAAGCAGAAAAGCATCTGAGGGCAGATAAATGAATAAGTGAAAAGTCATCTTTTATTTCACCGACCGAATATTCCCTTAAGAACGCTAGCTTTCGGCTTCACCCAGTCTGAGGTACACATCCGACTGACCCGGCAGTAACAATCGCAGAGGTGCTCCCTTTACCACCTAGCCGTACAAACGAAAACGTTGGGGTAAGCACAGGAGCTAGGCAACCTAGCTTGGCCAAAACTTAAGTCATATCGATGCATATAATGGTGCATAAAAGGTTCATGCGGAAGTGTCACACATGTTTTGGGCCTGAAGGCCATGTATATGAGCTTCTGATAAAGAAGCCCCCGGGTATAATGAGCGCGGGTGGTGCGTCAATTATGCGCGAACGAATCGCGCAAGCAAGCCCCTAAAGGCTTGGAAGAAAGAAGGGAGGGAGGAGGAGAAAAATACCAGGCAACTAAATTAAAAAAAGGAAGGTGAAAGAGGAAGGAGACAAACACAGAGTCCGGCGCTAGGCGTAGAATCTTCGTAGGCGTGCTGCGTTCCATGGGTTCGGCTCGAGTCGGTTGTCCGATGCATTCCGCAGACGGTACGCTCCACCAGTCAGGACTTGGTCGATTATGAAGGGACCCTCCCATTTGGGCTTGAGTTTGTCTTTTTTCTTGTCCGGCAAGCGTAGAACTAGTTCGCCAACATTGTAAGTTTTGGCCCGTACTTCTCTGCTTTGATATCTTCGAGCCTGCTGTTGATAGAATGCAGAACGGGCCTTTGCAACGTCGCGCTCCTCTTCCAATGCGTCCAAGCTGTCCTGCCGATCGAGCTCGGCTTCTCTTTCTTCGTACATGCGCACGCGAGGTGAGTCATGAATTATGTTGCAGGGCAAGACTGCCTCTGCGCCGTACACCATAAAGAATGGAGTGAATCTGGTAGTGCGATCCGGCATGGTCCGCAGCCCCCAAACACTGAGTCAAGCTCCTCTACCCAGTGCGTGTTGGATTCCTTAAGGGATCGCACTAGTCTGGGTTTGATGCCGCTCATGATTAGACCGTTGGCTCGCTCGACTTGACCGTTAGTTTGTGGGTGATAGACTGAAGCGTAATCGAGCTTAATGCCCATGTTTTTGCACCAGAGTTTAACTTCATCGGCCGTAAAGTTTGTGCCGTTGTCAGTAATGATGCTGTGGGGGACGCCGTAACGGTGTACAACCCCGGATATGAAGTCTATCACCGGTCTGGATTTGGCCATCTTAACGGGCTTGGCCTCTATCCATTTGGTGAATTTATCCACCATGACCAGTAGATATTTTTGCTTGTGGGTTCCTCCTTTAAGGGGTCCTACCATGTCAAGCCCCCAGACCGCAAAAGGCCAGGTGATGGGTATGGTTTGTAGGGCGGTAGGCGGCATGTGGCTTTGATAAGCGAATAGTTGGCAACCGACGCATCGCTGGACTAAGTCCTAAGCGTCTGCCCGAGCCGTTGGCCAATAAAATCCGGTACGGAAGGCCTTGCTCACAAGGGCTCGGGCTGCAGCGTGGTGCCCGCCGAGTCCGGCGTGAATTTCTGCCAGAAGTTTCCGCCCTTCCTCTTCGGAGATACACCTTTGAAGGACTCCGGTGGTGCTTTTCCTATAAAGCTCTCCCTCGTGGACTTTATAGGCTTTATATCGCCGCACTATGCAGCGTGCCTCATTTTGGTCCTTGGGGAGTTCCTGCCTAGTTAAGTAGGCTAAGAATGGTTCTGTCCACGGGGCAATTACTGCCATTAATACGTGGGCTGAGGGTGTGACTTCATTGACGGAGTCTTCCATTGTGTCAGGGTGTTCGGGGTCAGGTGATGCGGCCTGGTCTGTATTGTTAATTCCGGATTCCCCTTCCCATTGTACGGATGGCTTGAATAGCCTTTCTAGGAAAATGTTGGGGGGGACTGTATCGCGCTTTGCGCCGATGCGTGCCAGGACGTCCGCTGCCTGATTATTTTCCCGGGCTATATGGTGGAATTCCAGCCCTTCGAAACGGGCTGACATATTTAGGACGGCGTTGCGATAGGCTGCTATTTTTGGATCTTTGGTGTCAAAGTCTCCGTTTATTTGGGATATCGCGAGGTTTGAATCCCCGTGCACCTCTAGGCGTTGAATGCCCATGGAGACTGCCATTCGGAGGCCATGTAGAAGGGCCTCGTATTCGGCTGCATTGTTGGAGTCCGTATACATTATCTGGAGTACATATTGGACTGTATCTCCTGTTGGGGATGTCAGGACGAAGCCAGCCCCCAGACCCGCCAGCATTTTGGAGCCGTCAAAGTGCATAGTCCAGTTGGAATATGTGCCGTACTCTTTTGGGAGTTCGGCTTCAGTCCATTCAGCGACAAAGTCGGCCAAGGCTTGCGACTTGATGGCTCGCCGTGGCTTATATGTTATGTCGAATGGAAGGATCTCAATGGCCCATTTGGCAATCCGGCCCGTTGCGGCACGGTTGTTTATGATATCGTTAAGAGGTACTTCAGAGGCTACTATTATCGAACACTCTTGAAAGTAGTGCCGTAGCTTCCGGGACGCCATGAACACTGCGTATACTAGTTTTTGGTAATGCGGGTAACGGGACTTGCATGGAGTGAGGACAGTGGATACGTAGTACACTGGTTTCCGGAGAGGGAATTTGTGTCCGTTCGTTTCCCGCTCGACAACGAGGACTGCGCTTACAACTTGGTGAGTTGCCGTGATGTATAACAACATAGGTTCGCTGATGTTCGGCGCGGCCAGGACAGAGTTTGTTGCCAGTATGGCTTTTATTTATTCAAGTCCGGCCGTGGCGGCATCCGTCCACTCGAAGTGTTCGGTGCGCCGGAGGAGGCGGTAAAGGGGTAATGCCTTTTCCCCCAAGCGAGAGCTGAAGCGGCTTAGAGCCGCCACGCATCCAGTCAATTTTTGTATTTGCTTCAGATCTTTTGGAATATCCAATTGTGACAGAGCTCGGATCTTGGCTGGGTTTGCTTCAATTCCTCTACCGGATACAATGAAGCCCAGGAGCTTTCCGGCTGGTACACCGAAAACGCATTTTTCTGGGTTAAGCCTAATGTCATATGTTCGAAGGTTATCGAACGTGAGCCTCAAGTCGTCTATTAGAGTTTCGACGTGTTTGGTTTTGACGACCATGTCATCCACGTACGCTTCAACCGTTTTGCCGATCTGGTTGGCCAGACATGTTTGAATCATGCGCTGATATGTTGCGCCGGTGTTTTTGAGCCCGAAGGGCATTGTGTTGAAGCAGAATGGGCCGTATGGGGTGATGAATGCCGTTGCGGCTTGGTCTGACTCTGCCATCTTGATTTGGTGGTAGCCAGAGTATGCATCAAGGAAACACAATGAATCATGTCATGCAGTGGCGTCAATGATTTCATCAATGCGGGGGAGGGGGAAGGGATCCTTTGGGCGGGCCTTATTTAGGTCTTTGAAATCAATGCATAGGCGCCAGGATTTGTCCTTCTTTGGTAACATTACCAGGTTTGCCAGCCAGTCCGGATGTTTTATATCTCTGATGAATCCAGCTTCCAGTAGTTTGGCTAGCTCCTCTCCCATGGCTTGTCCCTTGGGTTCGGAGAAACACCGAAGAGTCTGCTTAATGGGTTTGAACCCTTTTAAGATGTTCAGGCTGTGCTCGGCCAGCCTGCGTGGGATTCCTGGCATGTCTGAAGGGTGCCAGGCAAAAATGTCCCAATTTTCGTGTAGGAATTCTCTTAGTGCAGCGTCGATGTCAGGGCTTAGTTGTGCCCCGATGGAGGCCATTTTTGTAGTGTCCATTGGATGGATTTGGAACTTGACTATTTCGTCTGCCGGCTTGAAGGAGGTGGATTTGGATCTTTTGTCGAGTATCACATCGTCCCTGTCCACCGTGGAGCGCAACACAGTTAGTTCCTCAGCCGCTAGGGCTTTGGATAATGCCTCGAGGGCTAGTGCGGCTGTCTTGTTTTTGGCGCGGAGCGCTGTGTCCGGATCGCTGGCAAGAGTGATTATTCCGTTGGGTCCAGGCATTTTGAGCTTCATGTACCCGTACTGGGGTATAGCTTGAAAAATTGTGAATGCTTCTCGCCCTAACAGAGCGTGGTATCCGCTGCTGAACGGGGCCACTTGAAATGTGACCTCCTCGGATCTGTAATTATCCGGCGTGCCGAACACCACATCCAGTGTGATTTTTCCTGAGCAGCACGCTTCACGACTGGGGATTATTCCTCTGAAGGTTGTGTTGCTTCGCTCAATGCGGCTCCAGTCTATTTCCATTTTGCGCAGGGTTTCCTCATAGATGAGGTTTAGTCCACTGCCACCGTCCATGAGTACCTTTGTAAGCCGGAAGCCGTCCACTATCGGATTGAGGACCAGTGCGGCTGGCGCTCGGGCAGTCCGGAATTTAGGTTCGTCAATGGCGTTAAAGGTGATAGCCATGTCACTCCATGGGTTTATTGTTGCTACTTGGTAGACTTCGTTAAGGCTACGGATCGTTCGCTTCCTCGCATTGTTTGATGCGAAAGTCTCGAAGACTATCGACACCGTACTGGCGTTTGTGGGGTGGTGCTCTGCGGATTCTGGAGTTAGAAGCTCCTCGCCACTTCTGCCAATTGCCAGAGTATGCAACATGCTCTAAGGCTATGAGTTGGTGTGACGCCCTCTGTATTATGAATTTTACAGGGTCCATTGAGCCATCCCTCCAGTACGGTTCCATACCCTGTAGAGGGGTTTTGTTTTTTGCTATTTGGCCTGGGTGCCTGGCGATAATGCGCCCTTTTGTTTCAGACTGGTATTGTATTCAGGCTCGGCGAAGCGTGTAATTTCGCGGCGACTTATGGCGTTAAGGATTCCGATGTCCGTGCAGTTGTTGCAGAAGAATGATATTGCATCCCCCTCGTGGCAGTCCTGTATCCTATTCATAACCAGGAGGAATCTGGCCCATTAGTGATGCACTGATTCCCTGGGCTCTTGCCGAATTAGGGATAGTTCCCTTATATTTGGGTGGGTGGGTGGTATTAAATCCGGAACCTCGCCCGACATAAGACTCATGGGCCAAAAAGTTTCCGAACTTGGAAGTTTGTTTTCTTGGACGTTATTCAATGAATCAGGTCTGCTGCCTGACTTTAGGTTCAGGGCTTGGGCGACGTCCTCCCCTCCGCGGATGTCCGGCTTGGAGGGATCGGGAATCCGGACACATCTGGTCCTTAGGATGGGCGAAGATTCGCCGTATTGTTCCTCCACCACTTCAACATGGTGGGTGACCTGGGGAGAGTCAATCTCTCTCTAATCAGGTTTAAGCCCAATCTGGCCGTAATCTGTAGCGACTCCCAGGGAGGCGATGCGATCTAAGAGCTCGTTTAGAGAAGATAGCTCCGTCGGATCTAACTGCTCGGCAAATTCCGAGCTGATGTGGAGATTGCTTTCGATGACCCGAGAGGTCATCATCGGCGCGGCGGTCGAACAGGCGGTCATCAAAAACCTGTCTAGCCGGAGAGTTTGGCCGACACCCAAAGCTCCTTTAGCAACAGCACCGTCTTGAAAGACGGGGTGCGGCATCCTTCCTGACGGTGACGACACAGAGGAACTCTCAATGAAAGCACCAATGTCAGTGTCAAAACCAGCGGATCTCACGTAGGGGGTCCCGAACTGTGCGTCTAGGCGGATGGTAATAGGAGACAAGGGGCATGATGTTTTTACCCAGGTTCGGGCCCTCTCGATGGAGGTAAAACCCTACTCCTGCTTGATTAATATTGATGGTATGGGTAGTACAAGAGTTGATCTACCACGAGATCAGAGAGGCTAAACCCTAGAAGCTAGCCTATGGTATGATTGTATTTTTTCCTACGGACTAAAACTCTCCGGTTTATATAGACACCGGAGAGGGCTAGGGTTACACAGAGTCGGTTACAATTGGAGGAGATCTACATATCGTATCGCCAAGCTTGCCTTCCACGCCAAGGAAAGTCCTATCCGGACACGGGACGAAGTCTTCAATCTTGTATCTTCATAATCCGGGAGTCCGGCCAAAGGTCATAGTCCAGCTATCCGGACACCCCCTAATCCGGGACTCCCTCAGGGGGTCCCCAGACTTGCCTCCCTGCGGCCTGCGGCGTGGCTCAAGCAATGGCCCAGTGCGGCCCATCTTCATCGACTCAACCTCAATACCCTCGTGAGGGACCGAGCCTCACGGGGCGGACGACAGGAAAGCTTCCTCAGGAGTAGCCTTGTCAGGCTGGCTCGCGAGGAGGCGGAGAGATCAAGGCGGGGGTACCTCGCGAGGTGCCCGTGACGCAAGCCATGATGATCGAGGCCAGGCGGGCGCCAGGTGGGCGCCGGCCTGCGCAGTGTCCTTGTTTCCCCTTTGGTGCAAAGGGGGCAAGCACAGGCCAAGGCATCAGGCAAAGGCAACCATTTCGGTGCAACAAGACCAAGACCAGCGGAACGGCGGGAAGAAGGTCATCGTTGAGCCTAGGACGGCGTCATCGTCAGAGTCTTTGACAAGCGAGGACCGACTTTAGTCAGGATAAGTGTACTAGATGTTCCCCATCAAAATGGCCAATTGTTGGCGCCCTTCCCGCTCAATATTTGGGAAGAGGACCAGGGCCTCTCGCTCTATATATAGGACTAGACACCATAGTATAGAGGCATCTCGGATCGATCCCTCCAAAGGGACAACACCACCACAAGAACACCCCTCGCGAGGCTGTTCTTCCCTTGTACTGTTCATCATCAGCCCCATAGGCAATCCACCACACCACAAACTAGAGTAGGGTATTACTGTTGGAAATATGCCCTAGAGGCAATAATAAATTGGTTATTATTATTATATTTCCTTGCTCATGATAATCGTTTATTATCCATGCTATAATTGTATTGATAGGAAACTCAGATACATGTGTGGGTACATAAACAACACCATGTCCCTAGTAAGCCTCTAGTTGACTAGCTCGTTGATCAATAAATGGTTACGGTTTCCTGACCATGGAAATTGGATGTGATTGTTAACGGGATCACATCATTAGGAGAATGATGTGATGGACAAGACCCAATCCTAAGCCTAGCACAAAGATCGTAGTTCGTATGCTAAAGCTTTTCTAATGTCAAGTATCATTTCCTTAGACCATGAGATTGTGCAACTCCCGGATACCGTAGGAATGCTTTGGTTGTACCAAACGTCACAATGTAACTGGGTGGCTATAAATATGCACTACGGGTATCTCCAAAAGTGTCTGTTGGGTTGGCTTGAATAGAGACTGGGATTTGTCACTCCGGTTGACGGAGAGGTATCTCTGGGCCCACTCGGTAGGACATCATCATAATGTGCACAATGTGACCAAGGGGTTCATCACGGGATGATGTGTTACGCAACGAGTAAAGAGACTTGTCGGTAACGAGATTGAACAAGGTATCGGCATACCGACGATCGATTCTCGGGCAAGTACAATACCGCTAGACAAAGGGAATTCTATACGGGATTGATCGAATCCTCAACATCGTGGTTCATCCGATGAGATCATTGTGGAACATGTGGGAGCCAACATGGGTATCCAGACCCCACTGCTGGTTATTGACCGGAGAACGTCTCGGTCATGTCTGCATGGTTCCCGAACCCATAGGGTCTACACACTTAAGGTTCGATGATGCTAGGGTTATAAAGGAAGTTTGTATGTGGTTACCGAATGTTGTTCGGAGTCCCGGATGAGATCCCGGACGTCACGAGGAGTTCCGGAATGGTCCGGAGGTAAAGATTTATATATGGGAAGTCCTGTTTTGGTCACCGGAAAAGTTTCGGGTTTTATCGGTAACGTACCGGGACCACCGGGAGGGTCCCGGGGGTCCACCAAGTGGGGCCACTGGCCCCGGAGGGCTGCATGGGCCAAGTGTGGGAGGGGACCAGCCCCAGGTGGGCTGGTGCGCCCCCCACAAGGGCCCAAGGCGCCTAGGGTTTGGGGAGGGGGCGCACCCACCTAACTTGTGGGGCAAGTTTCCCCTCTCCCCCCCTTGGCCGCACCCTAGATGGGTTTTGGGCTGCCGCCACCCCTAGGGAGGGAACCCTAGAGGGGGCGCACCCCCTTCCCTCTCCCCTATATATACTTGAGGACTTTGGGGCTGCCAACAGATGTTTTTCACCTCTTCCTGGCGCAACCCTACCTCTCTCCCTCCTCCTCTCCCGCGGTGCTTGGCGAAGCCCTGCAGGATTGCCACGCTCCTCCACCATCACCACGCCGTTGTGCTGCTGCTGGACGGATTCTTCCTCAACCTCTTCCTCTCTCCTTGCTAGATCAAGGCATGGGAGACGTCACCGGGCTGCACGTGTGTTGAACACGGAGGTGCCGTCCGTTCGGCACTAGGATCTCCGGTGATTTGGATCACGATGAGTACGACTCCTTCAACCCCATTCTCTTGAACGCTTCCGCTTAGCAATCTACAATGTTATGTAGATGCACTCTCCTTCCCCTCGTTGCTGGTTTCTCCATAGATAGATCTTGGTGACTCCTAGGAAAATTTTGAATTTCTGCTACGTTCCCCAACAGTGGCATCATGAGCTAGGTCTATTGCGTAGATTCTTTGCACGAGTAGAACACAAAGTAGTTGTGGGCATTGATTTTGTTTAATATGCTTACCGTTACTAGTCCAATCTTGATTCGGCGGCATTGTGGGATGAAGCGGCCCGAACCGACCTTACACGTACACTTACGTGAGACAGGTTCCACCGATTGACATGCACTAGTTACATAAGGTGGCTAGCGGGTGCCAGTCTCTCCCACTTTAGTCGGATCGGATTCGATGAAAAGGGTCCTTATGAAGGGTAAATAGCAATTGGCATATCAGGTTGTGGTTTTTGCGTAGGTAAGAAACGTTCTTACTAGAAACCCATAGCAGCCACATAAAACATGCAAACAACAATTAGAGGGCGTCTAACTTGTTTTTGCAGGGTATGCTATGTGATGTGATATGGCCAAGAAGAATGTGATGAATGATATGTAATGTATGAGATTGATCATGTTCTTGTAATAGGAATCACGACTTGCATGTCGATGAGTATGACAACCGGCAGGAGCCATAGGAGTTGTCTTAATTTATTGTACGACCTGCGTGTCACTGAATAACGCCATGTAATTACTTTACTTCATTGCTAAACTGTTAGCCATAGTAGTAGAAGTAGTAGTTGGCGATACAACTTCATGGAGACACGATGATGGAGATCATGATGATGGAGATCATGGTGTCATGCCGGTGACGATGATGATCATGGAGACCCGAAGATGGAGATCAAAAGGAGCAAAATGATATTGGCCATATCATGTGACTATTTGATTGCATGTGATGTTTATCATGTTTGTGCATCTTATTTGCTTAGAACGACGGTAGTAAATAAGATGATACCTCATTAAAATTTCAAGAAAGTGTTCCCCCTAAGTGTGTACCGTTGCGAAAGTTCGTCGTTTCGAAGCACCACGTGATGATCGGGTGTGATAGATTCTAACATTCACATACAATGGGTGTAAGCCAGATTTACACACGCGAAACACTTAGGTTAACTTGACGAGCCTAGCATGTACAGACATGGCCTCGGAACACAAGGGACCGAAAGGTCGAGCATGAGTCGTATGGTGGATACGATCAACATGAAGATGTTCACCGATGATGACTAGTACGTCTCACGTGATGATCGGACACAGCCTAGTTGACTCGGATCATGTAATCACTTAGATGACTAGAGGGATGTCTATCTGAGTGGGAGTTCATTAGATGAACTTAATTATCCTGAACATAGTCAAAAACCATTTTCAAATTATGTCATAGCTCGCGCTTTAGTTCTACTATTTTAGATATGTTCCTAGAGAAAATATAGTTGAAAGTTGATAGTAGCAATTATCCGGACAGTAGAAAGCTTATGTCCTTAATGCACCGCTCGGTGTGCTGGACCTCGAACGTGGTCTGTGGATGTTGCGAACATCTGACATACACGTTTTGATGACTACATAATAGTTCGGTAATGTTAAATGGTTTAGAATTGAGGCACCGAAGACATTTTTGAAATGTCGCAGAACATATGAGATGTTCCAAGAGCTGAAATTGGGATTTCAGGCTCGTGCCCACGTCAAGAGGTATGAGACCTCCGACGAGTTTTTTAGCCTACAAACGAAGGGAGAAGATCTCAATCGTTGAGCTTGTACTCAGATTGTCTGGGTACAACAATCACTTGAATCAAGTGGGAGTTAATCTTCCAGATGAGATACTGATGTTTCTCCAAAGACATATCCACCAAGCTACTAGAGCTTCGTGATGAACTATAACATATCAGGGATAGATATGATGATCCTTGAAGTGTTCACGATGTTTGACACCGCGAAAGTAGAAGTCAAGTAGGAGCATCAATTGTTGATGGTTGGTAAAACCACTAGTTTCAAGAAGGGCAAGGGCAACAAGGGATACTTCATGACACGGCAAAACAGTTGCTGCTCTAGTGAAGAAACCCAAGGTTGAACCCAAACCCGAGACTAAATGCTTCTGTAATGAGAGGAACCGACACTGAAGCAGAACCACCCTAGATACTTGGTAGATGAGAAGGCTGGCAAGGTCGATAGAAGTATATTGGATATACATTGAATTAAATGTATACTTTACTAGTACTCCTAGTAGAACCAGGGTATTAGATACCGGTTCGGTTGCTAAGTGTTAGTAACTCGAAATAAAAGCTACAGAATAGACGGAGACTAGCTAAAGGTGAGCTGACGATATGTGTTGGAAGTGTTTCCAAGGTTGATGTGATCAAGCATCGCACGCTCCCTCTACCATCGAGATTGGTGCTAAACCTGAATATTGTTATTTGGTGTTTGCGTTGAGCATAGACATGATTGGATTATGTATATCTCAATGCGGTAATTCATTTAAGGAGAATAATGGTTACTCTATTTATTTGAATAATACCTTCAATGGTCTTACACCTAAAAGAATGGTTTATTAAATCTCGATCATAGTGATACACATTTTCATGCCAAAAGATATAAGATAGTAATGATAGTACCACTTACTTGTGGAACTGCCATGTAAGTCATATTGGTATAAAACGCATGAAGAAGCTCCATGTTGATGGATCTTTGGACTCACTTGTTTTTGAAAAGTTTGAGACATGCGAACCATGTCTATTGGTGTATACGCATGAAGAAACTCCATGCAGATGGGTCGTTTGGACTCACTTGATTTTGAATCACTTGAGATATGGAAATCATACCACATGGGCAAGATGACCGAAAAGCCTCGTTTTCAGTAAGATGGAACAAGATAGCAACTTGTTGGAAGTAACACATTTTGATGTGTGCAGTCCAATGAGTGCTCAGGCATGTAGTAAATATCGTTATGTTCTTACCTCACAGATGATTTGAGTAGATGTTGAGTATATTTACTTGATGAAACACAAGTCTGAATTATTGAATGGTGCAAGTAATTTCAGAGTGAAGTTGAAGATCATCGTGACGAGAGGATAAAATGTCTATGACATGATTATAGAGATGAGTATCTGAGTTACGAGCTTTGGCACGCAATTAAGACATTGTGGAAATTGTTTCACAATTAGTACCGCCTGGAACATCATAGTGTGATGGTGTGTCTGAACATCATAGTTGCACCCTATTGGAGATGGTGCGTACCATGATGTCTCTTATCGAATTACCACTATCGTTCATGGGTTAGGCATTAGAGACAACCGCACTCACTTTAATAGGGCACCACGTAATTCCGTTGAGACGACACCGTTTGAACTATGGTTTGGAGAAACCTAAGTTGTCGTTTCTTGAAAGTTTGGGGCTGCGACGCTTATGTGAAAAAGTTTCATCGTGATAAGATCGAACCCAAAACGAATAAATACATCTTCATAGGATACCCAAAATGGTTGGGTATACCTCCTATCTCAGATCCGGAAGCAAGAGTAATTGTTTCTAGAAACGGGTCCTTTCTTGAGAAAAAGTTTCTCTCGAAAGAATTCAGTGGCAGGATGGTGGAGACTTGATGAGGTTATTGAACCATCACTTCAACCAGTGTGTAGCAGGGCACAGGAAGTTGTTCATGTGGCACCTACACCAATTGAAGTGGAAGCTGATGATAGTGATCATGATGCTTCGGATCAAGTCACTACTGAACCTCGTAGGTCGACAAGGACGCATACTACTCCAGAGTGGTACACAATCCTGTCTTAGAGGTCATGTTGCTAGACAACAATGAACCTACGAGCTATGGAGAAGCGATGGTGGGCCCGGATTCGGACGAATGGCTCGAGGCCATAAAATCCGAGAGAGGATCCATGACTTTGGAAGAAATACTTGATGGTCGTACGGCCGTTGGGTACAGATGGATTTTAAAAGGAAGACAGGCAATGATGGTAAGTATCACCATTAAGAAAGCTCGACTTGTCGTTAAGATGTTTTCCGACAAGTTCAAGGAGTTGACTACGATGAGACTTTCTCACTCGTAGCGATGCTAAGAGTCTGTTGGAATTATATTAGCAATTACTGCATGATTTATGAAATCTTGCAGATAGAATGTCAAAACATTGTTTCCTTGATGATATCCTTGAGGAAAGTTTGTATGTGATACAACCAGAAGGTTTTGTCAATCCTGAAATACGCTAATAGGTATGCAAAGCTCCAGCAATCCTTCTAAGGACTGGAGTAAGCATCTCGGAGTTGGAATGTACGCTTTGATGAGATGATCAAAGATTTTGGGTTTATACAAAGTTTATGAGAAACTTGTATTTCCAAAGAAGTGAGTGGGAGCACTATAGAATTTCTGATAAGTATATGTGAATGACATATTGTTGATCAGAAATGATGTAGAATTTCTGGAAAGCATATAGGGTTATTTGAAAGGTGTTTTTCAATAGAAAACCTGGAATAAGCTGCTTGAACATTAAGCATCAAGATCTATGAGGATAGATCAAAAACCGCTAAATGGTACTTTCAAATGAGCACATACCTTGACATGATCTTGAAGGTGTTCAAGATGGATCAGTCAAAGAAGGAGTTCTTGCCTGAGTAGTAAGGCATGAAGTTAGGAGTTAAAGCTCGACCCCGACAGAAGAGAGAGAAAGGACGAAGGTCGTCCCCTATGCTTCAGACGTAGGCTCTATAGTATGCTATGTTGGGTACCGCACCGGAAGTGTGCCTTGCCATGAGTCAGTCAAGGGGTACAAGAACGATCCAGGAATGGATCATTGGACAGCGGTCAAAAATTGTCCTTGGAGTAAATAAGGACATATTTCTCGATTATGGAGGTGATAAAGAGTTTGGCATAAAGGGTTACATCGATGCAAGATTTAACACCTATCCGAGTGACTCTGAGTAGCAAACCAGATACGTATAGTGGAGCAACCATTTGGAATAGATCCAAGTGGAGCATGGAAGCAGTATTTACAATATGACCTAGAGATTTGCGAAGTACATACGGATATGAATGTTGCAGAACTGTTGACTAAAACCTCTCTGACAAGCAAAACATGATCAAACCCCAGAACTCATTGAGACTTAATCACATGGTGATGTGAACTAGTTTAGACACTAGTAAACTCTTTGGATGTTGGTCACATGGAGATGTGACCTATCAGTGTTAATCACATGGCGATGTGAACTAGATTATTAACTCTAGTGCAAGTGGGAGACTGTTGGAAATATGCCCTAGAGGCAATAATAAATTGGTTATTATTATTATATTTCCTTGTTCATGACAATCGTTTATTATCCATGCTATAATTGTATTGATAGGAAACTCATATACATGTGTGGGTACATAGACAACACCATGTCCCTAGTAAGCCTCGAGTTGACTAGCTCGTTGATCAATAGATGGTTACAGTTTCCTGACCATGGACATTGGATGTCATTGATAACGGGATCACATCATTAGGAGGTGATGTGATGGACACGACCCAATCCTAAGCCTAGCACAAAGATCGTAGTTCGTATGCTAAAGCTTTTCTAATGTCAAGTATCATTTCCTTAGACCATGAGATTGTGAAACTCCCGGATACCGTAGGAATGCTTTGGGTGTACCAAACATCACAACGTAACTGGGTGGCTATAAAGGTGCACTACGGGTATCTCCAAAAGTGTCTGTTGGGTTGGCACGAATCGAGACTGGGATTTGTCACTCCGGTTGACGGAGAGGTATCTCTGGGCCCACTCGATAGGACATCATCATAATGTGCACAATGTGACCAAGGGGTTGATCACGGGATGATGTGTTACGGAACGATTAAAGAGATTTGCTGGTAACGAGATTGAACAAGGTATCGGCATACCGACGATCGAATCTCGGGTAAGTACAATACCGCTTGACAAAGGGAATTGTATACGGGATTGATCGAATCCTCAACATCGTGATTCATCCGATGAGATCATCGTGGAACATGTGGGAGCCAACATGGGTATCCAGATCCCGCTGTTGGTTATTGATCGGAGAACGTCTCGGTCATGTCTGCATGGTTCCCGAACCCGTAGGGTCTACACACTTAAGGTTCGATGACGCTAGGGTTATAAAGGAAGTTTGTATGTGGTTACTGAATGTTGTTCGGAGTCCCGTATGAGATCCCGGATGTCACGAGGAGTTCCGGAATGGTCCGTAGGTAAAGATTTATATATGGGAAGTCCTGCTTTGGTCACCGGAAAAGTTTTGGGTTTTATCGGTAACGTACCGGGACCACCGGGAGGGTCCCGGGGGTCCACCAAGTGGGGCCACTAGCCCCGGAGGGCTGCACAGGCCAAGTGTGGGAGGGGACCAGCCCCAGGTGGGCTGGTGCGCCCCCCCACAAGGGCCCAAGGTGCCTAGGGTTTGGGGAGGGGGCGCACCCACCTAACTTGGGGGGCAAGTTTCCCCTCTCCCCCCCTTGGCTGCACCCTAGATGGGTTTTGGGCTGCCGCCACCCCTAGGGAGGGAACCCTAGAGGGGGCGCACCCCCTTACCTCTCCCCTATATATACTTGAGGACTTTGGGGCTGCCAACAGATGTTTTTCACGTCTCCCTGGCGCAGCCCTACCTGTCTCCCTCCTCTCCCGCGGTGCTTGGCGAAGCCCTGCAGGATTGCCATTCTCCTCCACCATCACCACGCCGTTGTGCTGCTGCTAGACGGAGTCTTCCTCAACCTCTCCCTCTCTCCTTGCTGGATCAAGGCATGGGAGATGTCACCGGGCTGCACGTGTGTTGAATGCGGAGGTGCCGTCCGTTCGGCACTAGGATCTCCGGTGATTTGGATCACGACGAGTACGACTCCTTCAACCCCGTTCTCTTGAGCACTTCCGCTTAGCGATCTACAAGGGTATGTATACGCACTCTCCTTCCCCTCGTTGCTGGTTTCTTCATAGATAGATCTTGGTGACTCGTAGGAAAATTTTGAATTTCTGCTACGTTCCCCAACAATTACTCCACAACGGTGGCCCGAACTAGTGTAAACCTTGCGTCTCTTGTGTTGTTCATCGTGTAGCCTAGATCCTTTGCGAGGCGACGAGACATGAGTTGGTAGAGGAGAGATCTTCACGCGCACCCCAGTGTTCGAACCTCAAGGGTCTGCCGGAACCCGCAATCCAACATTTGGCGCGCCAGGTAGGGGTGCACCAGAATCGTGTCTTCCGCCGTCTTGCGTTTTGACGTCCGACGCATCCATGTCTGATGCTAGTCGAGCCCGTGCCGAGCACCGGGCTGCTCTCGCGGCCCATGTTGCCAAAACGGCCCCCGTCGATGGGCCTGTCCATCGTTCCCCGTCGCCTGCCGCCCACGCCGCCACCGGCCTGATGGGGAACGAGCAGCAGGCTTCGTCGCTGCATCCCTCCACTACAAAAAAATACACTTCCGTGATGATACGTGTTTGTCATAGTAGGTCGCATTTTTTGTCATGCATGTACATCCATGAAAAATTTATGACAGAATCAAGATAGTCATACATGTGCTGTCGTAGAAGTGTTCCATGACATTACCAAAATTATCATCACGGAAGTGTCCACTTCCATGACGATAAATCGCGTGTCACAGAAGTGCTTTCGTCAAGGGTGACCGACACGTGGCATCGACCGTAACGGAACGCTGTTAAGCTATCGGGTCGGGTTTTGGATCCGATAACCCATTAACAGCCCCGACCAATGGCGATTTTCCATGTGTAAAATCATCATTGGCTGCAGGAAACACGTGTCGGCTCATCGTTGGGACAGATGTCATCCACTCACTGGACAGAAGGCGCCTATGATACATCGACACGTGGCACGGCCCAACAAGTTTAAATGGGCCGGCCCAACTAAAGGCCCATAAGATTTTGCTGCCCTTAATGGGCCGGCCCAGTTAAAGGCCCACAAGATTTTGTGGACTATAATGGGCTGGCCCAGCTAAAGGCCCACAAGATTTCACGGGCCATAATAGGCCGGCCCAGGTAAAGGCCCACAAGATTTTTGTGTGCCATAATGGGGCAGCCCAGGTAAAGGCCCACAAAATTCTTGCGGATCATAATGGGCCGGCCCAGCTAAAGGCCCACGAGATTGCATCGACATTAATGGGTCGGCCCAGCTGTAGGCCCACAAGATTTTGAGGACCCTAGTAGGCCGGCCCATTAACTGGCTGCCATGTTTTGGGCCAAATGTCGGCCCATAATTGATCTGGTCCATGAATGGCCTACCACGTTCCGGGCCTAATAATGGCCCATAAAAGATCCGGCCCGTTAAAAGTCTCCCACTTTCTGGGCCAAATCACGGCCCTAATCAGGTCCGGCCCTTTAAGAGGCTTTGGGCTCAATTATGGCCCATATCAGATTCGGCCCGTTGACTGGACGCTATGCTTTTGGGCCCACTTGCTAAAGGCCCATTTAGTAATTCGGCCTGATATTAGTTTTGGCCTGTTAAGGGCCCATTTAACATTTCGGCCCTATATTAATTTCGGCCTGTTAAAAGCCCGTCATATAGTTGGGCCTAACTACGGCCCAGTTTGCATCCGGCCTGCTCGCAGCCGATATCTGATTGGGCCAAACAAGGACCGAGACAACTTTGGCCTGTTAAAAGCCCGTGAATTGATTCGCACAATCATGGGCCGGGGTCCATTTCGGGCTGCCACCGGCTCGTGAGCTATTCGGCACATTGCAGGCCCAGCCTACTTCTCAGCCTCCTAAAAGCCCATTGAGTTTTCTTGCAAAAAGAGGGCCGGGGGTTACTCGGCATATTAAAGGCCTGAATCTACTAGTGGGCCAGTTTGACGGGGCCCATGATGCGGATCATACATTGTGATTGCATGACGGCCCGATTATGTACCGTAATTTTACGGTTTGGCCAGTTTATTGCAAAGACATGACATATATACAGTAAAATAACTGCAACATCGTGAATAAGAAAAAACCTAGACTATACAATAAAGAAATTACGGCATATTACATCCACTGGGCATCAAAGTTCGCCACTATGATAATAAAGCACAAGTAGACAGCAGCTTACATACACTAGGCACCAAAGATCGCCACCAGTGCAAATAAACACGCCGACAAAATAATATACAAAACCGACATCACTTCAATAGAGTTCAAGGAAGGTTACCCTGCTGGGGAGCTGCAGCGCAAGCAGCTGAGCAAGATGATGAGACTGCGCTTGTTCAACACTTATATCTTCCTCACTCTGAAACATAAACAAGCAGACAGATGACAGGTTTCGCACATAAAAGTATTAGTGCTGACAATTCATCACATTTCTTACTGACGAATAAAGTGACACATTTTAAAATTGCATTACCACAATATGGTATTTTTCAGGTCAAGACATGGCAGGAAATGACATTGTGAAGGAGTTGGCAGCTTCACGACACTACTGGATTACAGATCAAGAACTCATAAGTATCAATGGTTAGTGTGCTGTCAATTTATCCCATTTTAGATTGGCAAATAAAGAGACGGTTTAAATAATAGTAGAATGATATGACATTGTTCATAGTTAAGACATTGCAGAATATGACATTGTGGTATAGTGGGTAGGTTCACCACACCACTGGATTACGGATGAAGAACAGAAGCATACATGCAGTGCAAAAGAAGATCACTTGCTCTGAATAGTTTAATTTACATGGCATGAAGAAGGAACTTGGTTGTACAACTGAAAACTTAAATTGAGAAGGACAAACTTTTGTTTATGAACTACATAATAAACTTTAAACATGCAATTTGATGCAAACACCAAAAATAAACAGCTGTTGCAGTCATGCCTAACCAAATATACACAACAAAGTTTGAAGGCTTGAGAAGGACAAACTTACATTACTGGTGAAGACAGACTCTATAAAGCCCTTGTCCATGCTGACGGGGGGCAATTCAAGAAGTTTAGCACAGAATCTTCTTCATAAGCATTGCCTTTATTCTACATTTTGTTAAGAGTAAATATAGATGTGATAATATATGAAAAAATGGAGAATATTTAAGATAATATGAAGAGTGATGCTACATAACCAAGTAGCTATAAATGTATGTGCAGCGATACAGGCAAAAGGCACAACCAAGAGCAATGCACAACTAAACTTCTTCAGTACCAACCTTATGGTAAGAGTAAATATAGATCTAATGTGTAGAAAATGGAGGGCAAAGGAAAATAAGCTGCAGAGTGATGGTACATGAACAACTACCTGTCAATATAAGTACACTGATAAAGGACAGCATGTACTTACAAGAACAATGCAGAGCTAAATAAATTAATTGGCATTGGATATATTCTACACTAATGTAACCATTCATACAGATCATATAATTTGGAGAGAACAATTGATAAGCAAGCTATCATGCATACTTCTGTCACATAATGAACCATGTACGTATGCAAGTATAGTGATACAGGACAACAGGTAGTAACAAGAGCAAAGCAGCGGGCAGCATATTTGCGATATCCTCTCGTTCTTTTCAAACCGGAATTCTTCTTCGAGCTGATTTCCCGCAAAAAAGATCCGTAAGGCACATGTGGAAAAGTAGAAGTTCAAATTGTCATGTGATTTCATAGACAGTACCTCATCCTGGGAACGAGACCAGTGCATAACAAGGTTTTTCCATTCAATGTCTTATAAATTTAGCACAGCAGACTTCACCAGAAATTCGTTTATAGACTTGCCATCAAAGTGTGATTTGCTCAGGTAACACCGATACTGCTACAATGCTTCCTTGAAAAGCACAAGCAAGCTTTTCTCGTCATGACTATCCAGATTGACCCTCACCTAGTTACAACAATGTAATGTAAATCATTGATGTGTTCAATCAGCAGAAAACAGGAAAATAATAACCATGAACAATAGCACTTACACGTAAGTTGGACAGGAAGATGTGAAAATGGTGTTTGTCTTCACTATAATCTTCCCATGATGGGAATATATGCACGTAGTCCCTAACAACATTGAAAGCATTGTCTTTTAAACTGGGAATAAATGGAATGGGGTTCCAATCTGCAGGAATTGGCTGTCTTTGCAGTTGGGATAGGTCTTCGGTCGGTGGACTTGCTGTACTTTTTGCTGGAGTGGGATTTTTCTGTGGTACGGCTGGTGCTATGGCAAATGAAATCGGTATACCTTTTGCTGGAGTGCAGGTCCTGTGTGGTGGGGCTAGTGGTGTGGCCAGTGAAGTATTGGTACAGTCTACTGGAGTCGGTCCTATGTTTTGTGTCACTGGTTGTACAGCCAATATAAGTGGGGCGTTGTCTGATTTCTCCAATACCACCACGTTTTTCAATGACTTTGCTGGTGCTCCTTCAGGTTCGGCAATCAGCCTCTTCCTTTTTGATGTCTGATGCACAAGAACAACATTTGAGTGAAAAAACATGGTATGATGACAGATGGAATATGTATTGATAATGGATGGGCATGGCATCTCGAGTTATATGATGAGTAAACTAAGCAGATGGTGGTGCAACAAAGTAGAAGAAATGCAAGACGACATATGCAAGATACGCTCAATCAATAAAACCTTGCCAAATTAGAACAGGCACCTTGATGGGTGAACAGGACAAGCCATCTGCCTTTGACTCCTCGAGGTTAGAATAGTCATTAGGATGATATTCTGAACAAGAATCAACAGGTGGGGAGCGTACGAGTTTCATTGCTTCCAGAATGGCACTCAATGCCTTGGTGCCAATTTTGTAAGTCATTGCAGTGTTCCACAATATTCTTCTGATGCGCGAATTCTGATATTCACTGTAATTACGTATAATATCTGAGAACCATGAAAACATAAATAGTTCTGAGATTATCTTTGTAATGCAGATGATATTCTAATATAGGGGCGCCCCTATAAACACTTATGTGCTATCACTGGATTCTGATGAGAGAGCTCATGTGTGCTGTAATATCGTGCGTGCATTTATACAATCTGGCTCAAGTACACAAAAAAATAGGCTCCAGAAGTAAGGATAGCTGGCAGATGATAGGTTCATAATATACTATATAGATAGTTTATTGCCAAACCATGATAACAAGAGCACATAGCAACTAGGCAGATCATAGTGTACATAACAGGGGTACACCATAACCACGATATATAAATCGGGAAAGTGGAACTGGCTTGAAAATACGGTGTTGTATTGCCGCTAGTAATTGAAAGCCTATCGATCGCGTACAGGCCGACACTATCTAACATGGTAAAGAAGACCAAGCAAATTTTGGATAATAAAATGTTGGTTGCGCAGTGCCCACACATGATGAACCAGAGCGCATTAAGAATGCAACTCCCAGCTGTCTCTCGACCATTTCAGGCGATTGGATGAAGATCCTACGTCTCCTAACCCTTCTTCTTCCTCGTCTGTGATTCTTCCCATACAGAACACCGCACGGGCCGCCGGCCAGACCACCGGCCCCCACCGCCTGTGTTCCTCCGCCACCCCCACCCCCACCCACGTCGAGTTTTCTTCGTTCGGCAAGGCCCCACAACCACCCGAGCCCCTTGGATCGCACCGGCGAACTCCGGCGAGCTCTGAAAAATCGACTGACCCAATTTTGAAATTTAGTCTACTGTGATTTAACTAGTGTGGAATATAAAAGGGGAAAACCATAAGCATTGGGAGTATAGTGTTGAGCGTGCCATGGCGGATCTGAAGGTGCAAACCAGACAAAGGCAACTTCACAACCAAGACAAGAAATCAGAGTAAAGCAGTGGCGATCTATTTTCTTACTGCGATAAATAAGTTGAGCAGACATGAAAGAGTACCGCCTCTGGTGCGGCGCCGTGTACGCATCTGGTGAGAATTTGATGGTGCTGCGGCAGCGATGGCTGTCGGCGGCGTGGAAGCAGATCTAGGAGGGTAGACGGTGGCGGCGGGCGCGGTGGACAAGACGGTCGTAGGAGCGGTGCCGGCAAGGTGGACGACGACGGGGATGAAGCGAGAGGACGGGATGCAAGGATCCCGGTCCGAAGGTGTGGATGAGAGAGGTCAATCTCTTGTAATGGATGGCGGCGTTGGGGTATTAGCTCCGGCATGGTGGAGGAGGACGGCGGTGGATGGGGTGGCGGATGGCGGCGGGCGGAGGAGGGTGGGGTGGAGAGGGTGTTTTGGTGCCCACGGAGTATGAATGGGGAAAAGGGAGGTAGAGAGGAAGGGGGCAACCATGTAGTCAGGGCGCGCTTGTCTCAAATGCGAGTTAATTTACAAAGTTAGCCCCCGTTTCAAATTTCTACTACATCACATCAACATTAGTCGGTTGGGGATAGGACGGTAATCTCGCATACACCGAATATTTGCCGACGAGAGTTTGTTTTGGCGCCCACCGTGTATGAATCCGGGTGAGAGGCGGTTACGTCATGTTTGGGTGAAACTACAAACCTACCCCTATCGAAACCTATAGAAATCCATCAGATAGGCTTTGCGCAGCAGGGATAGGTAGTAGTGATTTCCATCTCGCAGATTTTGGTTTCGCGCGGTTACTGCGACTTTCCCTGCTTCGTTCAAATTTTGCACAGTGCACGTTTACCGTGCCAACTCAATTCGAATCCCGTTTGTATTCTACTATTTTTTTCGGGCGGGATCCATTTTCAATTGGAATTACATCCTATATACATCATTTTTTTACATATATACTTTCAAAAGCACAACAAAGAATTCTGCTCCTTTATATGTATAATATGATTTACAAATACAACGATCTCGAAATCTTAAGGTTGAATTCAAATTTTTTTAACCAAATTATGTTCTATTAAAATGTATGGATCAATAATATCTACATATTAAATAACATAGATGTGCGTGAATTCATATGAGTATGCATGTTTGATAGATCAATTTTGGTTCGAGTATTGATTACATGTATCATCATCTCAAATTCAAATATTTGAATCCCTTTTTTGTTCACTCCTTTCACGCCCATATCTCTCGCATGCATGCTCCTTCAGGTAGCCATCACTCTCTTTTCTCCATCTCACCCGCACGTTCACTTCATGTTTCTCCTATCCTCGCAAACATGGTCTCTCGATGTCTCCCTTGAGAAGTGTCACACTCTCCCTATCCTTATACATTACACGGTTTTCATTATCTCTCACGTCTCTACTGTTCTCTGGTATCACTCGGTACCTAAGCTTTCTTTTTCACCGCCACAAACACAGTCTCCACTCATATTTCACTTTGTCTTTCTCTCTATGGGATTCTCTCACACACCCTATATGTCTATACATATGACTCATACCACTAAAATTACTCTCTCTCTCCTGTAGACACAACATTTGTTGCGGTCTCCTTTTCGTCTCCATCCCAGACTGACACCGATCAGACAACCCCGACTACCGTCTCCTCTCTCTCTCTCACAGACACACACACACAACTCCTGCTTCCACCCCCCTTCCCGACTACCGTCTCTCTCTCTCTCACACACAAAACTCTCGCTTTCGCACCCCGACTCGTATTTCTCTCACAAGCATTTATCGACTAGCTAGCCTGTAGATAGGTTTATACACCCGCACACTCATGCTTCCACCATCGCATAAATGTCTCTCTCTCGCTCCTTGTATCTATGTAGCTTTTTCTTCCCTTCTTGAGACACGCCCTCTCGATCGTGCACACACACACTATCGCCTCATTTTAAGCTGATACCTATCGCACACACACTACTTGTGTCTTT
This sequence comes from Triticum dicoccoides, assembly GCF_002162155.2. Taxonomy (NCBI): domain Eukaryota; kingdom Viridiplantae; phylum Streptophyta; class Magnoliopsida; order Poales; family Poaceae; genus Triticum; species Triticum dicoccoides. Next base: position 537,216,238 of record NC_041393.1, on the reverse strand, counting down.
GTCACACATGCACTCTGTCCTCCTCCACTCTCCCTCTCTCTCACACACACATGGGCTTTTTGCAACAACTAGCAAGATGCCATGCATTGCACGGAACATCAAGATGCATTTGTATGAGTAGTTTATCTTGTGGGGGAAAAGGATGAATGAGGGAAGACCTTATTTGCAAATATGGAGAGGGGTGTGGGTATCCTTTTGCAAAATTGCCATAGTTTCCTTCCTATCCATCAGATATAGATCGGATGGCCTATATTGCAGGATCGCAGGCACACGATCATCACCGACAATGCTTTTTATAAGAGTAGGGATAAAAAATAGAGTTGGTGATGATGGTGGGCCTGCCATCCTGCAATGTAGGTTGTCCGATTTATATCTGATGGATAGGAAGGAAAATATGGCAATTTACCACACTCTTCACCACATTTGCAGATAAGGCCTTCCCTCGTTCATCCTTTTCTCCCACGAGATTTTGATGTTCCGTGCAACGCACGGGCATCTTGCTAGTAAGAGTAGAAATTAGACATATACCACTTCTCGAATCTTGAAACCAACAACATGCCTCCCTTATCTCATCAAAACCGCCAAAGGAATATATTTTGAGTGAAACATAACATATTTTTAGTGATATACGTATTTCAAAACTAGACTTTTTTTTCTATCAAATCGGTGAATATGTATTAATCTACTTTGATCGTGTGGCAATGCATTGGCACATTGCTAGTAGTTATTATAATTTTTTCGACACCAGACAACCGGTGGAGTACATATAGGAAGAGAAGAGGTGCACGCACGTAGTCGGCCTCTCGCTGTCTCGCACACATGAGTGTTACGTAAACGCGACGTTAACAAATAAACCCTAAAACCCTAGGTGCATGATTGCTGCATTCGCGGGTACCAGGTACGTGGTGGAGCACCTTTGTAGGAGTTGATGGTCGGGACCATAGGTGAACGACTTGGAGCACGGTGGCTCGCCAGTTGCCATAGACCGAGTAGCCACCTTTAAAATATCATTTTTTAGCGGGGTTAAGAGTTCCGATTTTAAATGGCACGTTATAAGTAGTAAGTAGTTTTTAGAACAATTGGTATGGAGCAAAAATGGAATTCATAGTACTACATACCTCCTTGGCGTATGGTTGTATGGGTTTATGTTACGAGATGTTGAACCTGGTAGTTCTAGGGCAAATACTATGATTTAAATTTAGATGTTGGTTTTCAGTAATCGGAAGGGGAAACACTTCTTTGATTAAAAAAAAACTACTACCTCCATTCTGGTTTACTAGTCCCCATCGTACTTTGGGTCAAAGTTTGTCCACGAATTTTACTTGTAAAATGTGAATGGAAAACAAGATTTTGTTATACCCAAACAAAAAAGGACTGGAGGGAGTGATTGCTCTGACACGAACGCGACCTCTCATAGCACAGGCATTGAACCGGCGCGCCGGCCAAGAGGGCCACACTTGCTGCAGGCCCGGCTGAGCACGCCTCCTCGCCGCGTGCAACCAGCTTAAGACTGCCCCGCCTGCCTTCATTGAATCCGCGCGTGTGCCGGAAACATGTCCTTCCACGAGCCGGCAGGCATTTTAGAACGCAAAAAATGACTAAAATATAATTAATTTACGCATGGTCTTGACTTGTCGTGCTCGCACTGGTAGTAGGAACTAGTAGATGTTTTTCTTTATTTATAACTCTCCTCACATTTTTTTGGCTTTGAAGAGAATCATGGTTGTGGACATTATGTATGAATGTGCAGATATCTGTGAACATGAGTTTGATGTGGAAGTTGGACTTCGAATGTCGGGCTTGCGCGTGAACTATACCATGTCCAATGCTTCGTTTGTTATTGTTTGGAAAGTAATTGCTGTTATTACATGACCCGAAAAAAACATTTTGAGCCACATCAGTAGATGCACAGACATCACAACAGGCATGCTGACTGGATAAACATTTGAACCTAGCTAGTATGAAGGAAATTTTGTATTGACAACAGTTTTAGATAGCAGGAGACGCCTAGCCTGCTCTGCCTCTGCTAGCTTATTTCTAGCTTCCTCCATCTCTTTTTTGGCTTGGGTGAAGAGAGCATCTGATTGCTCTTTTCGCTTCTTTAGGAACTCAGCTACATTCTCAAGGGCTGCTGCATGCTTTCTTTCAGCCTTTACTAATGCCATGAGGACACGAACAACATACGACTCCACCTGGCTTGTGTCTAATCCAGCATCATCTGGGAATTTGCACCTTATGTCTAATCCAACATCATTAGGGAACTGGCACCTTGTGTGTAATCCAGCCTCATTTTGGAAACATGATCTCGAGGTTGACCATACTTCCCTCCTCGCAGGAACTGCATCCTGACATGAAGTTACTTCTTTCTTAGATCAATACTCAGAGAAACCTAAACCCATTTAGTAGAAGCCAGATAAACATAACTCGGAGAAGTGAATTCAAAAGGAAAAGAAATATAAAACAGACTACACGGTGAGAACACCCACTTCCTACATCAAGTTAAAAACGAAAGCATTAGGACGATTAAGACTCTTCTTATTACACATCGAAGAACACCACACTTAAGAGAAACAGAAACTACAACATATACACATCGAAGAACACGAGGCTAAACGAAAGTAATTGAAAGGGTGTTACTTACCAAAGCTCGTTTTACAGGTTCGGTGCAGCTCCTCCTTAACTTTCCATGCTCCTTGAAGATGTCCCGAATATCCCGTGTTTGGTCTTCATTGCTCCTCTGCATGTTCACACTCGTGGTTTCAAAATTTCAACCAGGCAAGAAAAATACTACTAGTAATACTCGTGCATCTTGTGGGCAACATTAAAGCACTGGTCTGCCATGTTAGAGCATCTCCAACAGAACCGCAATGCGCGTTGCTTTAAAAAAGCGTTTACAGCGCTGAGATAGAGAAGTAGATACTAGAGAGTAGAGGATAGTTCTCAGCATAGATAGATAGAAAAAAGATAATTCAACTACTCCTCCTCGTCCGACTGCTCCTCGATGATGTCCTCCTCCGATTTCTGACTGTAGGCGTGAAGATACCGATCGTCGTCGGATTCCCAAGGAGACTCTGCTCCTAGCCTCATGTTGAATTGAGCGTCCGCTTTTCGCCTACGCTTGTCCTCGCGATAGGCGGTTCGCTCCGCCCTCCTCTTATCCCTCTCCGCCCTCCTTTGCGCGTAGAACTCGCGCTCGTTGATGATGTCCTGCGGGAAGTGTTGGCGCGACAGCACAATGGCTTCCTCCGTTCCTCGTCCATCTCGGCGATGCCGAGACGGTGCTCCCGCCTCCGGTTGTCGCGATGATCCTCGTCGGTGCTAAGCCGCGGCAGAGGCGCGAGCTCCTGCACCCGCTCCCGCGTTGGCACGTTGGGGAAGTTCAATGTTCTATGAGGCCACCGGGGGCGCCATGCTGCTGCGTCGTACGCGCAAGCAGCCTCGGTGGCGGTGTCAAAATTGCCGAGGCCGAGGCGCATCCCATGGAACCGGATCTCGGCGGAGAAGTCACCGGAGGGGCGTGCGCGGATGCCGCGGTAACCCCAAGTTTCCCGGCGACGTGGCGGCATGGTGGCGCGGCGGCGACGAGGCGAAAAAGAGCAGGGAGAGAGCGGTGGAGAGGCACAGAGCGGTGGGAGGGCGTTGGATTTTATAAAGCATGCCGGACGCCGCGCGCCAAAACTAGCGCACGCCCGACCGCTTTTTCCCGCGCGCGCGCGATCCTTACCTGACGTCTCTGCTATCTCTACTCTCTTCTCTTGGTTATATTCATTTTATATTTAATATTTGATATTTATCTCTACTTCCTTTACTGTCTACTTTTTTTTCTCTATACTTTTTTTCTTGCAATATAGGCCGTCTGATTTATATCTGACACATAGGAAGGAAACAAATGGGAATTTTGCAAAAAGATACCCATACCCCTCTCCAGATTTGCAAATAAGGCCTTCCCTCATTCATCCTTTTCTCCCACAAGATAAACTACTCATCGAATGTGTCTTGATGCGTGCAACGTATGGGCATCTTGCTAGTTCTAAAAACCTTTCCATCATTTGCCACGCTGCTGGTTGCAGATGAAAAACCTACCCAAGCACAACGCGATACAGGAGCGACACACAATTACAAGCTGATATTCGGTTGGACAATGGAGGCTATAACCAATTACTTTTACGGGAACAATAGCACCTAGGAAAATTGAAGGGTAGGTATGAACAAAATTGGAACTGCACATGTACTGCTAAGTGATTCAATACACACATTACCAATCGAGGAGGAGAACGATGGTCGCGGCAGCCTTTGTGAGTCATGGTAGGCAACGGGAGTCAGTTCATTGTCCACGACGGTGGTATTTCTGCACTTGGCGTCGGCTTCCGGGAAGCAGATCCAAGACCGTCGAAGACGATGCCGGGGAAGAGGCTCCGTCTACAACGACGACGGTGGACCGGCTCCAGTGCGGCATACGAGGTCGTCGATGAGGCAGATGCGCTGCGGTAGACGAGTGCGCCGATGTAAAGGGGAGGATCACGAAGGCTGCGGTGCCGTGGAGAAGTCTATTTTGCGGTGGGGATAGAAAATGGGGAGTATTCAGGTGTACTACTCTGGTTGTCGGGGAGGGGCTGGCTGGGTAGGGTGAACCTGAAGTTACAAAAACAGCCCCCTACCAAGTGTCATACGTAGGCTTGTTCCGAAGGCTATGATGGTAACTTCCAACTGCTCGAATCAGGGTCGCGGGAGATTTTCCCGCCGACCTCAAAATTTTGTGACACTGGACTCCCCGTGTGGCGTGTTGAGTGATTCGGCTAAGCAACTAGCGAGTAGTAGTAGTAAACTCTGCATATTAGGTTTGACCGAAGTCAAACTTCCTAAAGTTTGACCAAGTTTATATAAAAATATAAACATTTACCATAACAAATATTTATGATGTGGAAGTACATTCAATAATGAATCTAATGGTATTTATTTGTTATTGTATATGTTAATATTTTTTGTTATAAGCTTTCTGAGAGTTTACAAAACTTGACTTTGACCAATGCTAATATACGGACTTAAATAAAAACGAAGGGAGTACACATTTGTTTGCTTAGTTTGTAGTGAACTAATCATTTGTTGAAATTGTGAAATAAATATATTAGGCTATTGACTTCGAATGTAATGGTCTATACAATTGAATAGTTACAATCATTGTCGAATCCCAAGATGTATACAAGGTCTATAGTACTTCACAACATGCTCAAACTCACATAATCCCAGTCAAATGAGAATCTAAATGCATTTCATAGTTATTACTTTGTAGGATGCAACAAAAACAACCAAAACTCTACATCAGCCATTATAGAAGCAACATTTTGACATATCCCATTGTGTGAATGAAACATGCAGAGAGAGCTTTTGAAGATGGAGCAGATAGGGCGGGAAAGATTGTATGTATGTGGACGAGAGAGTAGGAGACAAACCTAACGAGACACACACACACACACACACACACACACACACACAGAGAGAGAGAGAGAGAGAGAAAGAGAGAGAGGAAGAAGTTAGGTCTGTGAGAAAGATGGAGACATGTAATATACGTGATTCTGTATACGTGGAAGGAGAAGAGACAACATGTTTGATGAGAGAGCTAGAAAAACATGGACGAGAGGGGAAGGATATCATGGGTTGAGGGATTGACAATTTTGTGCGGGGGAGAGAGGGATTGGTAATTTTGCTCAAGAGAGAGAGAGGGTGAGGGGGAGGAGTCAGACAGCCGTCGTCACATCACCCTGCTTCCAAATGACCCCGCATTCTCTAGCGCGGTGTGGTCGCCGTCTTCGATCTGCTTGATGCCCTCTTTGAAGATTGAGGTGTTGTGCATGTTGGGGTGCAAAGAAGCACAAGAGAGAGTGGTCGCCGTATAACCTTGGATGGGGATGAATTGTGTGCTCGGGGGAGTGTGTGTGTGTGTTGTGCTGCGTGCGTGCGTGTGTGTGTGTGTGCGTGCGTGTGTGTCTGCGTGTGTGTGTGTGTCTGATATTGAGCGAAAACAAACCTAAGGATAGAAATGGGTATTCACGAAGAGATTGCGCGGGCCTTGAGGTGGGCAGGGGCTGAGTGAGGGTGTCAAAATGTGCACGTTGATGCATATGTTGCATGCGATCGTGCGAGGGACGGATGAATCGAGAGAGATGGTTGTTGTGTTACGGATGGTCCTCTCTCTCTCTCCCTCTCTTTCTCTCTATCTCTCTCTCTCTCTCTCTCACACACACACACAAGTAAACTAGCAGACCGTTCTCTCATGTATACACAACGTATCGGCATCTGTCTATGTCTCACTCATGCATGATCGTTTGCACATTCACACCTCTCTATGTCTGTATCACACGCACACCGTCTCCACATTGCCCTTCCGCCACAACACACATATGCACACATACACACGTTCTCTCTCAGTCACACACATAAAATAAGTATTAAAAAACTAGGGCGCACCTAAAACGTCCAAATCCAAATAAACACAAAATGGAGCTAAATTCAAATATATGGAAATATTGCAGCGTCAAGAACTTTCTCATGAAAAAAAGTTGAGTAATATTCGAGGATTGTTTTCACACACACAAAAAGGTTCGGTGGATGTCCTTCGAGCGCGACACGGCGACGCACCGTTTGATCGACCGTGCGGCCACGGTTCACGCGCTTGCACAGGATTCCGTATCGTGGCTGTGGTACTAACTTCAAAATAAATAAATAATAAAAGCGCTGCCTAAGTCTAATGTTTACGTGTACTAGTACGGTTTTCTTTTAAGTTTGACCAACCTCATACAAAACTAAAGTAAGCTCCCATACGCGCACTCATCAATATGCCGCCGCCGCCGTTGCGCATGCCAGCGCCCGCTTGCTGCGGCCAACAATTTATCGCCCATCACGCCGTGTCGCCACCATCCCTGTGCCATGAAGCCGAAGGCTCGCCCGCTCACGTCGTCTGCAGTCCCTCCTCGCCATGCCGCCGCGCTGCCAAGCACGCGAGCAACTGGTGGAGCCGCGTCTATGCACGCAATGTACAAAGAGGAGGACGAGCGCGTGCTCCAGCACACCGGCGAGGAGGAACTAGCGTTTCATTGCCGTCTCCGCCCGCGCGGAGGAGCCGTGCATGGTGGCTGTGGATCCTGCAATCTGAAGGAGCAATTTGGGTCAGTCAACTCATGTGAGCCGTTTGATGCAACATGGATGGCTAGAAGGGCTTCTTCCACCTCTTCTATCGTCTTCTTCGTTCGCTCCGTCGAACTTCTTTCACAAATCGACCGACCCAAATTATACTACTAGTACGAACGTATTAAGTACAGTGGGAACACGAAGGTACGGGCAGTAGTACCAACTGAAAGAAGAACAGTAGTAAGACATAGTACTAGTACTACTCTACGTACTAAACAGTTCAAATAACGAGAAAGAACATAAACATAGTTCTGCTGGGGCCTCAGCACAACACACCCTTGAAAATAAACTAAGCAACTAGTCAGCTTGAAACTACAGTAGAACAAGCTTGAGCGACGGCACTGCCACCTACTCGGAGTCCGAGTCCACGTCCTCGACTTCGTCCTCGTCCCTCTTCCTCTTCCTCTTCGCCGACGCTTCTTTGCTTGAACCGGACACTGGGCTATGCTTCTTCATCCAACCCATGTAGATATTTAAACAAAGGTAGACATCCATTGCTGCATACAGGATGTGATCTTCATCCAATGTCTTCGACTCCCATGCATGATGAAACTCGTGATGAGGTTTCTTTAGTTTAGCGTACGAAGGACCAATCATGGCTGCTGCCAGGGTCAACATTGAAGGTTGAGAGGAGGACACTAGGCTTGCCTTATGGAGATCGAAGGGCTGGCCTACAATGAGACCTATCCGACGCAGGACTTCTTTGTCGTTCTTAAAGCCTATAGTAATGAATTTCACTCTTTTGTCCTTGAGGAAGTTCTTAAAATCCTGGCACTCAACGTCGGCATGGCATATGTGGTAGACCAAGCAAACATTATGTACGCAAACCTGGATCACGGCGGGCTTCTTCCCCTCTTCGTCCTTCAGATCCTTCTCTCGTCCCAGGACTGTGGTGTACTCAACATCTAGCCTAGTGACCCACTCATCCGTTGAACTATTGAACATGCGTAGGAAGCGAGCAAGCCATGCTTTCACCGTCGCGGATCCACGTGTCTAGATGATGATGAACTGATCACCGGTGATGGCTCTAACCTGGTACTCAGCGGCGACCATGGAGATTTGGGAGGCCATGGATTTTAGAGGAGGGTTAGGAGAAGTTGAACTGTTGTACCCCGCAAACACTGGGAGCGAACTAATGTGAAAGGACGGGATGACTGGGAGCGAACTGTTGTGAGGTAGAAGACAGGGACGAGTAGGGTGTGCGAACGGCGTAGGGTTGCTGGCTTGCTCGGTGGATAAACGGCTGCAAGCCCCCAAAGAGTTCTCGAGAACTATGCGGGACCCACTAGATGTCATGTCTACTAGACCCATATCGTAGGCCTGATGGTATAGCTTCTGCCTGTTTGCACGCCATGCCGGCGGGTGGATGTAACTTCACTTAATTCCGTCAACCGTCGCGCCTCCCACGACCTTTGCCTCCCTCGCGCGGGCGCGCCCTTTGAGACTTCGACCGGCTAAAAATGAGCATGTTTTTTGCCTACTCTGCATGCATGATACTCCCTCTGGTCCTTTTTACTCCCGTGAACCATTTGCAAAGTGTTTGACCAAATATATACTTTTTTAAACACCACCTTATATTAATTAACCAACCACACTAGTACACTCATTCAATACAATATTCACCACACAGGGAGGTACGTTATTTACAAGAATACCATCTAATCTATTGTCAAAGCTATACTTAGCGATTAAGTGTGCCACCTTATTGGCCGAACGGCTAATCTTTGACAATTGAAGATTGGTGATCAACTTCGAGATGATCAACGCTTTCATTTTCAGGTCACGCATAGCAGACCTGTCATAGTCCCCCGATGCAAGAGACGCTACCACAAAAGTGCAATCAGTCTCTAAAATTACAGGATTATGAAGAGAAATACCTATGTAGAGACCGGCAATGCAAGCCCTAACCTCCGCTTCCTCCACGCTTTGACAGGCATCAGTGAAATCCCACGACCAAATTTATACTAAAAATATCAATATCTATAATACTGATTATAGTGATTATAAGAACTACGTTTTATAATGAGTGTAAAAATATTGATTTGACATTGTGAATGTTGATACTCCCTCCGACTAGGTGAGTAAGTCATCCTAGGTTGTGCACCGTGACTAAGGAGGAGGGGAAAACGAGAGACATTAATGTTTATTTGCTAATTAAATAGTATGTCATGTTTGATAGTCTCAGGTCATTAAAAGCATGCACACCCTCATCTCTTATTGGTTGATATGTCAAGAAACAAGAAACGAGGTAGAAGTTAATGCACCGCGCCTACGTGTTTTGGGATTACTCCCTCTGTCTAGGTGTGTAAGTCATCTTACGAAAATCAAATAATCCCAAAATACTTAGGCGCGGTGCATTAAATTCTACCTCGTTTCTTGTTTCTTGACATATCAACCAATAAGAGATGTGGGGTGTGCATGCTTTTAATGACTTGAGACTACCAAACACGACATGCAGTGGTTAGTTCATTGCACGCAATGCTATTAATTAGCAAATGAACATTAAGTTCTCTCGTTTTCTCCTCCTCCTTGGTCACGGTGCACAACCTAAGATGACTTACTCACCTAGACGGAGGGAGTATTTGGTTTTCGTAAGATGACTTACACACCTAGCTATTAGAGTACCACTACCTCCCTTCTAGTTTAAAGGGCTCGACTCAAAAATTTCACCTACTCTTAGCAAGATAGTAGAGGCGGTGGAATAGTTTTTGAAGTCTGCAAAAGTACTCAACTAATGATGTCGTTCTTCACAAAAAAATGTGTTTACCAATGCATGCATGAACACTAGTTAGTCTAACCCCCCTCTCTTCTTTAATTCTTTGCCACATCAGCATGTTTGCTATTCCCGTATACCAGCTAAGACACCATCATGATTGCCAACCTTAATCATCGCGTGCAATAATTTAGTGCACCCTGAAATATGAACATATGTGGGGCGTGTATGTTTTTAATGACTTGAGACTATACCTAGCCCGGCATGCAAGATGACTTATTATGCATCGTTCCCCATACCTGCAGGAAGCCCGTTCGTCTCCAAATCATTTCCTCTCCATGTGTGGAAACAATATGCCTGCCAAACTCTCCTTCTCCCTCTGGCGGTCCCACCACTCCACCCCGTGTGAAAAAATCTGCATGCATGACTCTCCTCCCCCATGCTGGTCCAATCCGTTGTGACCAGCAATATTTCCACCCCTTCGCTCCCCCGTAATTTACTCCAACAAATATGCCCATGTAGCTTTTACTTAACTTCAGGTGCATTGGGTCACTGACATACGGGCCCAGCAGTGTACTGGCCCACATGTCAGTGACGCAACTAGGCCTGCAGTTAAGTCAGTGCAGCTCAGTCCATATCTTACGTAGGTGTGCCATTGCTCGCTATAAATACTACGCCTCATACGACATCGCTATCTCCTCCCCCTCACGTTCATGTTCATCGCTATCTCCTCCCCCTCCCTCTCACATCGACCACCATGGCATCTCCCCTCCCAAGCCCTAGGAGCCCCTCGCTGCACCGCGCGGACGGTCACGCATCGCCTTTCTGTTCCTCGCCGCCACTAGTCGAGGAGGATGCGTCGGTGTTTCGCTCCTCGCTGCTACGCGATGCGTCGCTGTTCCGTTCCTCGCGGACACTAGTCAAGGAGGACGCGTAGGCTTCCGCTCCTCGCCGCGATGCGACGCGTCGCCGTTCCGTTCCTCGCCGCCACTAGTTGAGGAGGACGCGTCGGTGTTCCGCTCCTCGCCACGACGCGTCGAGGTGGACACGTCGGCGTTCTCAATCTCGCCGGCACGCGCATCGGAGGACGCGTCGGCTCCCCGCTACGAGGAGAATGCAGCGCCGCCCGCCGAGCCCCCCAGCCTTGAGGAGCTTTGGAAAGAAATGGATGTCGCCTTGTGGGAGGCTTTGCCTCCAGCAGAGCGCGCCAAAATAGACGCGGAGAAGAAGGCCGAGGAAGAGAAGCGCACCGTGCAACAAGCTTTCTGGGAGATCTATGTTGCATCCGAGAGAGTCAAGCAATTGGTTCTTTGGCAGAAGGCTCGTGCGAGGGCCGTGAGGGTGGCGGAGGACACCCGTGCCGACGCCCTGAGTGCAGTCGGGCCCAAGCGCCTCATCTACACTTGGCGGTACGTGGACCGGGTGCACGCTTCCAGCTAGGAGGAGTACCTATTGGCGCCGGATCACCACATCGGTGAGATCACGCTCGCCCGCCGGCAAGCCGCCAATCATCACCTCGCGAGTTGCGAGGCTGAGGAAGAGGCGTTGTGTCGGCGCGCTGGGAAACGGCCGTGCACCAGGGCACTCGTGGCGCGCCGCAAGCGCTCATGCGAGCGCCGTGGCTTTTAGGAGGAGTATAATTTTTGTTTCATAAGGCGATCTCATTAGTTTTGGGACGCAAATGATAAATCCTAAACGTTCAAGAATTTTCAGCGTCCTTAATTAAGTATGTAAAAGGGAAAGTTTGCAAACGTTGTGTATTATTACGCATTTTGCAAGTACGAGCATATAGCACAAACTTTACTATATACTATCGGACTACACGTCTCTCTCGATATATGCTTGCAGACTGTGCTACTCCCTCCGTCCAGGTCAATAAGTCATCTTTGGTTGTGCATGGTGACCAAGAAGGAGGGAAGACTTGTACACCTTGACGGAGGGAGTACTACTATTACTTATGTACGTGCAAATGCATGTTTGAACATTATCATGCGGTTTTTGTAAAAGTGGAAAAACAACACTAGTCAAGCTTGTGAAACGATTCAATGCAAAACAAATGCAAAAATGCTCGTTTGATTGTTTACTTTTAGCTTCCTTCTCTGTGGTTATTTCTCTGTGCACCGTGACCAAGGAGGAGGAGAAAACGAGAAATGTTAATGTTTATTTGCTAATTAATAGTATTGCATGCAATGAACTAACCACTTCATGTCGTGTTTGATATCTCAAGTCATTAAAAGCATGCACACTCTTTATCTCTTATTGGTTGATATGTCAAGAAACAAGAAACGAGGTAGAATTTAATGAACCGTGCCTAAGTGTTTTCAAATTATTTGGTTTTCGTGAGATGACTTACACACCTAGATGCACCACGCCTAAGTGTTTTGAGTAACATTTTATCAGTTAAAGCTTTGGTCAAAATTTAGCACAAATTACAATGGTGAGGAATAAACCAGGATGGAGTAGTAGTTTAGAAGCCCAAATAAATGAGTGAGGCGCCTTATTGTTACTCTCCACTGTGACTAGTCTTGTGGGAAAAGCTGGGGAAGCCGCCAAAAGAACTGGCCCTAGGAGTAGTAGCTAGGGATCGAGCGTGGGAGATGAACCGGAGAAAGTAAATGCAGAGAGATGAAATGCAAAAAAGACGGAGGGATGTGATGGTTGCTTGTCCGTTTATTTTACCAGGCCATTTATTACTGGGAGTGGTTGGGTTTTGTGATATGACGGCTTTACTACCGCGCCACGAGCGGGGTGAGAGGTGAGACTCCCGTGCAGCGCCGCCCTCTACACTTGTACTACATCGGTCATGGTTTATTAGTCCCCCATTGAATTTGACTGAAGATTTAACTGACAAAATTTTAGTGCATGTCAACAAAAACTATATCGTTGGATTCATATTTGAACATAGTTTTGAATGATATAATTTTAGGTGACATGCATCAGTATTTATCGTACTATATATAATGTTAGTTCAATTTTTGGTCGTACTAATCTATAGTAATAAGGTGCCCGTGCGTTGCACCGAAGAGTGAAATGCATTGATCGGGGAGTTGTTTATTTTATCAAAGGATGTGGGGGTCATCTCATGTGTAACGGGTATCGATAGGTTTCTTCGGATATTATCTCATCTCTAGAGCTCACAAACATCCGGGTGAAATAGATAAAAAGGTATCTTTTGCAAACAAAAGCGTTCAACTATTCAACCTGCATCCAAAACTTGTGAAGAAATAACACTTATTGTGCTTTGCAAGAAATGATCTTTAAGAATTAGTTTTTGAGTATCGATTGTTATACATGTTGGCTACAGATGACATGGCACTTTCTTATAGTCAACAGTTGGCTATACTATTAAGTAATATTAACCATGCCCTTATACACCTAGACGGAGGGATTAAATCAGGATGACTTGCAAGGGGGCAGAGGAGGTGTAAGAAATGGTCCATCGTAAGTCTTTCACCAGTACTGTAGTAAAAATTCATACATGGAAGATTATAGACTAAACCATAAACGGATACACCAGTATAGAGACATCTTTGCGGCCTCCACAAAAGTCTTCATCGGCGACGGTACTCATGCCATTTTTTGGGAGTCTGCTTGGCTTGATGGTTTGCGACCCAAGGACATTGCACCAAATTTTTTTGAGCTGTCACAAAGAAGGAATTGCTCGGTCCAGAAAGCGCTCCTCGACAATTTTTGGGTGGCTCAGGTGAAGACCTCTCAGGGCATGACTGTTGACCATCTTCATGAGTTTGTCAACCTATGGGAGAAGCTATCTCATGTTCAGCTAATACCTGACATGCCTGACTCCATCATTTGGAAGCTCACCAAGGATGGTCACTATTCTGCAGCAACGGCTTATAGTGCGCAGTTTCTCGTTTTAGTCGACTCGGACTTATCTCAAATTGTTTGGATAACTTGCCCCCCCCCCCCAAAATGCAAGTTTTTCGCTTGGCTAGTCATCAACAAAAGAATCTGGACGGCAGACCGGCTTCAGAAGCGACGGTGGCCTAATTGCAACATGTGCCCCCTGTGCAAGCGAGTCCAGGAATCGGTGGCTCATCTGCTTTTCAAATGCCGCTACACGGTTAGAGTATGGAACATGATTAAAGCGTGGCTTGGCCTTCATGACATTTACCCGCAGAACTGGGCCATGGTTGACACGGTGAAGAGTTGGTGGAGTGCCAATGCTTCCAACAGGACGCAATCTCGACGACCACTTACCTGCCTTATGCTGCTCGTCTCATGGGAAATTTGGAAAAAGAGCGGAATGCTAGGGTATTTCGTAATGTCGCAGTGCCTGTTGGGGTTTTAGTAGCTAGAATCAAAGACGAGATGGCGCTATGGTGTCTGGCCAGTGCGAAACATTTGTGTAATATCAATGCCACGAGAGTGATACGTTGTATTTGGCCTTTGGCCAAGACCCCTAATACTCCTTCTTATTCAATGAAAATGGCAAATCTTTTGCCTTGTTTCAAAAAATAAAATAAACGGGTACACTTTTATTCATGTGTGATACTCCAATAGAGCAAGATCCTGCATGGAAGTCTCCACATGCTTAGACAGCGCATTACATTGAGCTAAGACTAATGATCAACATTTAACCTGATAATGCATATTTTTTAGAAGAACAAGGAGGCTCCTCCCCGGTTCCATTATCAAATGAAACCCAAAGTGTCTTACATCAGCTCACTGAGAGGAGTAGTTCAAAGGAAGGACTGTGGTGAAAGCCACATAAGTTTAACGACAAGCTTACAGAATCAAAAGCGGCAAAGACACAGGCCATAACCGCCCACACACACACTACATGTTTTCTAAGTGCACTTGATAATGCGTATGTCCAGGTGAACCTCCTTGGAGTCCCCGTGCACTGAGTCGGCGGGTAAAGGATAGAACGGTTGCCATGGGTTTTCCATGTCCACATTGGCGGGATAGTCCCAGCTCCTCAGATTCCAAGTCTGTCCGATGAGTCCGGTTTCGCCGCCCACGTGACCCGAAGGGGTAGTAACATTGACCTTGCACCCGTACATCTGCCTCGTGTCAGTGTTAGCGTTAGCGGCGACGCCCCTGATGCATGCTACAAAGACGGGGCGGCAGCCTGCGCGGGCCTCGCCGGTGCTCACGATCAAGAGGAAGACGCGGTCGTCCTCCTCCGAGACTAGCAGGCGGCGGTGATCCTCCAGCGACTTCGGCATGGTGAACCGGTAGCACGTGTCGTACTTGATGTTCTCCGCCAAGGGCCAGCAGTGACCGTTGCACGGATCCATGAGGTGATGCACCATGTCCGCCAGCGAGCCACAAAACGGCATCAGGCACTCATAGCAGTGAACAAAGGGCTCCTTGGAGGCATCGACCAGGCCGTCCATGAAACGGGAGTGGCTGTAGGGGACGTTGCGCCAGTCTCTATCTCTACAAGTACTTTTTAATAACAAATCGAATAGTGATGCGTCGTCCACTGCACGCCCGGATGAACTCGCCTCCTCACCTCCATCATCACCAACTGAGTCTTTTATAGGAGTAGGATTAGAGAAAAAACCGAGTTGGTGATGATGGTGTGCCGTGCAATGCACGGGCATCTTGCTATTTTTTTGCATATAAGTCCAAACACCACGTAGACACGGTCTTTGAGCACGGTTCATAGTCGTTCCACAATCGGGCATCGAAGTTTGTAACTATTTTAGATTAGAATATACTACTCCTCCGGTGCTAGTAGTAGAGCAGAGTCCTACTCTACTACTCTACTCTAGCAAGCTAGGGCATAGTACTATAGTAGGTACTGTAGGGAGTACCAGTACTGTGATCACTCAAGCAAGTTGTCTGGCATCGATATGACCCTACTCTGCTAGTATGTGTCTCGTAAGTCAAGCGGCATGCTGTAGTCATCATCACCTGTCCACTTCCCGCGGCACATATTCGCTTCTCCATCTTTGTCTGCACATAATCTCGTCCAAGCTTCCATCCACACTAAGACGCCTCCCCCCTCGTCCGAAACCCAAGCACTAACAATGGCAGAAACGAGCAGCGTCGCCGAAAGAGTGGCTGGAATTCGCTCCTCACAGAGGTAATCAAGCTCATTGTTTCGCGTGTGGACAATCTCAGTACCATGCCGCTCGCCGCGTGCTCGTCGTGGCTGTACCATTTACTCAAAGCCCTCATGCTGGAGCTTTTTAAGCCAGCTCCTTGCTTGCTGATGCCGCCTGATCTTCAGAAATGGCGTGTCACGCAGCATAACGATCGTAGGGTGGCGAGCATCAACCCCCTTCACTGCGATCCGATCCCCGTCAACCTCAGCTACATTAACAGTATGTATTGGGTCGGCATGAGCACGCCTTGGATGGTGCTCGTCGATGGTCGCGGCAGCTGGATGCTCGTGGAGGTCTACACCCGGCGATTTATCCCCTTCCTTCGATTAACACTGCACTGCTTTGGCACCGCGGCCCAGAATACTCGGAGTCTTACAGTAGCCAACATGATACCAAGTTTGATTTGCTCAAGGTTGTAATCTGCCAAGTGCCCACAAGATCTGGGAATTATAAAGATTTCAGGCTAATTGCGTTCTTCAACCGCAGTCTCGCCTATCTGACAGGTCACTGCGGTAAGTGGATAAATCTACATGTCCATCGCAGGATCATACATCCTCCATGGTTCTCTGATGCCATTGAACACAAGGGCTTCATTTACGCTGTCGACTCCTTCTATGGCTCGACGTATTGCTGGACTACTCCAGTCATCGCTACAAACGGCTGTTACAGCAGTATGTTACTTTCCTATCATATCATGATGGCTTGCTTATATTACTGTCAACATTTACTGAAAAAATATTCATGCTCATAACATGCTGTTCTTAAGATTGACTAAATCAAGAGCCCTTTTTTATTTGACTCCAACTTGATATGATGTTGTAGGCCGCCTGGTGTCCCTACCCTTCCTAATCCCAGAACCTTTCAAAGAAAAGTGGCATGGCAGTTGCAGGTGGTTCCTGGGTCGATCAGACGACGGCGGAAGATTGATGATCGTTTGCACGTACCAGACGTGTTGTTTTGCGGAATACAATCACAGTCACTACAAGGTCTTTGAGCAGGATCCCAGCTTCTCTGGGCCTTCAGGAATTTTTGACTGGAGGCTGGTAAGTAGCCTTGGCACACGCTCTCTGTTTGTCTGACTGAATTATCCGATTAACTAGGAGATAACCGATGGCAAGGATCATGATGGCAGCGCAGTTTCATTCATCAGGCAAAACTGTGTGTACACAGCGTACCATGCGTCTCCGCATGCACCATACCCTGATATGTGCCGCCACGCTCTACAACCCAAAGTAGGAGAGAGGGTCGCAAGTATCAGACTTCGACCTGCTGGCTGGAGTTTCCCCCGTCAGGCACCCATCTGGTTCAAGCCGTCAGCCAATCTCCACAGCTTAATAAATAGTAACGTCTAACTGAGCCAGTTAGTTAGATGTGTACACTTGGTGTAGTAGGATCTTTATTTAGTTTGATGCATACACTTGTTCTTTTTTGGTAGCCCTTTTGTAATGATGGCTGATGTTTGGTTTGGAAGAGAGAGCTGCGTTTTAACTCTTCTGGCCTGCTTACTGCTTCTGTTGCACCCCAGCCCTGGTTGCTGCTGCTGCTGTTTTCAATGTACAATCAGTAGTATATTTCGTCTGTTGGTTCAATATAAATGTGTTGTTAGAATGACAAACACAATGTTTTGGAAGTCGTTGCATGGTTCGATCCTTTTTAGTGCCCCGTACCGTACGTAGCTCATACTATTTTTCGTACGTAACACATTTTCCACTTGTTGATAACATGCAGCCCACTGATGAAGGCCCAATAGAGAAGCCCATGATTAACTGGAAGGGACGCTCTCACATGAATCTGGCCCAGGTACATGCTCATAGTCCCCTAAACATGAATAAGTAAATAAATAAATAAAGCTAAATGCTCATGCACCAATTCTTTGGGAAAATAGGTAGCCCAGTATTTCTTTTTGAAGAATACCCAAGCTAGGCCTATTTGTTTTCTCTGAATTACTGGGCTGCAAATCTTTCAAGACGAGCAAATGGGATATTAGTTTTTTGTGAATTTTTTTCCTCACTGATATCTTATACGTATTTCATTGGATTTAACATGACATAGTACTAACTTATTTTTAAATTTGTTTTAGTATGGCTATTAATTTTTGGATTAAGAATATTCCGTTCCCCAGCAAAAATTTCTCACATATTTAGTTAATTTTTTGACCCTGGTACTGACCAGAAAATGGCCGGCAATTCTAAAAATGTAAAACGGGCTGCAATAAATTCCATATGAATTATAAAATGAGTAAAAATTATAAAAATAATAGCAAATGGGCTATACACGCCACAGATTTCGAGGCTGACTTGTTTACGCAAGGCTTTGTCAGTGAACACACGATTCTAGCCGCCTTGCTTCTTCAATCTCTGATCTTCCTGCTCCAGCCGCCTAAACTAGCGCCGGCGGGACTGCCTGCTCCCTCCTCTTGTGGCCCGCTGTGATGCCGCGCAGGCTTCCCCGGCCCAACCTACTCCCTCCGCTGGCCTGGCCGCATGCAATCAACTGCCTCCTTATTACGCGAAAAAAATGATTCCTCCCACTGACATCTGGGGCGCACCGGTTAGGAGGCTGACCTGTGGGCCTACTACGTTGACGCGTACGCAGGGCTTGGCAACTTAGTCAACAAACAATTCTAGCAGCAGTAACCGTTGGATTTGAATCGAACGGTCCTGCTGCTTCTTCAATCGCTGCTCTTCTTGCACCAGCCGCCCAAACCAGTGCCGGGGAGACCGCCTGCTCCTGCCTCCCGTGGCCGGCTGTGTTGCCGCGGAGGCCTCATTGCCCCCTCCTACTCCCACCGCTAGCCAGGCCCTGCAGCAACGGCAGCCTCACACCGCAGCCGAACCAGTGAACCCTGGTACTCCTCTCCGCGCGGGCATCCACTGCCGCGTCTTCCCCGGCTCCGCGTCATCCCCTTCCTAGGCCTCGTCGTCGTCCACCCCCTTGGTGCTCTCGGCGCGGCGTGGTCAATGTGGTCAACGACATTCCATCGGGAGAGTACTGTACGTGTAGAGGCTGACAGCTCGGTCCACGGCCACAACCCAGTTTTTCGTGATTTGCCAAGTAAGTCGCTTTGTCAGGCATGTTGGGCTACAAATCTTTCCAGACGAGGAGAGCTTTCATTCGGCTGGCCGAGAAAATGGTCCAACAGTAATGAGAAATGGGATATACATTTTTAAAACACATCAAAGCGGCAGTTAGTTTCAAATATCTTTTTTTTCATTTTGAGATTTTAAATTACATTAATTTTTATGCATGGAGAATTTGTTGGATTTTATATTGATATACATTTAGTTTTAAATTCAGTTTGAATGTGAGTCGAAATTTCGGGATTAAAAACAGTTCGGACCGCACCGAAATAATTTTTTAACCGTGGCCACAATATGGGATGTAATGCGAACAAAAAGAATATGGGCTCCAAACAAAACCTTAAGAATTAGCAAATGGGTTGTAAATTATTAGAAATAATGGCAGATGGGTTGTATGCCGTTTTCCACAGATTTGAGGCTTTCCTAAAAAAAGGTTGACGCACAAGCAGTGACTGTTGGATGGCCATCCAACGGCCGTCGTGCTTCTTCAATCTCTGCTCTTCCTGCTCCAGCCGCTCAAACAAGCACCGGTGGGACTGTCTGCTCCCTCCTCCCCGTGGTCGGCTGTGCTGCCGCGCAGGCCTCACCGCCCCACCGTACTCCCATCGCTGGCCAAGCCATCCCTCTACTCACCCACACCTGCTGTTATTCTCCGGCAACAGCAGACGAACCAGTAAACCCTCGTTCAGTCGTACTCCCCTCCGCGTGGGAAACAACTGCTGAGTCTTCCCTGCCTCCGTGTCGTTCCCTTCCTAGGCCTCGCCGTCGTCCATCGCCCTGGTGCTCTCGGCGCAGCCTGGTCAACGTGGTCAACGACCGACATGCACCTGAAGTGGACTGTATGTGGAGAGGCCGACAGCTGGGTCCACGGCCGCATGTAAGGAAATGCCTCCTTATTACGCGCAAAATAATGATTCCTCTACCTGACATCGGGGACCCATCGAAAGGGCCTCAGTATTTCATGAAAAAAACGTTACCGCCGCTGACAGCTCGGACCCACCAGCTATATCTTTGCACGCAAGGAAGTGCCTCCTTATTACACACAAAAAAAATGAATACTCCCCCTGTTAGCTGGGACCCAGTATAGTGGTAGGCTGACTTGTGGGCCTACTAAGTTGACGGGGACAGAGAGCTTTGTCAACTTAGTCAATATGCACGATTCTAGCTCTAGTGACCGTATGATGTCCATCCAACGGCTGTAGTGCTTCTTCAACCTCTGCTCTTCTTGCTCCAGCCGCCTAAACCAGCACCGGTCATGCCTCGTGCTCCTACCTCCCGTGGCCGGCTGCGATGCGGCAGAGGCCTCACCGCCCCCTACTACTCCCATCGCTGGCCAGGCCATCCCTCTACTCACCCACACCCCCTGTTATTCTGCGGCGGTGGCAGCCTCACACCGCAGCGAACCAGTGAACCCTCGTACTCCTCTAAGCGTGGGCATCCACTCCCGCGTCTTCCCCGGCTCCGCGTCATCCCCTTCCTAGGCCTCGTCGTCGTCCACCGCCCTGGTGCTCTCGGCGCGGCGTGGTCAACGTGGTCAAGGAACGGCTTCTATCGGACGTGGACTCTACGTGGAGAGGCTGACAGCTGGGTCCAGGACCGCAGCAAGGAAGTGCCTCATTATTACGCGCAAAATAATTACTCCTCCACCTGACAGCGGGGACCCACCGGACGGGCCACCATATTTCACAAAAAAATTGTTTCCCCCCTGAGTGCTGGGACCCACCAGCTACACCTTCGCACGCAAGGAAGTGCGTCCGGGCAAAAAAAAACGATTCGCCCCC
>NC_041393.1:537130557-537195125 GCF_002162155.2 Triticum dicoccoides | reverse complement strand
GCCTGACAGTCGGGACCCACCTGGTTGAAGCGTACGTAGCATTGTCATTCTGGTTGCGAACGTGTATGTACATACTGGTTGATGTAGAGGCGCGCACGTGTTGTAGATGTAGAGGCGTGCACATGTCGTAGTAGAGGCGCACACGTAGCATGTACACGTACGTACAGCGGCGAGGGTGCAAGAAAGAAAATACGGCCACGTACGTACAAACGGGCAGGGTCTCGAACGCCTACTTGCGCATATGTACATGGCTGGGTCAGAACGGAGAAACAGCATCGTCGTGTTCATGGGGAGCCAACCGGCTGGGTCGGAACGGAATGCGTGGTTGTGTTCATCGGGAGCGTTTGGACGGAACAGGCGATGGAAACGAGGCCTGGCGTACCGCACAACGGAGGAAACGGCCTTGTGTTCGACCAGCCACATTCGAAATAGGGTCCTGTTGATCGGAAGGGCCTGGCGTACCGTGAAACGGAGGAAACGGACCTCCTACGGTCGAAACGGGGGTCCTGTTGATCGGGAGGGGTGTGGCTTACCGCAAAACAGACGAAACAGACCTCCTACGGTCGAAACGGGGGTCCTGTTGATCGGGAGGGGTGTGGCGTACCGCAAAACGGACGAAACAGACTTGTCTTGGAGCTCTACGGTCGAAACAGGGGGGAGGGGTGTGGCGTACCGCAAAACGGGACTCCACGAGATACTGTTCATCTCCACCGTCGACCTCCTCCAGCCTCCACGGGCTACCGTCGACCTCCTCCAGCCTCCACGGGCTCCTGTTCATCTAGCCTCCACCACGCGCTACTCCACCGGCTACTGTTCAACCACCCCTCCACGGGCACCCCTCCACCGTCTACTGTTCATCCAGCCCTCCACATCACGGGGTCCTGTTCAACCACCCCTCCACGGCCACCCCTCCACCGTCTACTGTTCATCCAGCCCTCCACACCATGGGTTCCTGTTCATCCAGAGGCAACACCACCGCTCACTGTTCATCCACCCCCCCCCCACAACGCTCATTGTTCATCCAATCGATCGGCTTCAGTTAGCAGCAGTAGTGAAGGAATCACTCCATCGGGTTCAATTAACAGCCATCGATGGATCGCTCGGGTTCAGTAACGCGTAGCCTGCAGTGCAATCGCTCGGGTTCAGTTAGAGCCCAACGCCTCGCTCGACTTCAGTTAGAGCCAACGCCTCGCACACACACACACACGTACGTATGAGAGAAACGCACATCGCTCGGCCCCCAACCTCCCACCGTAACCGGCAACTGCCTGAAATTTTCCTCCCCCTCACTTCTACCACGGTTTTTTCCGTCATGGACGGCCCAAAGAATGTCATGCAGCTGCGTCTCCGGCCCGCCCAGGACGAAAAGCCCATTTTCTGTCATGATTTTTTGTCATAGAAGTAGGAGCCCACCACATCTATGATGATACCGGGTTTTGTCACAATTATCATCATAGAAGTGTCATATGTATGACAGAAAAAAATTTCGTTCGGCCCAAAATGTCATGGATGTGTCTTTTTTTGTAGTGCTCGGTGAGGCGGGAAGGCCGCACCGCTACCCGTCGCTGACTCCAGCAGGCTCGTCGTCGCACGCTCGTCGCGTTCCCGCGGACGCGCACGCCGTGTTGCTCCTGGCATGTGAGCTCCTGCACTACCGCCCCGTTGACGATCTATACAATGAGTGGCTTGCCCACATCACCGAGCTCGTCAGCGCCGCAGGGGGCTCCCCTACACTGTCCCTCTCGCTGCCTCACCCTCCGCCCTGTGCGGGCAATGCAGCTCCGGAGGCGCCTCCGCCGCCTCCCCCTCAAGAAGGCGCCTTGGCCCCAAGGCGCGCGGCCCCTGGACGGGACCCATCGCGTCCAGCGCCCGCGCAGCAAGAAAAGAGCTGCCAAGAGATCCCTCGCCCTCAAGAAGCCGCTCGTGTGCTCCCGGCACCGGCACGTCATGACCGCGCTCCTACTCCAGCGCGCCAATACCCTGCGTTGCTCCTAGCGGTAGTGCGCGGAGACCTCCAAGATCAAGCCCTTTGTCACCAAAGGCCTCCTGTGGCCATTGCAGGCTGCCGTGCCTTCACTGCCGAGCTGTGCAGCGTGGCCTGGCCAGGCAAGTTTAAGCCAAATCTGCCTCCACGCTACGACGGCACTGCTGACCCCATGAAGTTCCTCCAGCTCTATGAGTTGGGCATCGAGGCGGCCAACGGGGATGAAAAGGTCATGGCGAACTGGTTTCCCATGGCGCTCAAGGTGGTGCCCGTACATGGCTCCTCAACCTGCCTCCCAGCACGATCTCCTCTTGAGACGAGATGCGCACTCGCTTCATCGCCAACTTCCAGGGCACTTGTGACCGGCCCCGGGCCATGAGTGACTTGCCCCGCATCAAGCAACAGCCAGGGGAGACCCTGCAAAAGTACATCCAATGCTTCAACAACGCCCGCCTCAAGATCCCCAGGGTGACTGAGGAGGCCATCGTCTCAGCCTTCTTCGATGGCATTCGAGACATCAAGATGAAGGAAGAGCTAGCAATCCACGAGGACATATGCACCTCTCTGGAGCTGTTCAACTTAGCAACCAAGTGCGCCAGGGCTGAGGAAGGACGCCTCTCCCTCCTCGAGCTTCCAGCTGCTGATCCGGAAGAGAAGAAGCCCAAGGTCAAGGACGTGAAGCGCAAAGGAGCAGTTGTGCTCGCAGCTGAGCCAGATACCAAGCGAGGCAGGGATCAGCCAGAGTCGTCCAAGGGCAGTCGGTACTGCGAGTACCACAACCTCCACACCCACAACACCAATGAATGCCAGGAGCTCAGGGCTGTGCGAGATGAGCGTATCGGCCGACGCCCCAAGCACAACGATTGGGGCTACAATCGAGGAGGAGGAAGAGGTGGAGGACGATGGGAAGACCGTGGCCCTCGCCAGGGGTGGCGCGACCAACCTCGCGAGGACCACTGGCAGGATCAGCCTTGTGAGGGAGGCTGGAGAGACCAGCCTCGCGAGGACCGCCCGCAAGGAAATGCAGGCCTCCCTCCACTGCCGCCACCACCAAGTAGGAATGAAGACCAGCATCAGGACGAGGGGGCTGGGGGCTTCCAGGAGCCATGCGCAATTGCTTGCATCCTAGGCGGAGCGCAAGCCTCGGCCTCCCAGTGCATCTTCAAGCAGTTTGCTCGCGAGGTGAATGTCGTCCTCCCAAAAACCGAAGTCTCGTGCCCTCTCCGATGGTCCATGTGCGCCATCACGTTCAGTTCAACGTTTCAACTCAAGTGCGCAGCAACAGCTGGTGTCCTCCCAATGCTCTGCTCCCCAGTTATCAGCAACGTGCAGGTCACCAGGACCCTCATCGATGGTGGAGCAGGGCTCAAGGTCTTGTGTGTCGAAACTTTCAACAGTCTCCAAGTGCCGTATGATCAGCTTCAGCCAACCAAGCCCTTCTCAGGAGTCACTGACGGTTCTACCACCCCGATAGGGCAGGTCCGCCTCCCCGTCACCTTCGGACAGCGCAAAAACTACCGCACTGAGCTCATCGACTTCGACGTCGCCCACATTCGCCTGCCCTACAATGCCATCCTTGGATATCCGGCCCTGGCCAAGTTTATGGCAGCGACTCACCATGGCTACAATGTCCTCAAGATGCCAGGAAGCAGTGATGTCATCACAGTTCCCTACGAGGAGAAGGATGCAGTGTGTTCTCTCAAGCGTGCCTTCTAGGCCGCGGCAATCGAAGACCCAGATCACAGAAACGGGAGCCTTCGTGAGGCATTCCCTACGAAGAAGAAAACATTGTTGGAAATATGCCATAGAGGCAATAATAAAAGTGTTATTATTATATTTCTTTGTTCATGATAATAGTCTTTTATTCATGCTATAATTGTATTATCCGAAAATCGTAATACACGTGTGAATACATAGACCACAATATGTCCCTAGTGAGCCTCTAGTTGACTAGCTCGTTGTGATCAACAGATAGTCATGGTTTCCTGGCTATGGACATTGGATGCCGTTGATAACGGGATCACATCATTAGGAGAATGATGTGATGGACAAGACCCAATCCTAAGCCTAGCACAAAGATCGTGTAGTTCATATGCTAAAGCTTTTCTAATGTCAAGTATCTTTTCCTTAGACCATGAGATTGTGCAACTCCCGGATACCGTAGGAATGCTTTGGGTGTACCAAACGTCACAACGTAACTGGGTGGCTATAAAGGTGCATTACAGGTATCTCCGAAAGTGTCTATTGGGTTGGCACGAATCGAGACTGGGATTTGTCACTCCGTGTAAACGGAGAGGTATCTCTGGGCCCACTCGGTAGGACATCATCATAATGTGCACAATGTGATCAAGGAGTTGATCACGGGATGATGTGTTACGGAACGAGTAAAGAGACTTGCCAGTAACGAGATTGAACAAGGTATCGGGATACCGACGATCGAATCTCGGGCAAGTACAATACCGCTAGACAAACGGAATTGTATACGGGATCGATTGAGTCCTTGACATCGTGGTTCATCCGATGAGATCATCGTGGAACATGTGGGAGCCAACATGGGTATCCAGATCCCGCTGTTGGTTATTGACCGGAGAACGTCTCGGTCATGTCTGCATGGTTCCCGAACCCGTAGGGTCTACACACTTAAGGTTCGATGACGCTAGGGTTATAAAGGAAGCTTGTATGTGGTTACCGAATGTTGTTCGGAGTCCCGGATGAGATCCCGGACGTCGCGAGGAGTTCCGGAATGGTCCGGAGGTAAAGATTTATATATGGGAAGTCCTGTTTTGGTCACCGGAAAAGTTTCGGGCGATATCGGTAATGTACCGGGACCACCGGGAGGGTCCCGGGGGTCCACCAAGTGGGGCCACCTGCCCCAGAAGGCTGCGTGGGCCAAGTGTGGGAGGGGACCAGCCCCTAGGTGGGCTGGTGCGCCCCCCACAAGGGACCCAAGGCGCAAGGGAGAGTGGGAGGGGGCAAACCCTAGGGCAGATGGGCCCTAAGGCCCACCCCAGGCGCGCCTCCCCTCTCTCCCCCTCTTGGCCGCCTCCCCAAGCCCCATCTAGGGCTGGCCGCACCCCTTTGGGGGGAAACCCTAGATGGGGGCGCAGCCCTCTCCCTCCCCTATATATACTTGAGGTTTGGGGCTGCTATAGACACGAGAACCTCTCCCTCTTGGTGCAGCCCTACCTCTCTCCCTACTCCTCCTCTCCCGCTGTGCTTGGCGAAGCCCTGCAGGATTGCCACGCTCCTCCATCACCACCACGCCGTTGTGCTGCTGCTGGATGGAGTCTTCCTCAACCTCTCCCTCTCTCCTTGCCGGATCAAGGCATGGGAGACGTCACCGGGCTGTACGTGTGTTGAACGCGGTGGTGCCGTCCGTTCGGCACTAGGATCTCCGATGATTTGGATCACGACGAGTATGACTCCTTCAACCCCGTTCGGCACTAGGGTATGTAGATGCACTCTCCTTCCCTCGTTGCTAGTTTCTCCATAGATAGATCTTGGTGACACGTAGGAAAATTTTGAATTTCTGCTACGTTCCCCAACAGTGGCATCATGAGCTAGGTCTATTGCGTAGATTCTTTGCACGAGTAGAACACAAAGTAGTTGTGGGCGTTGATTTTGTTCAATATGCTTACCGTTACTAGTCCAATCGACGGTATTGTGGGATGAAGCGGCCCGGACCGACCTTACACGTACTCTTACGTGAGACAGGTTCCACCGACTGACATGCACTTGGTGCATAAGGTGGCTAGCGGGTGCCAGTCTCTCCCACTTTAGTCGGAGCGGATTCGATGAAAAGGGTCCTTATGAAGGGTAAATAGCAATTGGCATATCACGTTGTGGTTTTGCGTAGGTAAGAAACGTTCTTGCTAGAAACCCATAGTAGCCACGTAAAACATGCAAACAACAATTAGAGGACGTCTAACTTGTTTTTGCAGGGTATGCTATGTGATGTGATATGGCCAAGAAGAATGTGATGAATGATATGTGATGTATGAGATTGATCATGTTCTTGTAATAGGAATCACGACTTGCATGTCGACGAGTATGACAACCGGCAGGAGCCATATGAGTTGTCTTAATTTATTGTATGACCTGCGTGTCATTGAACAAACGCCATGTAATTACTTTACTTTATTGCTAACCGGTAGCCATAGTAGTAGAAGTAATAGTTGGCGAGACAACTTCATGAAGACACGATGATGGAGATCATGATGATGGAGATCATGGTGTCATGCTGGTGATGATGATGATCATGGAGCCCCGAAGATGGAGATCAATGGAGCTATATGATATTGGCCATATCATGTCACTACTATATAATTGCATGTGATGTTTATTATGTTTATGCATCTTGTTTACTTAGAACGACGGTAGTAAATAAGATGATCCCTTACAACAATTTCAAGAAGTGTTCTCCCCTAACTGTGCACCGTTGCTAAAGTTCGTCGCTTCTAAGCACCATGTGATGATCGGGTGTGATGGATTCTTACGTTCACATACAACGGGTGTAAGATAGATTTACACACGCGAAACACTTAGGGTTAACTTGACGAGCCTAGCATGTACAGACATGGCCTCGGAACACAGAGACCGAAAGGTCGAGCATGAGTCGTATAGTAGATACGATCAACATGAAGATGTTCACCGATGATGACTAGTCCGTCTCACGTGATGATCGGACACGGCCTAGTTGACTCGGATCATGTAATGACTTAGATGACCAGAGGGATGTCTATCTGAGTGGGAGTTCATAAGATGAACTTAATTATCTTGAACATAGTCAAAAAGACCTTTTGCAAATTATGTCGTAAGCTCGCGCTTTAGTTCCACTATTTAGATATGTTCCTAGAGAAAATATAGTTGAAAGTTGATAGTAGGGATTATGCGGACAGTAGAAAGCTTATGTCCTTAATGCACTGCTCAGTGTGCTGAACCCCAAACGTCGTTTGTGGATGTTGCGAACATCGGACATACATGTTTTGATAACTACGTGATAGTTCAGTTAAATGGTTTAAGTAGAGGCACCAAAGAAATTTTCGAAACGTCACGGAACATATGAGATGTTTCGAGGGCTGAAATTGGGATTTCAGGCTCGTGCCCACGTCAAGAGGTATGAGACCTCCGACGATTTTTCTTAGCCTGCAAACTAAGGGAGAAAAGCTCAATCGTTGAGCTTGTGCTCAGATTGTCTGAGTGCAACAATCACTTGATAGTGATGTTTCTCCAAAGTCATTCCACCAAGCTGCTAGAGCTTCGTGATGAACTATAGCATATCAGGGATAGATATGATGATCCTTGAGGTATTTGCGATGTTTGACACCGCGAAAGTAGAAATCAAGAAGGAGCATCAATTGTTGATGGTTGGTGAAACCACTAGTTTCAAGAAGGGCAAGGGCAAGAAGGGATACTTCATGAAACGGCAAATCAGCTGCTGCACCAGTGAAGAAACCCGAGGTTGAACCCAAACCCGAGACTAAGTGCTTCTGTGATAAGGGGAATAGCCGCTGGAGCAGGATTACCCTAGATACTTGGTAGATAAGAAGGCTGGCAAGGTCGATAGAAGTATATTGGATATACATTATGTTAATTTGTACTTTACTAGTACTCCTAGTAGCACCAGGGTATTAGATACCGGTTCGGTTGCTCGAAATAAAAGCTACGGAATAAACAGAGACTAGCTAAAGGTGAGCTGACGATATGTGTTGGAAGTTTTTCCAAGCTTGATGTGATCAAGCATCGCACGCTCCCTCTACCATCAGGATTGGTGTTAAAACCTGAATAATTGTTATTTGGTGTTTGCGTTGAGCATAGACATAATTGGATTATGACTATCGCAACACGGTTATTATTTTAAAGAGAATAATGGTTACTCTATTTATTTGAATAATACCTTCAATGGTCTTGCACCTAAAGGAATGGTTTATTGAATCTCGATCGTAGTGATACACATTTTCATGCCAAAAGATAGTAATGATAGTACCACCTACTTGTGGCACTGCCACGTAAGTCATATCGGTATAAAATGCATGAAGAAGCTCCATGTTGATGGATCTTTGGACTCACTCATTTTTGAAAAGTTTGAGACATGCGAACCATGTCTATTGGTATATATGCATGAAGAAACTCCATGCAAATGGACCGTTTGAACTCACTTGATTTTGAATCACTTGAGACATGCAAATCATACCACATGGGCAAGATGACTGAAAGCCTCATTTTAGTAAGACGGAACAAGATAGCAACTCGTTGGAAGTAACACATTTTGATGTGTGCAGTCCAATGAGTGCTGAGGCATGCAGTGAATATCGTTATGTTCTTACTTCACAGATGATTCAAGTAGATGTTGAGAATATTTTTCTTGATGAAACACAAGTCTGAATTATTGAATGGTTCAAGTAATTTCAGAGTGAAGTAGAAGATCATTGTGACAAGAGGATAAAATGTCTATGATATGATCATAGAGATGAATATCTGAGTTACGAGTTTTGGCACGCAATTAAGACATTGTGGAAATTGTTTTACAATTAATACCGCCTGGAACACCATAGTGTGATGGTGTGTCCGAACATCATAGTTGCACCCTATTGGATATGGTGGGTACCATGATGTCTCTTATCGAATTACCACTATCGTTCATGGGTTAGGCATTAGAGACAACCGCATTCACTTTAATAGGGCACCACGTAATTCCGTTGAGACGGCACTGTTTGAACTATGGTTTGGAGAAACCTAAGTTGTCGTTTCTTAAAAGTTTGGGGCTGCGACGCTTGTGTGAAAAGGTTTCATCATGATAAGCTCGAACCCAAAGCGGATAAAATGCATCTTCATAGGACACCCAAAACAGTTGGGTATACCTCCTAATTCAGATCCGAAAGCAATATGGATTGTTTCTTGAATCGGGTCCTTTCTCGAGGAAAAGTTTGTCTCGGAAAGTTGAGTGGGAGGATGGTGGAGACTTGATGAGGTTATTGAACTGTCACTTCAACTAGTGTGTAGCAGGGCACAGGAAGTTGTTCCTATGGCACCTACACCAATTGAAGTAGAAGCTTATGATAGTGATCATGAAACTTTGGATCAAGTCACTACTGTACCTCGTAGGGTGACAAGGATACGTACTACTTCAGAGTGGTACGGTGATCCTGTCTTGAAGGTCATGTTGCTAGACAACGATGAACCTACGAGCTATGGGGAAGCGATGGTGGGCCCAAATTCCAAAAAATGGTTAAGAAACCATGAAATCCGAGATAGGATCCATGTATCAGAAAAAAGCATGGACTTTGGCGGACTTATCCAATGATCGGCAAGCCATTTGATAAATGGATCTTTTAAGACGGACGTGGATGGTAATGTCACCATCTATGAAGCTCGACTTGTGGTGAAGAGTTTTTCACAAGTTCAAGGAGTTGACTACGATGAGTTTTTCTCATCCGTAGCAATGCTTAAGTCCGTCGGAATCATGTTAGCATAAGCAGCATTTATGAAATCTGGCAGATGGATGTCAAAACGAGTTTCCTTACCAACTTTCGTAAGGAAAGGTTGTATGTGATACAATCAGAAAGGTTTTGTCGATCCTAAGGATGCTAAAAGGCATGCTAGCTCCAGCAATCCTTCTAAGGACTGGAGTAAGCATCTCGGAGTTGGAATGTGCGCTTTGATGAAATGATCAAAGATTTTGGGTTTATACAAAGTTCATGAGAAAACTTGTATTTCCAAAGAAGTGAGTGGGAGCACTATAGAATTTCTGATGAATATATGTTGTCAACATATCATAGCTCAGAGATGACGTAGATTTTCTAGAAAGCATATAGGGTTATTTGAAAGGTGTTTTTCAATAGAAAACCTGGATTAAGCTACTTGAACATTGAGCATCAAGATCTATAAGGATAGATAAAAATGCTTAATAATACTTTCAAATGAGCACATACCTTGACATGATCTTGAAGGTGTTCAAGATGGATCAGTCAAAGAAGAAGTTCTTGCCTGAGTTGTGAGGTACGAAGTTAAGACTTAAAGCTCGACCTCGGCAGAAAAGAGAGAAAGGACGAAGGTCGTCCCCTATGCTTAAGACATAGGCTCTATAGTATGCTATGCTGTGTACCGCACCTGAAGTGTGCCTTGCCATGAGTCAGTCAAGGGGTACAAGAGTGATCCAAGAATGGATCACAGTACAGCGGTCAAAGTTATCCTTAGTAACTAGTGGACTAAGGAATTTTCTCGGTTATGGAGGTGATAAAGAGTTCGACGTAAAGAGTTACGACGATGCAAGCTTAACACCTATCCGGATAGCTCTGAATAGAGATACCTGATACGTATAATGGAGCAACAATTTAGAATAGCTCCAAGTAGAACAGTTATTTGGAATAGCTCCAAATAGAGCGTGGTAGCTGCATCTAGGAGATGACATAAAGATTTGTAAAGCACACACGGATCTGAAAGGTTCAGACCCGTTGACTAAAACCTCTCTCACAAGCAACATGATCAAACCCAGAACTCATTGAGTGTTAATCACATAGTGATGTGAACTAGATTATTGACTCTAGTAAACTCTTTGGATGTTGGTCACATGGTGATCTGACCTGTCAGTGTTAATCACATGGTGATGTGAACTAGATTATTGACTCTAGTGCAAGTGGGAGACTGTTGGAAATATGCCCTAGAGGCAATAATAAAAGTGTTATTATTATATTTCTTTGTTCATGATAATAGTCTTTTATTCATGCTATAACTGTATTATCCGGAAATCGTAATACACGTGTGAATACATAGACCACAATATGTCCCTAGTGAGCCTCTAGTTGACTAGCTCGTTGTGATCAACAGATAGTCATGGTTTCCTGGCTATGGACATTGGATGTCGTTGATAACGGGATCACATCATTAGGAGAATGATGTGATGGACAAGACCCAATCCTAAGCCTAGCACAAAGATCGTGTAGTTCGTATGCTAAAGCTTTTCTAATGTCAAGTATCTTTTCCTTAGACCATGAGATTGTGCAACTCCCGGATACCGTAGGAATGCTTTGGGTGTACCAAACGTCACAACGTAACTGGGTGGCTATAAAGGTGCATTACAGGTATCTCCGAAAGTGTCTGTTGGGTTGGCACGAATCGAGACTGGGATTTGTCACTCCGTGTAAACGGAGAGGTATCTCTGGGCCCACTCGGTAGGACATCATCATAATGTGCACAATGTGATCAAGGAGTTTATCACGGGATGATGTGTTACGGAACGAGTAAAGAGACTTGCCGGTAACGAGATTGAACAAGGTATCGGGATACCGACGATCGAATCTCGGGCAAGTACAATACCGCTAGACAAAGGCAATTGTATACGGGATCGATTGAGTCCTTGACATCGTGGTTCATCTGATGAGATCATCGTGGAACATGTGGGAGCCAACATGGGTATCCAGATCCCGCTGTTGGTTATTGACCGGAGAACGTCTCGGTCATGTCTGCATGGTTCCCGAACCCATAGGGTCTACACACTTAAGGTTCGATGATGCTAGGGTTATAAAGGAAGCTTGTATGTGGTTACCGAATGTTGTTCGGAGTCCCGGATGAGATCTCGGACGTCGCGAGGAGTTCCGGAATGGTCCGGAGGTAAAGATTTATATATGGGAAGTCCTGTTTTGGTCACCGGAAAAGTTTCGGCGATATCGGTAATGTACCGGGACCACTGGGAGGGTCCCGGGGGTCCACCAAGTGGGGCCACCTGCCCCAGAATGCTGCGTGGGCCAAGTGTGGGAGGGGACCAGCCCCTAGGTGGGCTGGTGCGCCCCTCACAAGGGACCCAAGGCGCAAGGGAGAGTGGGAGGGGGCAAACCCTAGGGCAGATGGGCCCTAAGGCCCACCCCAGGCGCGCCTCCCCTCTCTCCCCCTCTTGGCCGCCTCCCCAAGCCCCATCTAGGGCTGGCCGCACCCCTTTGGGGGGAAACCCTAGATGGGGGGCGCAGCCCTCTCCCTCCCCTATATATACTTGAGGTTTGGGGCTGCTATAGACACGAGAACCTCTCCCTCTTGGTGCAGCCCTACCTCTCTCCCTACTCCTCCTCTCCTGCTGTGCTTGGCGAAGCCCTGCAGGATTGCCACGCTCCTCCATCACCACCATGCCGTTGTGCTGCTGCTGGATGGAGTCTTCCTCAACCTCTCCCTCTCTCCTTGCTGGATCAAGGCATGGGAGACGTCACCGGGCTGTACGTGTGTTGAACGCGGTGGTGCCGTCCGTTCGGCACTAGGATCTCCGGTGATTTTGATCACGACGAGTATGACTCCTTCAACCCCGTTCTCATGAACGCTTCCGCTTAACGATCTACAAGGGTATGTAGATGCACTCTCCTTCCCTCGTTGCTAGTTTCTCCATAGATAGATCTTGGTGACACGTAGGAAAATTTTGAATTTTTGCTACGTTCCCCAACAAACATCACATGGTCCGAACCATCAGGAGGCAGGCACACTCAGCGGCGCCGCGCCAGGATCCGCGCCCGTCCAAGGGGCGCCTCCCTCTGTCGCATAGGAAGGCGCGCACGGGGCCCTCCTCGGGCAAGGCTCGGGGGATCTCTCTTGGAGCGCCACTGACTTTGCCAAGGTCACGAGGGAGGCGCTCGGGCACCACTTGGAGGCGTGTTTCGAAGCACGTTTCCCTCAAGACGGTGTGAAGCAAGGAGGGCCAAAATCTCAGGCTTTCATCGTAAGTAGCATTCAGGAGCTGTGGGAGTCAAGAATCATGCGCGTCAGCCGCTGCTTACCCGCCATAGCTCCCCATCCAGGCGAGGATGGTGGGCTGCGCGTCTGCATCGAGGTACCAGGACTCAATCGAGCCGCATCTCAGGAGCGCCTCCGGCCTTCGCGTGTGGGACGTTGCGAGGGTCCACCCCACAGCTACGTTCACATGCCTCTCGGGCTGCTGAACGCGGTCGCCGGTCATCAGCACCTGCTGAGGAGCATCCTGGAGGCTCAGGAGGTCAGGTATTGCGCAGTCCCGGCAGGATGGAGATGGTCCTTGAAGAGCCGCCTTCGCCCCCGGAGCCTCCCGAGGCTCTGGGCCCTAGGGGCTCATGAGGATCGGCTTCCGCATCATGCGTCGTCAGCTACTTCAGCATCCCTTCAACTTCAACCATATCAGGTGACATCTTTCAAAGTTCCATTTCGGCTGGGAGCGCCCACAGGGATGCATCATTCCCAGGTCACGTAGGTCTGTCCCTGCGGCATGTATCCGTTTTGCTCATGTTCTATGCTTACCTTGTTGGGGGCGCCCCTCGAGATGCATTATCCCCAATCCACTCGGGCCTGACCCAGTGGTGTGTATCGCTCTTGCGCCTGCCTAAGCTAATATACCCTTCCATACTTAACTTGATTGGCTTGATCGCCCGCTCGATTGATGCCAACCTTCGGAGCTGCTCTCCCTGGCACGACGCCTGTGCATGGGTCCGTCCCTACACGTCGACAAACCTGAGTGGTGGAGCTCTGGCCACGGCAGCCCCACAGAGTGCCACCTCACCAAGCCCTCAGTGCCCTCATCACTCCCCCAGAGCAACCGGTGGCTGGCTGACGATTGTGATGGCAACTCTCATTTTTCGCGTGATGAGTTTACAGGGTCTCTCTGAGGGACAACGTCGGGCGAGGCCTCCACGGCCTCTCTTCCTCTCACCCGCATGAACTTCTTGAGCGTTAAAGGGGGGGCACCTGAGCATCGCGACTCACGGGCTCTTACTGGCCCTCCAACCCTCACCTCCTGGACTTGTCCACGGCATCGCGACCTGGCATATCAGCGATGGCTGAGCCCGCTCAAGGGCCGGGACCCGAGGACGAAGAGCGCAAAGGGGAGTGTGGGGGAGAAGGAGCAGGCTCGCGAAGACCTCACCAGGCAACCTCCCAGCTTCTGACACACGGGCCAGGCGCAACGCCGAGAAATGGCTTCAAGCTCCTAAGATAAGTCGCTCCCCGAAACTAGTAGCTAATGCAACACCAACTTTGTACCTAATGCGGCCCTGTGCTAGCGACGTTGCGCTCCTTTCTCACCGAGCGGCGGCTGCTTGAGCGCTAAAGGGGACCTCCCGAGCATCGCACCTCGGCGGCTCTTACTGGACGTCGGGCCGCTCACCTCCTAGCCTTGACCACGACATCGCAACCTGGCATACCAGCGTTGGCTGAAGCCTGCCTGGGGACTGGGACCTATCAGCGCAGAACACCAGGCCCTTGTGACGTTAGAAAGGAATGACCAAGCTGAGACAGGGCGAGCATCTCATACCACTTCGCGATGAGGATCACATTAACAAAAGAGACTACATACGCTTTACAAACCCGCGCGGGCTATGTTCTTGGTTCCTCGCTAGGAACAAAAGACGCAAATCCTAAGGAGCCCTAACTACAGGAACCACAGTGGCAGACGCCATCATCAACAGTGGGCTATGAGGGGTCGGCGCCAACCTCACCCAGGTCGGCCGCGCCGACCGCCAGGCGCACCGGCACTGCCTTGGGCGCGACGCGAGCTCGGCGGCTCGTAGCTGTCGTCTCTCATCTCCGGAGTCAGGAGAAGTTTGGGGGAGTCGCTGGACCCTCCAGCCCGGCCGCTACTGCCTGAGGGGCTGCTGGAAAGGAGGGCGGCAGGCCTGGCCCTCGCCTCTCCGTAGCTCCGGCCGCTGCCTCCGGGACAGCACTCCAGCCGACGTCCTTCCTCGTCGAAGACCTTGAAGAGCATCAGGGAGGCGCCATCGTACTCCAGGCGGATCATGAAGGTGCCCTCCGTTCGGCAGAACCTGGCGATCTCGCCCCAGCCTCGGGTCATGAAGACCTTGCCCGGGGCGACAACTTCGACCCCTACTTCAGTCGCGGGGGTGCGACAGTCGGCATGCTGCAGCCAAAGCTCCCGAGGCCCCCGTGGTAGAATCTCGAAGGCGAAGGAGGGAGGAAGGTGAATCCAAGATCGAGGAGGCATAGCGGCGTGAAGAACGAACTCGCAGGAGGAGTTCGTGGCATGGACTCCAGGAGGGACGACGCACACCGCCGTGATCCGTCCGTGTTGTTGGCGACGTGGGCAGCGCCACTCGGCGCCCTCTTCTCCAGGGCCCTCGATTCGGGCGTACAAGGGCAACGGGAACCCCGGTGGCGGCCGCTCGTACCAAGGCCTCGACGCCCCCTGCCGTGCACCCTCATCTCGGAGGCACGGAGCTGACCGTTTCTTCGACGGAAGTGGGTAGGGACCCTCTCGGGGGGCCTTCCCCTTCTCTTCTATAGAAAATCGACGGATCGGCGCCATTGTCGTCAAAACGGAGGAGGAGTGAGGAAGAAGAGGCGAAGCAAGGAGAGATGAAAAAGGGGGCTCTCGCCCGTCCGTACTTATAGCCGAAGGAGGCCAACCGCCGGCCTCCATGATCTCAGGTAATCATGACCCGCTTTTGCATGTAGGGACTTGTCAAGTCGCATAGTTGTCGAGGCATCGTGGGGAAGCGGAGATGCCCACGTCCAGTCAACCGCCACATGGCACCTGAGGTCGCAGGCTGTTGGGGCCCACGGCGCTTCGCCCTTGCCCCTTCGCTTCTCTGCTAAGCCAACTCCGGGCGCGCCTTGGGCCCGGTGGTTACTATTGGCGTTCTGGGAACGGGGGTCCCCAGACTTGCCTTCCTACGGCCTGCGGCGTGGCTCAAGCAATGGCCCAGTGCAGCCCATCTTCATCGACTCAAGCTCAAGACCCTTGTGAGGGACCGAGCCTCACGGGGGGACGACAGGAAAGCTTCCTCAGGAGTAGCCTTGTCAGGCTGGCTCGCGGGGAGGCGGAGAGATCAAGGCGGGGGTACCTCGCGAGGTGCCCGTGACGCAAGCCATGACGATCGAGGCCAGGCGGGCGCCAGGCGGGCACTGACCTGTGCAGTGTCCTTGTTTCCCCTTTGGTGCAAAGGGGGCAAGCACAGGCCAAGGCATCAGGCAAAGGCAACCATTTCGGTGCAACAAGACCAAGACCAGCAGAACAGTGGGAAGAAGGTCATCGTGGAGCCCAGGACGGCGTCATCGTCAGAGTCTTTGATAGGCAAGGACCGACTTTAGTCAGGATAAGTGTACTAGATGTTCCTCTTGAAAATGGCCAATTTTTGGCGCCCTTCCCACTTAATATTTGGGAAGAGGACTAGGGCCTCTCGCTCTATATATAGGACTATCCACCATAGTATAGAGGCATCTCGGATCGACCCCTCCAAAGGGACAACACCACCACAAGAACGCCCCTCGCGAGGCTGTTCTTCCCTTGTACTGTTCATCATCAGCCCCAGAGGCAATCCACCACACCACAAACTAGGGTAGGGTATTACACCACAACGGTGGCCTGAACTAGTATAAACCTTGTGTCTCTTGCGTTGTTCATCGTGTAGCCTAGATCCTTTGCGAGGCGACGAGACGTGAGTTGGTAGAGGAGAGATCTTCGCACGCACCCCAGTGTTCAAACCTCAAGGGTCTGCCGGAACCCGCAAACCGACAACATCTCCCGGGGAAAGTGCATTTGGATGAAATACTTGAGGTGCTCACCGGTGGGTGCGATAAGCAGCACACCAGCACCGGCGCCTTGCAGCGAAAAAGCCCCATCAAAGTACATGATCCAGTTGTGGCTCGTTTCCTTGCCAGGGAGAGTGGTCTCCTGTACCTCTTCGTCGGGCGTCGAGGTCCATACTGCAACGAACTCCGCCAAGACTCTGCTCTGAATCGTCGAGGTGCTTTCAAACTTTAAACCGAAACTCGACAGCTCCAGGTCCCATTCCATGATCCTCCCCGTTGCATCTGGGTTATGCAATATCCGTTGCAACGGGAGGCGGGTGACCACAGCTTCCTCGAGGCCATAAGGAGGCTGAAGAGCAACTTTTGCACACCTGAGTACCTCGACCTAGCCCCCTGCAAGAGGGAGCTGAAGAAGTAAACTATCTTCTTTTGCGCCACTTGACCTAGTCGCGCGGGCCCTGTCGCACTAGCGTCAGCCTCTGCCGCGGACTCAGTCTTGCCGGGACCGAGCCCTGCCGGGGAGGGTTCCGGCTTGCCATCCGTTGACTCTAGCACTGCCGCTGCCTCTTTGTCGACCTCTCTCTGCGCCACCAGTGCGGCGCTAACCACCTGATTCATTGCCGCTAGGTACAGCAGCAACGGTTCTTGTGGCTTGGGCGCAACCAGCACTGGGATAGAGGAGAGGTACTTCTTCAAATCCTGCAATGCCGCCTCGGCCTCCGGGGTCCACTCTTCAAGATCTTGAAAAAGGGAAGGGCACGCTCCACGGACTTGGAGATGAATCTGCTCATGGCGGCAACACAGCCAGTGAGCCGACACACGTCTTTGATCCGTTTAGGTGCCTCAATCTGCTCGATGGCCTTGATCTTATCTGGGTTTGCCTCAATCCCGTGCTGCTACAGAAAGAACCCGAGAAGCTTGCCGGACGGGACACCGAAGACACACTTCTCAGGGTTCAACTTGAGGTTGAACATGCGCAGGTTTGCAAATGTTTCCTCCAGATCTTGCACAAGTGTTGCTTTGTCCTTGGTTTCGACCACTATGTCATCCATATAAGCTTCCATATTTCTATGTAGCTGGGGCTCAAAACCAATTTGGACTACTCTTGCAAAGGTTGAGCCAGCACTCTTCAACCCGAAAGGCATCCGTAAAAAGCAATACGTACCACATGGACTGTTGAATGCTGTCTTCTCCTCGTCTTCTTTTGTCATGAAGATCTGGTGGTACCCTGAGTAGGCGTCGAGGAATGATAACAGGTCACACCCGGCTGTGGAGTCAACGATCTAGTCGATGTGCGGAAATGGGAAGGGATCCTTTGGACAAGCTTTATTGATGTCTGTGTAATCAATAGATAGTCTCCACTTCTTGTTTGCCTTGCGCACCACTACCGGGTTGGCCAACCACGTCGGATGGAGCACCCCCCTTACCAAGCCTGTCGCCTTTAGTTTCCTGATCTCCTACATGATGAACTCCTGCCTCTCTATAGCTTGCTTCCTGACCTTCTGCTTGATGGGTCGTGCATGAGGACAGACAGCAAGATGGTGCTCAATCACTTCCCTGGGAACGCCGGGGATGTCGGAGGCTTGCCATGCAAACACATCGACATTCGCCCACAGGAAAGTGACGAGCTTGCTTTCCTATTTGCCATCGAGGGTGGAGCTTATGGTAAAAGCTCCCCCTGTGCCGTCTTCCTTCATGGACACCTTCTTGGTTTCTGGTGGTGCAGCTCTGGACTTCTTGCTCTTGCTGGTGGAGCCCTATGGCACGTCCTCAATGGGAGCACAACACCCTGAAGTGGTGCGCTTGTCAAAGTGGGTGCGAGGGGTCTTG
This sequence comes from Triticum dicoccoides, assembly GCF_002162155.2. Classification (NCBI taxonomy): domain Eukaryota; kingdom Viridiplantae; phylum Streptophyta; class Magnoliopsida; order Poales; family Poaceae; genus Triticum; species Triticum dicoccoides. The sequence goes on along the minus strand of NC_041393.1, from coordinate 537,176,821 downwards.
CCAGTCTTTTTTCCTCCTGGGACTCCGTCGGCAGGAGCAGGTGCCTTGGTGGCAGCTGCTGCAACTGCTTCCCGGTAGAGTTGGTCGGCGCAAATCAACGTGTCTTTCTTGTCGGAGGAGACGATGATGATGTTCATCGGCCCGGTCATCTTCAGCGTGTTGTAGGCGTAGTGAGAAGCCGCCATGAACTTGGCTAGTGCCGGGCGGCCGAGGATCCCGTTGTAGGGCAAGCGGATCTCGGCTACATCAAAGACAATCTTCTCCATCCTGTAGTTCAGCTCACCTCCAAATGTCACAGGCAACGTGACCTTTCCCTTCGGCTGGCTCCTCCCCAGATTTAACCCTTGGAACGTGCCGGTATCCTCGAGGTCTCCATCAGGGATCTGCAGCCTCTTGATCACAACAGGCGGGATCAAGTTCAGACCGGCCCCGCCGTCAACTAGCATCTTCGTCACCTTGAGGTTGCGGATTGTTGGTGAGTGTTGGGGATATAACTATTTGTGTAAGACGCCCAGGAGGGGCCGGGTTACGCAAGGAGCACTCACCAGAGAGAAGCCCAAGACAAAGTATGAAGATGGCGGTTCATAGAGAGCTTAAGGCCCACAGGCGACTTAAGGCCCGTTATAGTAACCCACTGTAATAATATTACTTGTATAATAAGGTAGGCTTAACTAGTCACCGAGCCGGACATTGTTTATGAGCCGGCCGGGACTCTGTAAGCCGCAGGGCGTCGACCCGTGTATATAAGGGGACGACCCGCTGGCGGCTTAGAGCAAGAAACAACTCATCGAAAGCCAGACATAGCGTATCTCGCTCCCTGGTCATCGAAACAGCAATACCAACCCAACTAGACGTAGGCCTTACCTTCACCGTAAGGGGCTGAACTAGTATAAACCCTCTTGTGTCCTTTGTCCCGTTTAACCCCTTCAAGCTTCCTAGCTGCGATGGCTCCACAACTAAGTCCTTTCACGAGGACATCTGACGTGACAATTCCACGACAGTTGGCACCCACCGTGGGGCCAGCGCACGGCGGATTTGAGTTCTTGAAGGGCAACTTCGAAGGGCTCAAGGGATACGTAACGGGCCGGATGACCAAGAGTCGTCGCGGCAAGATCTACATCGACGATGAAGGCTGGGGCCCCAACGCCGGCTCAATTGAGTACGGGTACCGGGTCCCCTTTGGAGGGATCCACATCTTTATCGGCCGGATTGGTGAGCCGGGGCCTGAGCCGGACAACTGCACCGACCTCGTCGAGACGGCTCAGCGTGCGAAACCCGCCCGAGTTCAACCCGGTGTGAAGCGTGTCTTTGTGGGCTGCGTCCATGGAGAAGAGCTTTCTGAAGGTCCTGAAGATGGTGGTGAGACGGTCGTCCCCTCTGACGGTGATTTGTCCACCGGTTCAACAGATTCTTTGTATCAAGTTCAAGATGGTGCGCTCGGGGGCTGTTCCGATGGTCTTAGTGTTCCGGACCTCTGTGAATCGCCAAATTGGGCAGGAGTCTTTATGGCTGGGACTCAACCTGGACAAAACTATACAGCCGCAGCCGCAATCACTTCCGGTTTAGGAGCAGCCGGGGCAGGAGGCCATGTGCGCCCGCCGGCTCAAGTACTAATAGACCTCATGGATAAGCTTACGACCCTGTTAACCGCCACAGTCATCCCTGCAAACAAAGATGAGCATGACGCGGAGGTAGCACAGGTACGTGAGGAGATAGCTCAGGCCAAGGAAGCCTTAGTAGCTGAGGACACTAGGCTAGCTACGGAGCGGGCGGCTCTCGACACCCGGGCACAACGGTTGCAGTCAGAGGCTTATCAGCTCACAATGAGTTTAAACGGAGCCGGTTACCTACGAATTACGATCAGAAGACCCAATCCCGGTTACCTATGAATTACGATCCTAGGGTTCTCTTTGCCACACCCGGAGCCGGGCCAAGTAATCCGCCCAATGCTAATTAGTTCATGACACCCGGAGCGGGAGGACCGGCTCAGTGTCAGGAGATGTTACCTCCTCACATGAGCATGGCACCGCCGTGTTATGTGCCAATACCGGAGGGTCACTTTTTCAACCCCATGGAGAATTTAATCGCAGCGTCAGCGCGTTTGGCGGCTCTTCCAGCGGATGGTGATGATCCAACAGCGGTGGAGACCCGGAGGATCAGGGCACTTGTCTAGACGGCTCTGGCTCAGCAAGAGACCTATTCTTACAGTCGGGATAGATTTCATTCAGCTCCTCCGCCTTGGATGTCACCACCTCGTCAGAACCGGAGTCAGAGTTACAACAGGCACATAGGATCTAAAGTTTTGTCACGCGACATCCAACGCCATGACCAACGTGGAGGCTATAACCCGGTGCAAGATCGAGTACATCGGGAGAAAGAGCAAGCGGCTCAGCTAGCGGCTCAACAGATGGCACGTCAGGATATGCCGGAATATCCAACGACTTCTGCTAAGATGGGAATAGACACCAGAGCCGGTGGCTTTTCTTGTTTGGTACCGGCTTTGCGCAATGTGCGCCTGCCCAAAGATTTCAAGGGACTTCGAAAGGTGCCGAATTATACGGCCGACTTACAGCCTGAAGCGTGGATTGAGAGTTATGAGATGGCCATGGAACTGTTGGAGGTCAGTGATGCGGCAATGGCTAAATACTTCACCATGATGTTAGATGGAACGACCCGGTCTTGGCTGAAAGGTTTACCACCTAATTCCATTGGTTCGTGGGAGGAGTTAAAGACCCGTTTCATCCGGAACTTCAAAGACACCTGTAAGCAATCTATGACGATCGTGGACTTGACAAACTGTAAGCAGGGGGAAGGTGAGTCTACCACCCATTGGGTATGCCGGGTCAAGGAGATAATTCATTCATCTGATAAGATGGATGCCGGTTCTGCAGCCCTTATATTGGAAAAGAATTGCAGCTTCAAGCCGCTAAGGCAGAAATTGGGGCGCCTTAAACGTGACTGCAAGGATATGGATACGCTAATGGCGGCTCTGGTCAAATATGCCGATTCTAATAGTACTAGGGATCCCGAGTCTGACGGTGAAAAGACAGGGAAGGGAAAACAGAATGACAGTAGAAAGGGCCAACACCACAACCCGGAGGGTCAAAACAGCAATAAGCGTAAAGCATAGGACAACCCGGAACTTGTGGCTAATGTTAATACACAAGGTAACAATCAGAGGCATAAGGGTAAGTGGCCTCGATCCGGCGGGTGGTACACCTTTCTTCATAGTCTATGGAGTCTAGGCGGCCTTGCTAAGTGATATTCAGTCGTGGGATATAACCCATCTTCGGTTTTACTATACTTGAGCCACCGGCTCTTATGATATATATGTTTTTTGACAATGTACATATTATATAAAGTAATAAAGCAGGACCTTTGTCCTTTTTTCACCCTCAAAAAGGTGTATATGTTTTTTTGACAGGTAGTGGAAACAACCAACAAGGACTGGATCATATATGAATCTGGCTTTCTCTTTAAATCGGCTTATGATCATATCTGAATCTATCCATGATCACTTGGGGGCTTCCTGTTCAAACATAGGTCGTATCCGAACCAAAGAGAACATAGCTGTCGATACCCACTTGATCGGCATACTTGCCAAGCCTACTTGGGGGCTTCCTGATCATATTTGAATAACAGCTTAACCCCTTTAGGTCTGACGTGGATCGTATACGAATCAGCGTCATTAAACAAATCCTATGGTCACTTGGGGGCTTCCTGTTCAAACATAGGTCGTATTCAAACCAAAGAGAACATAGCTGTCGATACCCATTTGATTGGCATCGCCACGCCACTAGGGGCTATATGATCGTATCTGAATCTTAGCTTAACCCCTTTGGAATGGTTTACTGATCGTATCCGAATCAGAGGCCTATAAAAGTATTTTGATTATTCTGATACCTCGTGGAAAGCATTTTAAAGTGTTTTTTGTCTTGCCGGTTTAATATTCATCACCCCAGGTTATTTAAGTACCGGGTGAACATTATATGAGCCGGGAAGATCATTCAAGGATTATAGGAATAAGGTAGGCAAAATTTAACACGCCAAGGAAGTGAAAGCCAGAAATATACAGCCATGGCGGCTTACGAAAAGCGTTAAGTGATAAAAGCATGCACGAAGGCATGATGAGCATTAAAAAGTTATTTCTACCCTATTACATGACTCCCCGAGTCTGAATAGGTGGAGCATTGTATTTTGGCCAAACACCCGTTTATTCACTCCTTCGGTGGGCTTGAAGGCTCCGGGTTATCCTTCGCCGCTTCTCCGTTGGTTGTTTTTTCCTGGAAAGTTGATGAAGCCCAATCAATGCCACTCAAAGCTTCAAATTCAGCTTCATCATCTATTAAACCGGCCGGGTCCACTTCAGGGGCAAAAGTATGCTTACGAATTGGAGGGATCAGGCTGATTCGATCATATGGAGCGTTTGGGATTTTTCGGTTGTTGCTGTCATAAGCCGACGCATACTTGCTCAGGTCAGTATCGTTTCCAATAAGGGTGGCCACCGGACGTATGGCCTTAACACAGGCATGGAAGTCATGATCATCAAAGGCATTGTCGTCTTCCTTTAGACTCGGATATCCAAGGGCAAGGTCTACCGGGTCTAGTTCAGGGAGCCATGCTTTTGCCCGGCTCAATGCAGCTATGGCCCCGGCTCTTGAAGATGAATGCCTTAAGTCTTGGATCTGCTGAGGTAGAAAGGCGAGGCTCTTCAAAACATCTTGCAAAAGGCGGGGGTGTGGAGTTGATAAAGCTACAACGGCCAGGGCATGTTGTGTCCCAGAGTATAGCTATTCCACTAACGTATAAACTGCTTTAAGCTTGATCAGCGTGTTCTGCTTCAGATCGACACTCCTGGAGCCTGTATGTGCACAAGCATAACGGTAAGCCGGAAGTATTTATTACAATAGTCATTGTACGGTTTCCATGTTAAACCTATGTCACAATAACTTACCAAAGATGGCTGAGACCATTTGGGATATTTGTTGTGTTAAGTTTTACAGCTCAGTTGTTGCTTCTGCAAGAGATGCTTCGGCTGTTTCGGCCCGAGTCACCAGGGAAGCCTTTTCATCAGCCCAAATTTTCCTTGCCGACTCAAAATTCTTCTTTAGTTTCTCATTTTCAGAGACACTAAATTCAAATTTGGAATTAGCTTTTTGCGTTTCAAGCTCTTGAGTTTCCAGACGACTCTTCAGGGCAGCAAGCTCTGATTCAAATTGACTTATGGCAGCCTGCAATTGACACCGGGTAATGGTAAGGATTCTAATAAGGTAAACATTCAAGTCCCAAGCACTTTACAAGTAAAGATACTTGGCACTTGGGGGCTAATGTATGATGAAAGAAAATTTAACTTTATCCTACCAGGTCAAGCATATTAAGTCTCAAGCACCTTACAAGTAAGGATACTTGACACTTGGGGACTAATGTGTATTGCAAATTTAAAAGCCTTATGTTATACCGGGTTAAATAAATTCTTTTTAAGCCGGATAAGTTAACAAGTAAAAGCGGACTTCTAAGTCTACAGCGTATTCGTTCATATGCGGTAGCCTTGGGGGCTGGTACAGTATATATAAGACTCAGATAAAAAGTATAAGGTATACCTCAGATTTATGCTGTATTTGTTTCACCATATCAACTTCCAGGTCATGGCTATTATGCACTTGATTTAGATAGCCTGAGACTATATCACCAATGCTTAGGTGAGTATAATCAGTAATGTCCTGCTTGGCTTTTCGGCGTTGGGCAAACTCATCTTTGGCGGAACATTTGGCAAGGACTGTGGGTTGCCCTGGTTCAACAAACTGGGACTTTACAATTTCAACTTCCGAGTCATTTCTCTTCACTGGGCTATGAATTTCCGGGTTATCAGAATCATCAACAATGTCTTCTGCAGGCGGGTCAGAGGTTGATACCGGAATGCTGAAAGCCGGCTCAGGCGATGGCGGATGAGTGGAGCTATCAGGAACGGATGAGTCAATCGCCGGTTCAGTGACCACCGGGTCTTGGGACGGCTTGTTCTTCTTTGCCCTCTTACTGGGCTTCACTTGCAGGTTGTTAACAAAAGCAAAAGGATGAGCATGCAAGCACAGGTACAACAAAAAGTGCATAAGTTTATATTACCCGGGAGCAGTTTTGAAAGTCGGCATATTTGACTGCATGGATTCACCGGAAGAAGGAGAGGTATCCTGATAGTTGGAGTCAGATGAATTGAGAGGTTGACAAATTAAGCCTGCTAAAGGTAAGACGGAGCATAAATCGGAGATAACCTCGGTCCGACGCTTTATGGTTACATTAGGTAAGCCGGAGGAGAGTTCTGCATCTTTGTTGTTCCGGGTCTGCCTCCGGCTCTCAAGATGTTGTTGCTTCAAAATAAATTGAGGATCTTGATAAGCAAGTGCATGTGAAAATCTTACTTTCCGGGTCACCCTTCGGGTCTTTCGCCTTGGCAAAGGCTCTGAGTCGGAGAAGATTATAGTTACCTCTTCAGTGGCAGCTCGGCTGTTCCCCGTATCCTCCTGAAGGGATAAAATGTCAGACAGGTGATAGTAAGGGACTAAGAAAATTGAAAGATTACCTCTTCCTCATCCGAAGAGCTATCCTCCAATCTGAGTAAGTCAGAGGCGCTGGGTTTCTTTTTCTTTGAGGTTCCTACCTTGGCGGCTTTCCTTTCAGCTTTCTTGGTCATCCTGGCTTGTTTGGCAGCTTCATGGTCATATTTGGCTTTCCAAAAGTCATCACCAGCCTATGGAAAAAGTTAAAGAATCATGAGTATCAAGAAAGGTATCATATATCCGTAAACATTTGTTATGATTAATAACTTACTGCAGGGGCCGGGTTATTCTTGTAAAATGGAAGTAAACCAAAGGCGTTTCTCGTCACAGTGCCCTCCTTCAGCAGTGACTGGGTTGTAGCATCCACCACGTCATCTGGTAAGTTGTCAGGGCTATGGCGTTGCGGATCAGTATTTTCTCCAGTATAAGTACACATTAAGCCGGGACGGCGGCTTAATGGAAGTATTCGCCAAGTAACCCAAACTCGGACCAGATCGATGCCGTTTAACCCATTTACCAAGAGAGCTTTAATCTTCCTGATGGTAGGATTGAGAGGCACGCGTTCAAGTGTTGTCAGCTTGTCGGGTAACTGATGGTTAGATTCAAGGCGCAGGGCGCGAAAGCCGGGCAGAGGCTTTTCATCAGCCGGAGAAGTGTCCTGACAGTAGAACCACGTCTGGTTCCAAGATTTGGGGTGACTCGGCAGCTCAGCAAAAGGAAAAAGACAGTCTCTCCGTTGCTGGATTGAGATGCCTCCAAGCTCAAGACTGGACCCGTTGGCACGTTCATTTTGTCGGTTCATGTAAAAAAGTTCCCTGAACAAAAGCAAACTTGGCTCCTCTCCCAGGTACACCTCGCAGAAGACTTGAAAATGGCAGATATTTGACGCGGAATTGGGTCCGATGTCTTGAGGTCTAAGGTCAAAGAAATTTAAAACCTCTCTGAAGAATTTTGAGTCGGGAGGGGAAAATCCGCAACTCATATGATCCATAAAAATTATTACTTCCTCTGCTTTGGGGTAAGGCTTTTCTTCAGATGGGTCAAGGGCATGGTACGACATGACATCCTTTTTGGTAGATGCCCAGACTTTACAAACTCAGCTAGTTTGCTATTGGTCACTGTGGATGGAACCCAATTGCAAGTTACAGGGGCCTTGGTAGCCTTAGGAGCCATCACAGCAATTGGCCTATGGAAAAACAAGAAGATCCAGTTCAATTTTAACCCGGGAGGAAAATCTTGATTAAAGTGGCGGCTTAATGAGGGGCCTAATGACATAAGGATGACTGTGCAACAATATTTAAGCCGCTACAAGTATCAAAGTGCAATTCAAGAATTTTCCGGGTTATGAGGAGCAATTAAAGTTGTAAGTCATATATTTAATCCGGACGCCTCGACAGTTGTGTTTCAGGGTGTTTACCAGAAAAGGGGTTCCGGGTGATAAAAAAAAGTTTCACAGATAACAGTTATTATTCTGGATCAAAGTATTGCTCTGAAAGGGAAATTTTCTAGACCTAAAATAGGGCAGGGAAGTTCATGCGTTCGAAGAGGATTTTTGAACAAGGGAAATGAGATCTATTTTCATGCAAGATCAACACAGACAAGCACCGCAGCAGTTCTACGTGGTTCTGACGATCTAAACAGAGCATTGGAAGGAACTAGCGATGGTTTGGTGTCAGACCGTGATGAACACCGACGAACTCAGCAACGACCTAATGTAGATTTGAGAAAGGGAATGCTAAGAACTCACAGATGCGGATGCGCCGCGGAGGGTCGCCGTCGATCTCTGGTCAGAATCAGGTCGATGCAGCGGCCTGAGTTGGTGAAGACGAGAGGTTCAACGATGGTGGCGGCAGAGCTCGGGAGGAGGCGAGAAGAAGAAGATGACTGAGGGGAAAGACCTAGGTTGCTCTACTTATAAGGAAAGACTGACCGAGAGGGCGCGAAAAACGAGGAGATAACATTCATTATCCAGCGGCTCTGGCACCTCGATTCTCGGGATGATCAATAAAGACAAAGATCCATTGAAGATGTGACGGCATAAAAAATAAAGCTTTAATGAAGATGACGTCACAGAGATTTAACCCGGAGTTAGATGATGAAGTCACGGCGGGTTAAAATCCTCCGCGCAAGATAAAGACTGCATGGCGGTTCATAAGGTATTTTAAGATTGACATGAACCGGTTCAAATCATTCTGGGGCCTAATGTTGGGGATATAACTATTTGTGTAAGCCGCTCAAGAGGGGCCGGGTTACGCAAAGAGGACTCACCGGAGAGAAGCCCAAGACAAAGTATGAAGATGGCGGTTCATAGAGAGCTTAAGGCCCACAGGCGACTTAAGGCTCGTTGTAGTAACCCGCTGTAATAATATTACTTGTATCATAAGGTAGGCTTAACTAGTCACCGAGCCGGACATTGTTTATGAGCCGGCCGGGACTCTGTAAGCCACAGTGCGTCGACCTGTGTATATAAGGGGACGACCCGCTGGCGGCTTAGGGCAAGAAACAACTCATCGAGAGCCAGGCACAGCGTATCTCGCTCCCTGGTCATCGAAACATCAATACCAACCGAACTAGACGTAGGCCTTACCTTCACCATAAGGGGCTGAACTAGTATAAACCCTCTTGTGTCGTTTGTCCCGTTTAACCCCTTCAAGCTTATTAGTTGCAATGGCTCCACAACTAAGTCCTTTCACGAGGACATCTGACATGACAATTCCACGACAGTGAGACCAACAACGGCAAGCACCCGACCGCAGTAGTGTGGTCATGGTGGTCCTCGGTGTCAAAGATGATAGGCGTGCTGGACCACTTCAGCGGCTTCCGTGCATTGAATGACGGCTCCACTGGTGTGATCTCACGTGCCCACTGCTTGAGCTGGCGGTGGGATGTATGCAGCGAGGCACCACCATCGACACACATGGCCTATCTGGCTTTCTGGAACTCATGGTTGCCGGACTCATCGTCCTCGTCGTGATCATCGTCTTCCCGCTTCTTATCACGGCCCCGGGCAGGCCTCTCCTGCTGATTATCTTTGCCGCGGCGGTCTCCTTGGCTGCCACGTTTCTCGCCGGATCCCTCGGCACCCTCTTGGCCCTTCTCTTTGTCCCGTCGCTCATACTCGGATTTTTGCTTCTCAGCGAGCAGCTCTACTTGCCGGCAGTTCTGGAGGTCATGGCCCTTGGTGCGATGGATCTTGCAATACTGCTTGTCGGAGCCCCCTGGCTTGTCGGCAGCCGCCAAGGCCTGGCAAGCGACACACCCGGCAACCTCCTTGCCGGGGTCGCTCGCCTTGGTCTTCTTGGTGGCGCCGGTGTCGTCGGACCCCTCAACGGCAAGCACAGTCTTGCCCTTGCGCTTCCTGTTAAGGTGCCGGCCCTTCTTCGCCGAGGTGGCGGTGTCATCAGTGGAGTCGGTTTCCGCGCCGGTGTCTTCGCCGGGGTACTTCCTTCCCTCTTCAGCCCGAGCGCACCGATCAGCCAGAACATAAAGCTTGACCACATCCTTGACCTTGTTCATCGCCATCTCCTCACGCATCTTACAATTACGCACATTCTGATGGAATGCACTGACCACGATGGCAGGATGAATGTCGGGGATGTTGTACTGCACTCGGCTAAACCTTTGGATGTACTTGCGCAAGTTTTCTCCTTCCTTCTGGGGGGTGATATGCAAATCACTCACCTGGCCATGAGCTTGGTGGCCTCCGGTAAAGGCGCCAACAAACTCATGATGCAGATCCGCCCAAGAAGAAATGGAGTCCACCGGCAAGTGCATCAACCATGACATAACATTGGGCTTGAGTGCCAACGGAAAATAGTTGGCGAGCACCTTATCATCGCGAGCCCCGGCAGCTTGCATCGCGATGGTGTAGATGCGGAGGAATTCCGACGGGTGGGTCTTGCCGTTGTACTTCTCGCCCACGTCGGGTTTGAACGTGTGGTGGGAGAGCCACTGGAACTACTGCAGCTCACGGGTGAAGGCCGGACAGCCCACCTCATAGGGTAGGCCGCCGTAGCCTCCCGGTGCTGGGTCCTCCATAGTGGGCCCCGCCCGCCTGTCCTACTAGTGGCACGCATCCCGTCGGCACTCGATAGTGGTTCGAGCGTCTTCATGGGCTCGCTCCCGAAGAACTTGACATTGATCACGGCGGGTCCGTGGGTCGGATGACGCTACCGACATGTCGTCCCGAGCGTCATCACGACGGACCGATGCTCATGGTGGCTAGTGTAGGGGAGAAGAGTGCACCGTGGCAGCATCTCCCCCAGCCCTTGCCCTACTGGGATGCGGTAGCTCTACGGAGCGCCAGTCCACGGGTTCCGCTAGCCGCGGCTCATCCCTGTTGGTGATGCCAACGAGGCTCCATGCGGCGGCTCTCCACTCGTCAAGCTTATCCACAGCAAGAGGGAAATCAAGGAGTAGTTGTGCTCGCGCCAATGCTTCTGTTGGCGTGCGTGGTGGCGAGACGCGCTCGGACTTCTAACCGCGTTAGAAGGAGCCCCATCAAGGCCCTGCGGCCGTCCGCCACCTCCGCCAGCACCTCGGCCCGCATGCTGGCCCTCCTCGTCATGTGAAGGGCGCATGGGACCATTCCCAGGGCGGCGTTGCTCATCGCGCACGACCTGAGAAGAGCACACCATGGGCGCCGGTGTTGGTGTCTTGGAGGTCGCTGCGCCACCATCCGGTGGCACGACTACGCCCCTGGAGGGCCCCGCGCCACCTGCAGGGGGCCCAACTCTGTCTCTGGAGCTCGTTACGCGTGGCTCGTTGCCTAGCGTACGAACGACGCTGCTCACCAGGCCTGGACTGCCAGGGTGGTGTGGATGTTCGCGGGCCGCGCCACGGTTTCTCTCCGCGACTAGCCCGCTACTGGCCCATATCGGTACAGGCAGTCCGGTCCTGGACGAACCGATCGCCGTGGTCGTCTTCTTCTTGGGAGCCATAGCGATGAAGAACTGTGCCACTAACTACCAAACCAGATGCTCACTACTGCGCCCCCTACCTGGCGCGCCAAAGATGTCGGTGGGAAACGACACCTATGGGACCACAAGAATCCCTACTACGGTTGCCGGGGCACAGGGCTTTGAGAAGAGCAGGATTAGTAATCATCACAAGGATCGTTTACCCAGGTTCGGGCCACGAGGATGTGTAAAACCCTAGTCCTTCTTTGGTGGATGTATTGAGTGTTCTTGAGCTCTTGAACTAGCTACGGTAGCTGCGTGGTTCAAAAGAGCCGAATCCCTCTCTAGTACGCCATGGGCCTCCTTTTATAGTCGAAAAGGAGCTTCCACAGTGGCACACAGGAGGTGGAAAGGCCTACAGTGCTATGAGCTTATCGCTCATATTACAGGACAAGACACATTTAATGCGTAGCTTTGGTGTCCTCTTGCTTTATTGGGGACGGGAGCGAGGCCTGCCTGTTGGAGATATGCCCTAGAGGCAATCATGTATGATGATATTTCCTATGTGTTTATGAATAAAGATAGTTCTTGGACATTATCAATCATGTGTATCAACAAGTACGTGACTTGTTTGTGGGACTATGCATTGTATGATGACTGTCCTAAAAGGTCCCTAGTCAAAAGAGCTATGTGGACGCGCAACTAACTAGACTAGCATGTGACACGGTCGATGGCTTGGTCTCACTAGCCATGGAGCATTGGATGCTACCCGGATAATATGGACTTGGAAAGGTCGGGTCTGATTCGACGTAGTCGGATCCGAGTCGAGATAAGGTCCAAGTCGGACAAACCCAACTATGAGACGCAACGATATGTCATCTGTGAGTCTCTAGTACAACATATGTTCTATGTCCTAAGACCTGAGATGACGCATGTACTCGGGATGGCGACAGACTTGCTTTGGGCCGACCAAATGCTACTCCATGACTGGGTAGTTACAAAGGTAGGTTTCGGGCTTGTCTAGTCCCATGCTGCGAGACATGGTCGAGCTAGATGGGAGTTGCCCCTCCGATTAGGAGAGATATACTCTGGGCCCCTCGTGTGATCCGACCAGGATAAGCATGGCCATGCGACAAGGATTATGAGATAATCCGGATAGTGGTCGGCATCACTGGACCAAGAAAGAGGTCGGGCTAGCACAAGGATGACAGTCTCGCCTTGAGCCCGACAACATATATCGTGCGGCAAAGGGAACAGATGTGTGACATGTTGTACAGGTTCGCCTAACCAGCTTCATAGTCTGCTTGGTGGTCGGCACGCCTTGCTAGAGGCCGCTACCAACCGTGCAGGTCGGAGGTGATCCGAATTGTAACCAAGCCGACTTTAACCTAAGGGGTCACGCGCTTAAGGGAAGGAACCTACGAGGTCGTTTCGTAGGACACTTGTCGGATGTGATCCGAACTGGACTAGGAACATGACCGAGTAGACTTTGGGCTTTAGGGTCCGTGCGAGGCCCAAGTGTTGAGCCTGCGACGGACGCCTATATAAAGTGGAGGTGCGGCACAGTCATGCGGTTGATCGCTTCGGCGCTGTGACTAGGGTTTGCATGTGTTGCGAATAGCCACCTCCACTCGCCACCGACTGTGTGATCGGACCTAGCAGTCCGTCGCACGGTGTTCCTCCTGACGCGCGGATACCATTAGAGGCGGTGCACTTGCGCCGCTCCGGCGAACTTGTACGTGGGATCGGACAACCGGCTGTTCGAGGGAGATCGGACGAGGAGGAGACGATCCATGCGGACGCGCTGCCCCAACTCTTCTTCCGCTGCACGACACTGCGCGTCTAGTGGTAATGATCCGTGATCCATCTCCCGTAGCATGTTCTTGGTTGTTTTGCACCTAGGAAATTTTAATTTCCAGTCGACACACCCTACCGTAGATCCCAACACTGCCCCGTCCATCGTCGCTCTTCCTTGCTTCGACACGCGCCCTAGCCAGTGATGCATGCGGCGCCATGTAGGCAGGCAAGCAGCTGAGGTGGCGCGGTGGTGGAGCCTTCACGAAGATCTGCATGCCGCCATGCAGGAGTGTGCTGAGTTGGCCTGGAAGCTGCATGTTGCCACGCAGGTGCCTGCCCAGCTGGTTGGGCTGGCAGCTGCATTTGAACGGCGGTGGAGACTTGGTTGGTGCGGGCCTGGCAGTGGCCCTGCTGACGCCCTTGGTAAGGGCCTTGCCGGGTGGCCCGACAAGGGTCTTGCCGTGGCGCGCTGTCATCCCCGGCAAGGATCTTGCCGGGGGTCTTGAGGGTTCCTCGGCAAGAATCTTGTCGAGGATCGTTGCCTTCCAATCCTCACCTGATTTTGAATATTCTTTGTCTTCACAAAGATCTGCATGTCACCAAGGAGGTGCCTCCCGAGACCTGGCCCAACGTGGTAGATGGTGTTGGAGACCGTGGGTTCAAGGGTGGCTCACTCCGCTGGTGTGGGCGAGCCGCCTCGACAAGGGTCTTGCCAGGGAAATCTGCTTCGTCCATCTGCTCTCTATGGTCTCGGCCTTGGCGTTGCTTTGATACCGTGTTGTGGCTCTGATTTCCTGTCTCCGCCCTTCTTAAGTGTGGTTGTGGGCGCGGCTCTGACTGCCCATGCACAAATAAGGGGTTCAAAAGAGCGCCCCTATTTTAGTACACCGACACACGGGGTCCTATTCATCCACCCCTACCGGGAACTGTTCATCCAAACCCCCCAGCAACGCTCACTGTTCATCTAGAGGTAGCATCGATCGGCTTCAGTTAGCAGCAGTAGCAAAGGAATCGCTCGACCAGGTGCAGTTAATAGCCATTGATCGATCGCGCGGGTTTAGTAACGCGTAGCCTGCAGTGCAAACGCTCGGATTCAGTAAGGCGAACGCCTCTCTCGGGTTCAGTTAGAGCCCAACGCCTTGCACCCACGCGCGTGCGTGTACGAGAGAAACGTGCAAACCTCCGTGCATCGCTCGGCCCCGACCACCCACCGTAACCGGGAACACCCCGAAATTTTCCTTGCCCTCGCTTCTACCATGGTTTTTTCCGTCATGGACGGCCCAAAGAATGTCATGCAGCTGTGTCTCCGGCCCGCCCATAATGAAAAGCCCATTTTATGTCATGATTTTTTGTCATAGAAGTAGGAGCCCACCACATCTATGATGATACCGGGTTTTGTCACAGTTATCGTCATAGAAGTGTCATAAGTATGACAGATTGTTTTTTGTTTGGCCCAAAATGTCATGGATGTGTCTTTTTCTGTAGTGAAGGAAGGGAGGCCGCGGCTCAGGGCCAGAAACATGATCTGCGTGAGGACCTGAACAAAAAGGCTGGCAAGACTAGATCCATCTACGGATCTAGGGACCGTACCCCCACGCGGGATTGTGGTTATCAAGCCAAATATGACGGTCATATACCAGTTCGGAGCCGATACTGAACATTACAACCGTCGGACCTACGCCATGATATAACCAAATATAGGGGTGTCGCATACCCCCTGTGCTTCACCGATGAGGTGTTGGATCACGAATTTCCAGAAGGGTTTAAACCTGTAAATATCGAAGCATATGATGGAACGACGGATCCTGCTATTTGGATAGAAGACTTTATTCTCCACATCCACATGGCTCGCAAAGATGATCTCCACGCCATAAAATACTTACCCGTCAAGCTGAAAAGACCAGCTCGGCACTGGCTGAAAAGCCTCCCAGAAAACTTCATTGGAAGTTGGGAAGAACTTGAGAATGCATTTCGGGCAAATGTTCAAGGGACCTATGTCCGGCCCCAGATAGTGACGATTTATGTCACATAATCCAGCAACCCGGGGAATCAGCCCGTAAGCTTTGGAATCGATTTCTCACTAAGAAGAACCAAATCGTCGATTGTCCGGATGCAGAAGCCTCAGCAGCTAATACGTCTCCGTCGTATCTATAATTTTTGATTGTTCCATGCCAATATTCTACAACTTTCATATCCTTTTGGCAACTTTTTATACTATTTTTGGGACTAACATATTGATCCACTGCCCAGTGTCAGTTCCTGTTTGTTGCATGTTTTTTGTCTCGCAGAAAACCCATATCAAACGGAGTCCAAACGGGATAAAAACAGATGGAGAATATTTTTGGAATATTTATGATTTTTGGGAAGAAGAATCAACGCGAGATGATGCTTGAGGGACCCACGAGGAAAGGGGGTGCACCCTAGGGGGTGGGCGCACCCTGACCCTCGTGGGCACCCGTAAGACGGTTGCTGCTCTTCTTTTGCCGCAAGAAAACTAATTTCCGGAAAAAAATCGTGTTAAAGGTTTCAATCCAATCGGAGTTACGGATCTCCGAATATATAAGAAATGGTGAAAGGGCAGAATCGAAGAACAAAGAAACCGAGAGAGACAGAGAGACAGATCCAATCTCGGAGGGGCTCTCACCCCTCCCACGCCATGGAGACCATGGACCAGAGGGGAAACCCTTCTCCCATCTAGGGAGAAGGTCAAGGAAGAATAAGAAGAAGTGGGCTCTCTCCCCTCGCTTTCGGTGGCGCCGGAACACCGTCGAGGGCCATCATCATCACCGCGATCTACACCAACACCTCCGTCATCTTCACCAACATATCCATCACCTTCCCCCATCTATCTACAGCGGTCCACTTTCCCGCAACCCGTTGTACCCTCTACTTGAACATGGTGCTTTATGCTTCATATTATTATCCAATGATGTGTTGCCATCCTATGATGTTTTAGTAGATTTTCGTTGTCCTTTCGATAATTGGTGAATTGCTATGATTCGTTTAATTTGCTTGTGGTTATGTTGCTGTCCTTTGGTGCCCATCATATGAGCGCACGCGTGGATCACACCATAGGGTTAGTTGTATGTTGATAGGACTGTGTATTGGAGGGCAAGAGTGACAGAAGCTTCAACCTAGCATAGAAATTGATGCATACGGGATTGAAGGGGGACCAATATATCTTAATGCTATGGTTGGGTTTTACCTTAATGAACATTAGTAGTTGCGGATGCTTGCTAATAGTTCCAATCATAAGTGCATAGAATTCCAAGTCAGGGATGACATGCTAGCAGTGGCCTCTCCCACATAAAACTTGCTATCGGTCTAGTAAAGTAGTCAATTGCTTTGGGACAATTTCACAACTCCTACCACCACTTTTCCACACTCGCTATACTAACTCTATTGCTTCTTTATCTAAACATCCCCTAGTTTATATTTACGTGCTCTTTATATTCTTGCAAGTCTATCCAACAACACCTACAAAGTCCTTCTAGTTTCATACTTGTTTTAGGTAAAGCGAACGTTAAGCATGCGTAGAGTTGTATCAGTGGTCGATAGAACTTAAGGGAATACTTGTTCTACCTTTAGCTCCTTGTTGCGTTCGACACTCTTACTTATCGAAAGAGGCTACAATTGATCCCCTATACTTGTGGGTTATCAAGACCTTTTTCTGGCGCCGTTGCCGGGGAGTCATAGTGTGGGATGAATATTCTCGTGTGTGCTTGTTTGTTTTATCACTTAGTAGATTTTATTTGCTGTTCTAACTCGTTCTCTATCTTTAGTTATGGATATGGAACAAGAAATACAAAAAAATTAGGTGTACTTGCTACTCATGGAGATGGGGAACCTCCTAAAACCCTCGATGCTCATTATGTGAAAGATATTATGTACTACTTTGATAATCCTGAGAAAACCCCATTCAATTATGTTATGGGAGACATGTTGGATCAACGTGAATACTTTAGGGATTATCGCTTGACACAAAAAGGGAAACTATTATGGGATCAAATTTATATGTTGTATTGGTATGCTAGGCAACTATGCTTGAGATATGATTATACTTGTTGCTCTTGGATGATGGCTCCACACCTTCCCTTTTCATGCAAATTTAATTAGTATAAAACCGTGGCTTCTTATTCTAATGGTATATATGATTACTATGATGTGGAATGAATAGAAGAATTCGTTGCTTTTATGGGTGCTTATGAAATTGAATCTTTGTTTAAAGAGTGTGAAAATCTTGATGATGCTGTTTACAGACCTGAAAAAAAATTTATACTTAAATATTGCTATGATAATTATGAATTCAATTCCGATATTGATGCTTTTATTGAGAGAGTCTCTGTTGTCCAAGAAGAGACTAGTATTTTGCAGGGGTCTATGGAAGAAGAAATTGCTGACACTGTGAGCTCATTGGTTGAAAAAGATGAGGAGGAGAGCGAAGAACAAAAGTAGGAAGAGAGGATTGATAACCCGTGCCCACCCACCGACTAACGAGAGTAACTCTTCAACTCATGCATTGTTTAATTTCCCTTCGTGCTTACCGAAGGATGATTGGTATGATGATTATTATGGTCCCGTTGATTCTCTTGAAATACCCCTTTTTGATGATGCTTTCTATGCTTGTGGCCATGATGCCAATATGAATGATGCTTATGGAGATGAACTTTCTATAGTTCCTTATGTTAAAAATTAAATTGTTGCTATTGCACCCACACATAATAGTCCTATTATCTCTTTGAATTCTCCAAACTATACTATATCGGAGAAGTTTGCTCTTATTAAGGATTATGTTGATGGGTTGCATTTTACCGTTGCACATGATGATTTTGATAGATATAATATGCATGTGCTTGCTGCTCCAACTTGTAAATATTATGAGAGAGGAACTACATCTCCGCCTCTTTATGTTTCCAACACGATAGAATTGCAAGAAACTGCTTATATTATGCATTGGCCGTTACTTGGTGTGCATGAATTGTTCTTTTATGACATGCCAATGCATAGGAAGAGAGTTAGACTTTGTTTTTGCATGATATATTTTACTTTGTGCTCACTACTAAATCACAAATCATTGTTAATTAAAATTGTCTTTGATATACCTTGGGTGGATCCATTACTTGAGCACTATATGCCTAGCTTAATGGCTTTAAAGAAAGTGCTGCCAGGGAGACAACCTAGAAGTTTTAGAGAGTCATTTATTTCTGTTCTGTGCTTTTATAAAGTTTAGAAACAAAAAAAATAAAGAGGGGAACCCAAAAAAAATTCATAAAGAAAAGTGAAAGTGAGAAAGAAGAGCATTGTTAAAGTGGGAGCTAGCCTTGAACCTTGTTCATGCTCACGGAAACTTTGTAAACCTTGATTACAGAAACTTTTCAACAAAAATAACTATCTCCTTGTACAATTCCATTGTATTATAAAAATAATGTGCCAAGGTTTGCCTTTAGGATGTTTACAATGCTTGTTGGTTTGTGCGGTGCAGGACAGAAACTTTGGCTGTAGTGCGTGATTTTACATTTTTTACTGGAACTTCAAACGGTTCTGAAACTTTTTGCGCTGTCTTGCTATACAATTTTTTTTATTTTTACTAATTTTGGCAGATTGTGTGGGGTACCATAAGTATGGTTAATGTTCAGATTACTACAGACTGCCCTGTTTAAGACAGATTCTGTTTTTGATGCATAGTTTGCTTGTTTTGATGAAACTATCAATTTCTATCAGTAGATTAAGCAATGGAAAAGTTATATTACAGTAGTAAATATTAATTGGTTTGCAACAATACTTAGAGTAGTGATTTGCTTTATTATACTAACGGATCTTATCGAGTTTTCTGTTTAAGTTTTGTGTGGATGAAGTGTTCGAGGATAGAGGAGGTCTCGATACGAGGAAAAGTAGGAGAGGAAAGAGCTCAATCTTGGGGATGCCCAAGGAACCCAAGTAAATATTCAAGGAGACTCAAGCATCTAAGCTTGGGGATGCCCCGGAAGGCATCCCCTCTTTCTTCAACAAGTATAGGTATGCTTTCGGATTCGTTTCGTTCATGCGATATGTGCAAGTCTTGGAGCGTCTTTTGCATTTAGTTTTCACTTTTCTTTTATGCACCATGCTGGTATGAGATAGTCCATGGTTGATTTATAGAATGCTCATTGCACTTCACTTATATCTTTTGAGTATGACTTTATAGAATGCTTCATGTGCTTCACTTATATCATTTGAAGTTTGGATTGCATGTTTCTCTTCACATAGAAAACCTCCATTTGTAGAATGCTATTTTGCTTCACTTATATTTGTTAGAGCGTGTGCATATCTTTTTTAGAAATAATTAAACTCTCTTGCTTCACTTATATCTATTTAGAGAGATGACAGGAATTGGTCATTTACATGGTTAGTCATAAAATCCTACATAAAACTTGTAGATCACTGAATATGATATGTTTGATTCCTTGCAATAGTTTTGCGATATAAAGGTGGTGATAATAGAGTCATGCTAGTTGAGTAATTTTGAAATTGAGAAAATACTTGTGTTGAGGTTTGCATGTCCCGCGGCATGCACGTATGGTAACCGTTGTGTGACAAATTGGAAGCATGGAGTGTTTCTTTGATTGTCTTCCTTATCAGTGGCGGTTGGGGACGAGTGATGGTCTTTTACTACCAATCTATCCCCCTAGGGGCATGCGTAGTAGTACTTTGCTTTGAGGGCTAATAAACTTTTGCAATAAGTATATGAGTTCTTTAAGACTAATGTGAGTCCATGGATTATACGCACTCTTACCTTTTCGCAATTTGCTAGCCTCTACGGTACAGTGCATTGCTCTTTCTCACCTCGAGAGTTGGTGCAAACTTCGCCAGTGCATCCATACCCCATGATAAGATACGCTCTATGACACATAAGCCTCCTTATATCTTCCTCAAAACAGCCACCATACCTACCTATCATGGCATTTCCATAGCCATT
Organism: Triticum dicoccoides; assembly: GCF_002162155.2. NCBI lineage: Eukaryota > Viridiplantae > Streptophyta > Magnoliopsida > Poales > Poaceae > Triticum > Triticum dicoccoides. Next base: position 537,156,620 of record NC_041393.1, on the reverse strand, counting down.
CCGAGATATATTGCCATGCAACTTCCATCATCATCATATACATGACTTGGGCATTCATTGTCATATTGCTTTGCATGATCGTTAGATAGCTAGCATGATGTTTTCATGGCTTGTCTGTTTTTTGATATCTTTGCTATGCTAGATCATTGCACATTCCGGTACACTGCCGGAGGCATTCATATAGAGTCATATTTTTGTTCTAGTATCGAGTTGTAATATTGAGTTGTAAGTAAATAAGAGTGTGATGATCAACATTATTAGAGTATTGCCCCAGTGAGGAAAGGATGATGGAAGCAATGATTCCCTCACAAGTTGGGATGAGTCTCCGGACTTTATGAAAAATAAAAGAGGCCAAAGAAGCCCAAATAAAAAAACAGACCAAAGAAGCCCACCAAAAAAAATTTGAGAGAAAAACAGAGAAGGGGCAATGTTACTATCCTTTTACCACACTTGTGCTTCAAAATAGCACCATGTTCTTCATATAGAGAGTCTCTTGAATTATCACTTTCATATACTAGTGGGAATTTTCATTATAGAACTTCGCTTGTATATTCCGATGATGGGCTTCCTCAAATGCCCGAGGTCTTCATGAGCAAGCAAGTTGGATGCACACCCACTTAGTTTCTAGTTTGAGCTTTCATACACTTATAGCTCTTAGTGCATCTGTTGCATGGCATTCCCTACTCCTCGCATTGACATAAATTGATGGGCATCTCCATAGCCCGATGATTAGCCACGTTGATGTGAGACTTTATCCCTTTTTGTCTTCTCCACATAAACCTCCACCATCATATTCTATTCCACCTATAGTGCTATATCCATGGCTTGCGCTCATCTATTGCGTGAGGGTTGAAAAATCTGAAGCGCGTTAAAAAGTATGAACCAATTGCTCGGCTTGTCATTAGGGTTGTGCATGCTGAGAGCATTTTGTGTGACAAAAATGAAGCATGGCCAAACTATATGATTTTGCAGGGATAAGCTATCTTTGGCTATGTTATTTCGATAAGGCATAATTGCTTGGTTAGCATGCTTGAAGTATTATTGTCTTAATGTCAAATGATAGACTATTGCTTTGAATCACTCGTATCTTAATATTCATGCCATGATTAGATATATGATCAAGAATGTGCTAGGTAGGATTCTACATCAAAAATTATCTTTTTTTTATCATTTACCTACTCGAGGACGAGCAGTAATTAAGCTTGGGGATGTTGATACATCTCCATCGTATCTATAATTTTTTATAGTTCCATGCCAATATTCTACAACTTTCATATACTTTTGGTAACTTTTTATACTATTTTTGGGACTAACATATTGATCCAGTGCCCAGTGCCAGTTCCTGTTTGTTGCATGTTTTTTGTCTCACAGAAAACCCATATCAAACGGTGTCCAAACGGGATAAAAATGGACAGAGAATATTTTTGGAATATTTATGATTTTCCGGAAGAAGAATCAATGCGAGACGATGCTCGAGGGACCCACGAGGCAGGGGGCACGCCCCTGACCCTCATGGGCACCCCGTAAGGCGGTTGTTGCTCTTCTTTTTCTGCAAGAAAGCTAATTTCTCGAAAAACAATCGTGTTGAAGGTTTCAATCCAATCGTAGTTACGGATCTCCGGATATATAAGAAATGGTGAAAGGGCAGAATCGGAGAACGCAGAAACAGAGAGAGACAAAGAGACATATCCAATCTCGGAGGGGCTCTCACCCCTCCCACGCCATGGAGACCATGGACCAGAGGGGAAACCCTTCTCCCATCCAGGAAGAAGGTCAAGGAATAAGAAGAAGAAGGGGGGCTCTCTCCCTCTCGCTTCCGGTGTTGTCGGAACACCGCCGGGGGCCATCATCATCACCGCGATCTACACCAACACCTCCGTCATCTTCACCAACATCTCCATCACCTTCCCCCATCTATCTAGAGCGGTCCACTCTCCCGCAACACGCTGTAACCTCTACTTGAACATGGTGCTTTATGCTTCATATTATTATCCAATGATGTGTTGCCATCCTATGATGTCTGAGTAGATTTTCGTTTTCCTCTCGGTAATTGGTGAATTGCTATGATTGGTTTAATTTGCTTGTGGTTATGTTGCTGTCCTTTGGTGTCCATCATACGAGCGCACGCGTGGATCACACCATAGGGTTAGTTGTATGTTGATAGGACTATGTATTGGAGGGCAAGAGTGACACCTAGCATAGAAATTGATGCATACGAGATTGAAGGGGGGCCAATATATCTTAATACTATGGTTGGGTTTTACCTTAATGAACGTTAGTAGTTGCGGATGCTTGCTAACAGTTCCAATCATAAGTGCATAGAATTCAAAGTCAGGTTTGACATGCTAGCAGTGGCCTCTCCCACATAAAACTTGCTATCGGTCAATAAAGTAGTCAATTGCTTAGAGAAAATTTCACAACTCCTACCACCACTTTTCCACACTCGCGATACTAACTTTATTGCTTCTTCATCTAAACAGCCGCTAGTTTATATTTACGTGCTCTTTATATTCTTGCAAGTCTATCCAACAACACCTACAAAGTCCTTCTAGTTTCATACTTGTTTTAGGTAAAGAGAACGTAGAGTTGTATTGGTGGTCGATAGAACTTGAGGGAATATTTGTTCTACCTTTAGCTCCTCGTTGGGTTCGACACTCTTACTTATCGAAAGAGGCTACAATTGATCCCCTATACTTGTGGGTTATCAGCAGCCTGCTAGCACAGTGTCTGGGACGAATGGCTAGCTAGACACCTCGGCCAAGAAAAGCCAAGGACAACTACACTTATGACCTGTTTTTGCGCGGGCGAGGACAGCTGGTTAGCCCGTAGCAGCACCAGCGAGCCTGGCACATCCGAAGTCAGGGATGACAATGGAAAGCCATGACGTAACAAAAATAAATGTCGAAACAATGCTAGAAGCCCAGATGATACAACAGTAAACGCTGGATTCAATCGCTCCAGACCCGGTCAGCGGAATAAACCATTTAAATGTAACAAAGATGGTCCATCCAGCCTGGACAAAATATTAGACAGGCCCTGCCAGATCCATGGCACCCCCGCTAAACCTGCGAACCATACCAACCACAGTTGTTGGGTCTTCAAGCAGGCCGGCAAGCTCACCGCCGAACACAAGGGGAGGGGACCTCAGAGCGAAGACGAGGATGAATCTCACCAGCCGAACATGGGGGGATAGAAGAAATTTCAATCGGAGATCAAAACAGTGAACATGATCTATGTCACTCATATCCCAAAGAGGGAGCGCAAACACGTGCTCCGAGATGTCTTTATACGAAGGAGGACACTGCGGCCCTAGCAGCCGAAGTCCAAAACGGCCTATTCAAGCCGAACAGTTCATCAGTCGTTAAGACAGCGGACACAGCTAAACGTGTTCGGCGTACGCCTTAGTGCGGCAGCTCAGATAAACCTGAGCTTCATTAGCAGTTACTCCCCCATCGACTGCCCCATAAGGTGATAGCATACGTGCCTCGTGTACACAAGTATACCCTTAAAATTCCTTGCGCGGCGGTGGGGGCACACTGCATACAAATAGTCCGTAGTCTGGTTCGACCCTATTTAGGCTCTAAAGTTATCTTTCAAGGTTCATTAAATGAACCAACTTTGTTTACGGCCACACTGGATTCCCTTTTCCAGGTTTTTTCTTTTTTTTACAAATGGCCATCACACTCCCCACTTCAAGGACATATCACAAAAGAGAAAATGGCGCAGACGTGCAGCAGGGCCCCGCACTATGTTTCTTTTTAGATTAAGACCCTATGTAAACCTTTTATATCTTTTTGTTTTATACTTTCCTGGCATGTAAAATGTCCAAGGAGGCTATCAGCATTATCTATTACCACACGTGCCTTGACACCAGGGTCCATTACTAGGGGCTGTATCCGGCCCGGTATACTTTGAAAAGTCCAAACACCTATCGAGAGTGTTTGGCGTCACGAGTTTGGCCTTATATGCATCAGCTCCGAATCATGTCTTTGGTCAATAGTTCGGTTGCCCGGCTCCTGTGCTTACTACCTTACATTCCACTCTATCGGCTAGGGTAGTAAAGGGAGAACTACTACGATTGTGTCCTGGTTCGTCTGGATGAGCAACTCATTAGAGAAAGCCAAAAACTGACTGTCATGATGCGGCGAGAGCTGGTCAACCACTCGATGACTCACTAGAATCTTCGTGATTCCTTCCGTATTACACGAAGGACCGTTCTTCTAGTCATGTATGTCAACACACGGTATCCGGATAACCGCGTACATACCAGGGGCTATATCATAGACCCACCGTCAAACTCCTATGGCTAAGTGAAAGTGTTAAAGTCCTATAGTATGATTGCCTAGTTCGCCGCATTGACACCTCCTTAATGGACCAAGACGTTTGGTTAAGAGTGATCAAGTGCTTTTACGAACAGCCCCACGTTATATGCAAGGGGGCAGAAGCCAACGACTAGCAAACTTTCAGATTATACAAAAAACGGCCGCACAGGAGGCACCAAAAACTTTTTTTGGCAGAAGTATAAAAAACATACACTACAAAAAAATACACTTCTGTGATGATACGTGTTTGTCATAGTAGGTCGCTTTTTTGTCATGCATGTACATCCATGACGATTTTATGACAGAATCAAGATACTCATACATGTGCTGTCGTAGAATTGTTCCATGACATTACCAAAATTATCATCACGGAAGTGTCCACTTCCATGACGATAAATCGCGCGTCATAGAAGTGCTTTCGTCAAGGGTGACCGACACGTGGCATCCATCGTAATGGAACACCGTTAAGCTATCGAGTCGGGTTTTGGATCCGATAACCCGTTAACAGCCCCGACCAATGGGGACTTTCCACATGTAAAATCACCATTGGTTGGAGGAAACACGTGTCGGCTCACCGTTGGGACATATATCATCCACTCATTAGACCCAAGGCGCCTATGATACGTCGATACGTGGGACGGCCCAACAGAGGCCCATTCCTGTGAAAAGGCCGGCCCGTTTGACTTGGCCAAAAGGTGGCGGGCTGGCCCACGGAAAGCCTGTTAACGGCCTATCCGCATATAGCCCATTTACAACCCGATAACCCAGGGCCCATTACGCCCTATCCGAATTAGGCCGAGTAGCGTCATCTGGGCCATCCAATATGATTCCAGCCCATTTTAACTTCCGGCCCATGTGTGGCTCATGACTTCTTTCGGCCCATATGAGGCCTTTTGTAACTCTTGGCCCATTAACGGCCCGTGGTGAAACTGGCCCGTAATGAACAGTGTATCACTTTATACCCATTAATGACCCATTATTCCATTGGGACGTTTCCAGCCCAAGTTATCTTTCGGCCTTCTCAGGGCCCATTTATTCTTGGGCTCATTTGCAGCATTCGGTTACTTATGGCCTGTTACTGTCATTTTCTGCTTGTGGGCCAAATTTAGCCCGTCGTTACAGTTGGCCCATTTGTGGACCGTTAATATGTTGGGCCATTTTCATGTCAAAAAAACCTGTTGGGTTGTCTTCATACAGTTATCAAATACGGCCCGTTATGGTCCACGAATAGTACGACCCCTAATTGGCGAAATGATGGTACGCCCCGTAGAAGGCCCATGGATCCTACAGCTCGTAGAAGGCCCATGGACCCTATGGCCCGTAGAAGGCCCATGGATCCTACGGCCCGTAGAAGGCCCATGGATCCTACAGCCCGTACAAAGGCCAATGGATCCTACGACTGTAGAAGGCCCATGGATCATACAGCTCATAGGAGGCCCATGGTTACAACAGTTTGTGTGCTGCCATGATTATTTTGGCCTAGTTACCAAAAATAGGCTATTGTGGCGACTAGAAAAACACAGAAAAAGAACTGCAGTGACTACAAGCAAACAACTAAACAAGACAATGAGGAAAACAATAAGCAAGCACTTAATGCTAGCCTATTACCGCTATTACACATATTACATCCACTGGGCATCACATTTCGCCACCAGTGCAAATATAGGGAACAAAGCAGCATATTACATACACTGACCGTCAAAATTGGCCACCAGTGCAAATAAACGCGGCAGCAAAACAAGAGCATAACTGAAACAACTTCAGAAGAGCTCAAGAAACGCTATCCTGGGTATCCACCATGCTAGCAATAAGCTTAGCAAGCTTATTAGCTTTGTCCCGTTTGGCGCTAAAATCCTCAAACGCTTGCTGTTGCACCAGAAAGTATCCATCTGAATGCTCCAGGGACTTCCGCAGTCCTTCCACTTCTTGTCGCAACACAGCTGATCGATGTCTTTCAGCTTGCAGTTGAGACTCAAGAAACCGAATTGATTCAGACAGTGAGTTTGAATAGCTTGTGCAAGTAGTAGTGGCTAGTAACTCGAACACTAAACCAAGACAGGACTTTGGGGTTGTCTCACTGTCTTCAAGATGGTATTCCTTAGCTATTTTATCAGCTTTGTTGGAGACCAACAAGGATGTGTCACTATCCTGAACCTTATCTGCATTACTTCCTTTACCATTGCTTAATAAGGCACTCTTCCCTAATATTCTGTCAGCATTCTAAAAGAAGAAACAAGCAGACACATAACAAGTTTAGCATGTACTAGTATATGAAACTCATTTCGGTGAACCAGTTCATTAGTAAGGTGTACAGGATTAAACTACCAATTCTTCTATTGCCAAGTACTAGTACATAATAAAAGCATCAAACAAACATATACCTATGTCCTATGGTCACTGCATTGTCTTGCCAAATCAAAATAGAGACACGGTTCAAATCATATCAGTTCAAGACAAAGCAGCAGTGAAAGAATAAAAGCGTGGGAAACTACAGGCACAACAAGATTTCAGATGGGTACCACGGGTCTACATGTACAACAACACTATTAGCTCTGTTGTGATGCTTGTAATATGCATGATATGAGAAGTCAACTCTATACACAACTGAAATTGAAATCAACAGAGCTATTGATAAGAGCAAATCTGTTAAAGAAACATGTGTGAACATACCTGCTGTGCCATTGGAGTTTCGATTGGATCCTTCAATTTAAAAATAAGTTTGTATGAGTAAATACAGTGATACAAGAGCAAAGAAGTATGCACGATAGCAATCATAGTTAAAAAAGGCGCGCCAGGCTCTAGGCATTGGCAAAACGCATTGCGCATAACTACGCTTAATCTGTGCATAACTGCGCATAAGCATGTGCTTTGGTCAGTAAAGCGCAAGGCGGTGGCAAAACGCACAATTAACGCCTAGCGCTTTTTTGAACTATGATAGCAATGGAATCTTAAATTAGAACAGTTGTTCTTCAGGTTTAGGCACTTGTTCTACATGAACAGAGTACAGTAAGACGCAAGAATATAGTACTTAAAATAGAAAATGAGCTCATAGACCTTACCACATTCTTGGTTCGGGACCAGTACAGAACAAGGCGTTCCCAGTCATCGTCTAGTAATTGTGTCTGAGGAGAACGTAATGGAATTTGATGAGTTTCTTTGCCGGTGAAGTACGTTTTCTCCAGGTAATTCCGATACTGCCACCAAGCATTCTTGAAGATAGCAGAGGTATTAGCACAGGTTACCTCATCCTGAGTTTCCAAATCGGTCCTTCTCTATAGAGAAAAATGGGAAAATTTGATGTATTATAACCATCGTGGAGGTAGGATGTATGAGACAAAGCAAATTAATTGCCATGAATAACATTACTTACACATAACTCCTGGACAAACACCTGCAACTGACATTTTCCTTCATCTTCAGTATAATATTTCGAAGATGGGAAGATACGCACATACGATTTAACAACATCAAATGCAATAGCTGCTAAACTACGACTAGCTGGTTGTGCTTCCTCCACAGGAATAGGCATACTAACTGGTGGAGTTGGGTTCGCCATGGTAGTACTGGCCCTTTGGGCACTGGAGCTGCCTTACTAACTGCTCTTGTTTGGGAGCTCTGTGGTGGAGATGGTGCTGTGTCAACAAGAACTGGGTTACTATGTGCTGGGGTTGGGGTTAGATTGGGTGAAGCTGGTTCTCTGTCCATCGCAGTAGGGGTACAATCTGCAAGAGTTTGGGTTATGTGTGGTAGGGCTGGTTCTTGTGCATGTACAACCGGCGTGCTATCTCCACCAAGAGGTTGCACTTTTTTATTTGAAGACCGTGTTTTTAGTCCGCTGGATACTGGCTCACCCGCTCCAATTCAAATGGCTGATAAACAGGAAACATAGTTGAATGTACATACATTGTATGAGAGACAGATGCAATAGATAGTGTGGAAAAAGGCATGAAATAGTTGACATGTATATTGTTTAACTAAAACGGATAGCATGACATAATTTCACATATATGATGTCTATCTAACTGGATAGCATAGCATAACATAATTCAAAGTTATGATGAATAACTAAATAGGATCGCATGACATAATTCACCTACATGGTATCTAAGTAATTAGGATCGCATCATTTAATTCACATATGTGATTTATATGCTAAACAGAGGGCATTCGATATGATGTCTAAACTAAGAACATGGTGTTCAATATTGTGTATATGATGTCTAAACTATGCAATGCAAGACACCATATGCATGATATGAGCAGTATAACCGTGCCAAGTTTGAGCATACACCTCGGTGGGGGAATAGGACTGGTCATCTGTCTCTGAATCCATCTCTGAGGAGCTATCGGGACCCAACAAGAGATCTGCTTTGACAGGTAGCACTGTCTGCTCTGAAGGCCTTGTTTGCACTCTAGATTTTTCCATCTCCCACGCAAATGGCTAATTCACAGGAAGAGTAGTTTAATGTACAAACATTGTCGACAAATGGAAATGTAATGAAGAAAAGGATGGGCAAGATATCATTCAAATATATGATGCCTGGTTAAACAGGATGGCATTACACATTTCACATATATTATGGCTGGCTAAAAGACATGAGACTGCATAATTCCCATATATGATATAGAAACTAAACAAGTGGCATTACATAACATGTCTAAACTAAGCAGATGACATATATGATGTCAAAAGTAGGCACTGCAAGGCAACATATGCATGATATGACTAACATCATCATGCCAAGGTAGAGCAAACACCTTGGGGGGTAAATAGGAGTGGTCAGCGGCATCTGAATCCGCCTCAAAATAGATATCTTCCTCTGGATTACAATCTGGAGAGGGGTGGGGAGGGTTTGCAATTGAACCCACCATGGAGCGATGTATGCATGCCATTGTATTCTCGCGCAAAACTCTTCTCTTTTTCTTTACATGTTTAGCATGACTGTGTACAATATCTGACATGCATACAAAAAATATATGGTGAGATTATGTAAGGAGAGCATGCAGAAATTTAGAGTGATGGTAACAACCAGTGGATGGATCCAAAAATAATGATAGCAGGCTGATGATTGCTTTAATTTAATAAAAAGACAGATGATGATTGCTTTACTATTTGTTTCCCACCCAAGATGAACAACATAGGCATACCCTAGATGAACTAGATATTAGACATACATACTATTCATTGCTGCCTCGATATATGCCCCACAACTAATTTATAACTCAAGTTTGAACATTAATTTGGACCTGACTTGGGAGTCCAAGAGCTAAACAGGACGATAAATTAGCAGGTAATTTTAAGCAATGCATAACATAAGCAGAAACAAAATAGTGTGACCTCTCTTGTGGACCCGTGTACTCCTCAGGTTCATCTGCTGAGTCGATGATGGTGATGCTGTTGTGGTGGGTGCCGGCAGCAGGGAAGGAGATCTGAGGCGGCGGAAGACGGTCAGGAGTCGTGATGTCTGGTTTGGTGGATGCTTCTGTCGATGGAGCAGGACAAACCACACAAAGTTCCCTTCGACACGTACCTGTAACTGAAGTAATTCTGTAAGGGATTATTTGGCTTGCATGATTCATAAAACACAGGGATAGGAAAAACACCGGAATAGGATAGGAATGCACATGGTAAACAAAGCATTTGTAAACACAGGATTTCTGTCAACTTGGGTGTTTGGGTTACAGGAATTGGAAGAGCAGAGGAATGCAAAGAAACATGGCCAAAATAAAGTGAAACCATATGAAAGCATGTACAGTTAGAATGTTATTCTGGCACTAATGCACTTGGTCTTGTTTTCATGCATAGGATTTTGAAAAGTAGGTCCAGGTGGATGTTTTGCATCATTCCTTTCAACAAAATGCATGAATAATTGAATAGTAGAGTGCCATTGGAAAATTCCCTATTGCTATGTTTTTCCGTTGAACCAAAATAGCCCTAATGGATCGACGTGAATGTATAGTAATAAGTGATGCAACAAGTGTACAACCTCTTTGCCATAGCCGTGTCGACCTCAGCATCATTGGGTTGGTCGCTGAAGCAGTTGAGGCAGAGGTGGCTGTCGGAGGTGTGGAGGAAGATCTGAGGAATCTATAGACGGCATACAGGGCACTGCTCTGTTGTGATGGATCTTTCTGTCGTTGGAGCAGCTTCGGTGAGCCGTAAGACGTCAAGGCTGAAGCAGCACAAGACAGACATCATCAATCTCAAGTGGGATTCTAATAGCATCTAAAATAGATGATGTAAATTAGATGTAAAATTTACATCACCAAAAACCACCTGACTACAACAGATGAGGTAAAAACTGTTGACTCTGAACTTAACTGTCTAAACTGAAATTTACTGTGGAATCTGAATGCTACTGTCGAAACTGAACGCAATGGTAGCAGAGAGGCACTTGACATGTAGTTTAGGGAGGGCCTACAGTTCATCTTCAACCTGCACCCCCCTGAGACGCCAGCCACCACCGGCCGAACCGCTGGCCCCAACGCCGCCTCGCCGCCTCGAAACAACTCCCCACCGCCGCCCCGGCCAGCCCTCTAGGCCCCCCGCCCCCACCCTGAACCCTAAGATAGATAGTGGGGTACCTCTCCGGTGAGCCCCCGTCCCCGCTGTGGGTGGTTCTTCCTTAAATACGGCGAGCCCCCAACCCCTGAAAATTGACTGACCCAAAAGACGATTCAGTTGACTGAAGTGTGCCTAAATCGGAGCAGAGCAGCAGCACGAGCTAGGGCGAGATCAGTAGCAGCAGCTGGGCGAGCAATCGATCGAGCAAGAGCTGGAGCACCAGCGGCAGCGCAAGCGAGCTAGCGAGAGCCGGAGCAGCAGATCCGGCTGGTATGGATGCCGCCGCCGAAGGGGCCTCACACTGAGGGAGAGCCGCCATGGAGATGTCGCCAGTGGCGCCGGCTTCAAGGTAGACGCTCCATGGGGGTGTGGGATGGAGCACTGTCAGCGCCGGGAGGTCGAGTTAAGGAGAAGGTGCGATGTGATGAGTGTACAACCTCTTTGGTGGTACCGAGTCGGCCTCGGCTTCGTCCGAGGAGTCGGTGAGGATGCTTCAGGTCCGGTGGAGCAGGTTAAGGCGACACTGTGGGGATGGAGCAGTTGTGATAGACGAGGCGATCGTGGGAGCAGCTCCTTGGAGGTGGAGGATGGGGCGGCTGAACCGGCGGGACGACGAGATGGACGAGGATCCTCGTCCGGGGAGGTGGACAAGGGACGTCGAGCTGTTGCGGTGGACGATGTCATCGGGGAAGAGGCTCCGGCTGGGTAGCGGTGATGTGGCGGACGGAGGAGGGTGGGGTTTCACGGTTGGAGCGGAGAGGTTTTGGCGGCCTGGGATTTCGAATGGCAAAAAGTGAGCAATGGGAGGGGGTGAAGCATGACTTAGGGACGCGCTTGTCCAAAATGTAGGGTGTGTTACAAAAGTACCCCCCCCCACTGATTTGAACTAGCGACCCTTTCGGCTCAAGGTTAGAAGGGGGATTTCACGTGTCGGGATTTGGCAGCTGGTGGGAGTTTTCGCGCGCGTTGTAATTTTGGAATAGCAAGGCGCGGGTTGTGAAGGCGCCAGTTTTGGGAGCACGATATCTGAATTTTCGGGATATAACAAGACACGGGTTGAATTTCAGGGACAAGCCTAACGTGTAGTAATATTGTACTTGTACGTACCAATCAATTCGCACTTCCCTCAACCAAAAAGAAAACAAAAAATATAAAACTGTTCACACCACACAAAGAGAGAGTCTTGCCCCGTTTTACTATACAAATGCTATTCAAAGCTACTCCCTCCTTACATCTATATAGGGCCTAATGCGTTTTTTGATGCTAACTTTGACCAAACATTATAGCAATAATATATGACATGCAACTTACACAAAGCACACCGTTAAATTTGTCTGTGGAAGGTTCTTTCAATGATATAATTTTCACATTGTGCATGTCATGTACAATTAATCTTGTCAATAGTCAAAGGCGGTCTTAAAAATATCATTATGCCCTATATAGATGGAAGGAGGGAGTATGAATCCTTGTTATGTCCGATTAAATTTTTTCGCCTGCTGTATAATGCATGTAACCTACTCATACCAACATTTTAGTGCATTCCAAATGTCTATACTACCGCTGCAATTCAAACTAAATTTGAATTCGTTTCTCTATTTCAATAAGAATCTACAATCATGATTGTTGTCAACTTCAACAATCATTTGTGTATTACCTTCATAACACACCACATGATTACTATAGAGATAGATATGAACTATCTGTATTACATGAACTCGAATTCTATTTTTTTTAATACACTTGATGTTGATTCCAAATAATAGTACATTTGATGTACTAACTATATATTCATAATCTAAACCATGTTCCATATGTACACCATGTTTATCACACAAAGTATAGTGCCCCGCCCCCTACATTATGACAAGTATTTAGACCTGAGCTGCAAAAGCCACACATTAGCCAAAATTATAATCAATGTTCTATGTATTATACGTAGTACTAGCAAGATGCCCATGCGTTCCACAGAACATCAACATGATTAAGGGGCCTAATTTGCAAATATGGAGAGGGGTGTGGGTATCTTTTTTCAAATTTGCCATAGTTTCCTTCCTATCCGCCAGATATAAATCGGACAGCTTATATTGCAGGATGGCAGGCACACCATCAACAACTCCGGTTTTTTATAAGAGTAGAGATAAAATATATTATACATTATATAACATGTTCATAACCACACCATGTGTATCACCGTTATATATATTCACACATGCGTCGGTTTAAAACACTATGATAAATTCTTCAAATATCCGAATTCGCTTTTTATAATGAAGTATGATCTCTATTCGTCTTTTACACCCACATAATCCTCTTATCTTTGTAGCTAGCGCTAACTTTCTCTCGTGCATGCACACGCCTGCATCCCTCTCACCCTCCCTCAGCATTCTCTAGCTCCATCGCGCAAATTCGTCTTTTCACTTTAGGTCGTTCACCCACGGTGTGTGTAGGCCCCCCAGCTCCTTATTTACGGCACACATTGATTGATATGCCTCTCTAGCCAGGTGCGCCTAGCACAAACGCAAGCTTCCCCTCTTCTCTTGTCACTGTCCATGCCTCACTCCCACCACTCTTTTCATCGATCTTGTACTCGCACACTCCTCCCCCCTTGATATAGTATGCCTCTTGTACCACCTCCTAGATGCATCCCTTGTCTCTCTATCCTTCTCCTCGTGCCTCATTTGCTTCTAACACACATATGCATGTATACGATCGATCTCCCAACATATACCTAGATCGACTTTAACTATCCCCCCCATCGATCGACATACCTCACAAGTTATGTCTCTCCTTTATCTAACAAAGGGCGATGGATCTTCCTATGTAGTTACGTGTGCTTACCACAGCCATATCGTCCCCCCTCATCATTCGTGCATGCCCCCTGACCCGTCTCTCACACGCACGTGCACAGACAACAACAAGCAGCCATCTCCTCTCTTATGGATATCGCCGGCGTGCCCTCCGTTTGTCTAGAAAGCCTATCCCACCATTTGTTAGAAGCAACTCCACTACCACCCCCTCCAACACACAAGCTCTATCTCTCTCCCAACCTTATTCCTCTCCTGCACATATGTATGCATGCCGATCGATCTCCCTTAATACATGAGGCAGATCGATCTCCTTAATACATGAGGTAGGCCTCCCTCCTCCTCCACACATATACCAGCTGATACGTCCATTTTGCATCATGCTTTTATATCAATATTTATTGCTTTATGGGCTGTTATTTCACATTATGTCACAATACTTATGGCTATTCTCTCTTATTTTACAAGGTTTACATGAAGAGGGAGAATGCCGGCAGCTGGAATTCTGGACTGGAAAAGGAGCAAATATTGGAGGCCTATTCTGCGCAAGTCCAAAAGTCCTGAAACTCCACAGAATATCTTAAAATAAATAAAGAAAAATCGTCGCCAAAGATGAAGGCCAGGGGGCCCACACCCTGCTCACGAGGGTGGGGGGTGCCCCCCTGGGGCGTGCCCCCCTACCTCGTGGGCCCCCTGGTGGCTCTACGACGCCCATCTTCTCCTATATGAAGTCTTTCGATGAGAAAAAATAGCAGGCAACCTTTCGGGACGAGACTCCATCGCCACGAGGCGGAACCTTGGCGGAACCTATCTAGGGCTCCGGCAGAGCTGCTCTGCTGGGGACACTTCCGTCTGGGAGGGGGAAATCATCACCATCGTCATCACCAACGCTCCTCTCATCGGGAGAGGGCAATCTCCATCAATATCTTCACCAGCACCATCTCCAAACCCTAGTTCATCTCTTGTATCCAATTCTTGTCTCCAAGTCCGGGATTGGTGCTAGTAGCTAGGTTGCTAGTAGCGTTGATTACTCCTTGTAGTTGATGCTAGTTGGTTTATTTGGTGGAAGATCATATGTTGAGATCCTTTATGCACATTATTACCCCTCTGATTATGAACATGAATATGCTTTCTGAGTAGTTACGTTTGTTCCTGAGGACAAGGGAGAAGTCTTGCTAATAGTAGTCATGTGAATTTGGTATTCGTTCGATATTTTGATGAGATGTATGTTGTCTAGCCTCTAGTGGTGTTATGTGAATGTCGACTACATAACACTTCACCATTATTTGGGCCTAGAGGGAGGCATTGGGAAGTAATAAGTAGATGACGGGTTGCTAGAGTGACAGAAGCTTAAACTCTAGTTTATGCGTTGCTTCGTAAGGGCCTGATTTGGATCCATATGTTTCATGCTATGGTTAGGTTTACCTTAATACTTTTGTTGTAGTTGCGGATGCTTGAAATAGAGGTTAATCATAAGTGGGATGCTTGTCCAAGTAAGGGCAGTACCCAAGCACCGGTCCACCCACATATCAAATTATCAAAGTACCGAACGCGAATCATATGAGCGTGATGAAAACTAGCTTGACGATATTCCCATGTGTCCTCGGGAGCGCTTTTTCTATTATAAGAGTTTCTCCAGGCTTGTCCTTTGCTACAAAAAGGATTGGGCCACCTTGCTGCACTTTATTTACTTTTGTTACTTTTTGCTCGTTACAATTTATCTTATCACAAAACTATCTGTTACCACTTATTTCAGTACTTGGAGAGAATACCTTGCTGAAAACCGCTTATCATTTCCTTCTGCTCCTCGTTGGGTTCGACACTCTTACTTATAGAAAGGACTACAATAGATCCCCTATACTTGTGGGTCATCAAGACTCTTTTCTGGCGCCGTTGCTGGGGAGTGAAGCGCCTTTGGTAGGTGGAATTTGGTAAGGAAAAATTTATTTAGTGTGCTGAAATTTTCTGTCACTTGTTACTATGGAAAGTAATTCTCTGAGGGGCTTGTTCGTGGTATCTTCACCCCGTCCAGTAGAGCAAAGAGTTGCTCGTCAACCTACTCAACCTACTGAACCTATTGAAAATGAAACTCCTTTTGAGATTCCTTCGGGTATGATGGAAAAACTGCTAGCTAACACTTTTACAGGAGATGGAACAAGGCATCCTGATGAACATCTATGCTATGTGGATGACATTTGTGGACTATTTAAGCTTGCAGGTATACTCGATGATGTTGTTAAGAAGAAGGCCTTCCCTTTATCTTTGAAGGGAGACGCATTGACATGGTACAAGCTATGTGATGATATGAGATCATGGAACTATAAAAGATTGAAATTGGAATTTCATCAAAAGTATTACCCTATGCATCTTGTTCATCGCGATCGCAAATATATATATAATTTTTGGCCTCACAAAGGAGAAAGCATCGCTCAAGATTGGGGGAGGCTTAAATCAATGTTATTTTTATGCCCCAATCATGAGCTCTCAAGAGAAGTAATTATGCAAAAAAATTATGCTCGGCTTTCTGATAACAATCGCACCATGCTCGATACTTCTTGTGCTGGCTCTTTTATGATGAAGACTATCGAATCTAAATGGAATTTATTGGATAGAATTAAATGCAACTCTGAAGATTGGGACCTCGATGAAGGTTAGGAGTCAGGTATGACACCTAAGTTTGATTGTGTTAAATCTTTTATGGATACCGATATTTTCCATAGGTTTAGCACGAAATATGGACTTGACTCTGAGATAGTAGCTTCTTTCTGTGAATCCTTTGCTACTTATGTTGATCTCCCCAAGGAGAAGTGGTTTGAATATCATCCTCCCATAGAAGTAAAAGTAGCTGCACCTATTAAAGTTGAAGAAAAGACTGTCACTTATAATGATCCTATTGTTCCCACTTCTTATGTTCAGAAACCGCCTTTCCCTATTAGAATGAAGGATCATGGTAAAGGTTCAACTGTTGTTCATAAAAGCAATATTAGAACTTATACGCCTCCTGAGCAAGTCAAAGTAGAACCCAATATTGCTATTGTTAAAGATCTCTTGTCTGATAATATCAATGGGCATGTTATTCAATTCCAGGGTGAAACTGCTAGAATTGCTAAACCTTGTGATAGAGATAAACATACACCTGTGGTAGGCGTGCCTGTTATTTATGTTAAAATAGGAGATCATTGTTATCATGGCTTATGTGATATGGGTGCTAGTGCTAGTGTAATACCCATTGACTTATACAGAGAAATTATGCATGATATTGCACCTTCTGAATTAGAAGAAATTGATGTCACAGTTAAACTTGCCAATAGAGATAATATTTCACCAGTGGGAATTGTTAGAGATGTTGAAGTTTTGTGTGGAAAAACCAAATATCCCGCTGATTTTCTTGTTCTTGGTTCTCCACAAGATAGCTTTTGTCCCATTATATTTGGTAGACCCTTCTTGAATACTGTTAATGCTAGGATAGACTGCAAAAATAATGTGGTTACTATTGGTTTGGATGATATGGTTCATGAGTTTAATTTCTCTAAATTTAGTAAACAACATCGTGAGGAAGAATCGCCAAGTAAGCATGAAATTATTGGTCTTTCTTCTATTATCTTACCTCCTAGTCATCCTTTAGAACAATATTTGCTAGACCATGAAAATGATATGTTCGTGAATGAAAGAAGGGAAATAGATGAGGTATTCTTTAAACAAGAACCTATTCTACAACACAATTTGCCTGTTGAAATTCTAGGGGATCCTCCTCCACCCAAGGGTGATCCCATGTTTGAGCTTAAACCGTTGCCTGATAATCTTAAATATGCTTATCTTGATGAAAAGAAAATATATCATGTTATTATTAATGCTAACCTTTCAGAGCATGAAGAAGAAAGATTATTGAAAACTCTGAATAAGCACCGTGCCGCTATTGGATATACACTCGATGATCTTAAGGGCATTAGTCCCACTCTATGTCAACATAAAATAAATTTGGAAGCGGATGCCAAACTAGTTTGTGATCCTCAACGACGTTTGAATCCTAAAATGAAAGAAGTGGTAAGAAAAGAAATACTCAAGCTTCTGGAGGCAGGTATAATTTATCCCATTGTCGATAGTCACTGGGTAAGTCCTGTCCATTGTGTCCCTAAGAAGGGAGGTATTACTGTTGTCCCTAATGATAAAGATGAATTGATACCGCAAAGAATTATCATAGGTTATAGGATGGTAATTGATTTCCGCAAATTAAATAAAGCTACTAAGAAGGATCATTACCCCTTACCTTTTATTGTTCAAATGCTAGAACGATTATGCAAACATACACATTATTGCTTTCTAGATGGTTATTCTGGTTTCTCTCAAATACCTGTGTCGGCTAAAGATCAATCAAAGACTACTTTTACATGCCCTTTTGGTACTTTTGCTTATAGATGTATGCCTTTTGGTTTATGTAATGCACCTGCTACCTTTCAAAGATGCATGATGGCTATATTCTATGACTTTTGTGAAAAAATTTGTGAGGTTTTCATGGCCGATTTTTCCGTCTATGGTTCCTCTTTTGATGATTGCTTGAGCAATCTTGCTCGAGTTTTACAGAGATGTGAAGAAACGAATCTTGTCTTGAATTGGGAAAAGTGCCACTTTATGGTAAATGAAGGTATTGTCTTGGGGCACAAAGTTTCCGAAAGAGGTATTGATGTTGATAAAGCCAAAGTTGATGCTATTGAAAAGATGCCATGTCCCAAGGACATCAAAGGTATAAGAAGTTTCCTTGGTCACATCGGATTTTATAGGAGGTTCATTAAGGACTTCTCCAAAATTTCTCGGCCTCTGACTAATTTATTACAAAAAGATGTACCATTTGTCTTTGATGGTGATTGTGTAGAAGCATTTGAAATACTTAAGAAAGCATTAGTCTCTGCACCTGTTGTTCAGCCACCGGAGTGGAATTTACCCTTTGAAATTATGTGTGATGCTAGTGATTATGCTGTAGGTGCTGTTCTAGGGCAAAGAGTTGATAAGAAATTAAATGTTATCCATTATGCTAGTAAGACTCTAGACAATTCTCAAAGAAATTATGTTACTACCGAAAAGGAACTTTTAGCAGTTGTATTTGCTTGTGATCAATTCAGACCCTATATTGTTGATTCTAAAGTAACTATTCACACTGATCATGCTACTATTAAATATCTTATGGAAAAGAAGGATGCAAAACCTAGACTCATTAGATGGGTTCTCTTGCTACAAGAATTTGATTTGCATATTGTTGATAGAAAGGGAGCTGAGAACCCCATTGCAGACAACTAATCTAGGTTAGAGAATGCTCTTGATGACCCACTAACTATTGATGATAGCTTCCCTGATGAGCAATTAAATGTCATAAGCACTTCTCGTAGCACTCCCAGGTATGCTGATTATGCTAATTATATTGTCGCTAAATTTATACCACCTAGCTTCACATACCAACAAAAGAAAAAGTTTTTCTATGACTTGCGACATTACTTTTGGGATGACCCACATCTTTATAAAGAAGGAGTAGATGGTGTCATTAGACGTTGTGTACCTGAGAATAAACAGGAACAGATCCTACGCAAGTGTCACTCCGAAGCTTATGGAGGACACCATGCTGGAGATAGAACTGCACATAAGGTATTGCAATCTGGTTTTTATTGGCCTACTCTCTTCAAGGATGCCCGTAAGTTTGTTTTGTCTTGCGATGAATGTCAAAGAATTGGTAATATTAGTAGACGTCAAGAAATGCCTATGAATTATTCACTTGTTATTGAACCATTTGATGTTTGGGGCTTTGATTATATGGGACCTTTTCCTGCCTCTAATGGATACACACATATTTTAGTTGCTGTTGATTACGTTACTAAGTGGGTAGAAGCTATTCCAACTAGTAGTGTTGATCATAACACTTCTATTAAAATGCTTAAGGAAGTTATTTTTCCGAGGTTTGGAGTCCCTAGATGTCTTATGACTGATGGTGGTTCACATTTTATTCATGGTTCTTTCCGTAAAATGCTTGCTAAATATGACGTTAATCATAGGATTGCATCTCCTTATCACCCGCAGTCTAGTGGTCAAGTAGAATTGAGCAATAGAGAGCTCAAATTAATTTTGCAAAAGACTTTCAATAGGTCTAGAAACAATTGGTCCAAGAAACTTGACGACGCATTATGGGCCTATAGAACTGCATATAAGAATCCTATGGGTATGTCTCCATATAAAATGGTTTATGGAAAAGCATGTCAGTTACCTCTCGAACTAGAACATAAGGCATATTGGGCTATTAAAGAGCTCAACTATGACTTCAAACTTGCCGGTGAGAAGAGGTTATTTGATATTAGCTCCCTTGATGAATGGAGAACCCAAGCTTATGAAAATGCCAAGTTGTTTAAAGAAAAAGTTAAAAGATGGCATGACAAAAGGATACAAAAGCGTGAGTTTAATGTAGGTGATTATGTATTGCTATACAACTCTCGTTTAAGATTTTTTACAGGAAAACTTCTATCCAAATGGGAAGGTCCCTACGTTATCGAGGAGGTTTATCGTTCCGGTGCCATAAAAATCAACAACTTCGAAGGCACAAATCCGAAGGTGGTAAACGATCAAAGGATCAAACACTATATTCAGGTAATCCTATAAATGTTGAAACCAATATTATTGAAACCGTAACCCCGGAGGAATACATAAGGGACACCTTCCAGCCCGTTTCAGACTCCGAAAAGGAATAGGTATGTGGTACGGTAAGTAAACCGACTCCAAAACAATTTTAAGGCAATATTTCTACGTTTTGGAATATTTAGAAAAATAGAAAAATAAGTGGCAGTCCGGGAAGGACACAAGGCCTCCATGAGGGTGGAGGGCGCGCCCTACCCCCCTGGGCTCCCCCCTACCTCATGAGCACCTCGTGTGCTCTCCGGACTCCGTTTTCTTGCACGATACGTATTTTGGTCGGTAAAAATTCATTATATATTCTCCCAAAGGTTTTGACTCTCGTATCACGCAAATATCCGTTGTTTTCGTTTCGAGCTATTCCTGATGTAGATTTGAACAAGATGTCGTCCCAAGATTCGGAGGGAGAGAGCTACATAGCTGATTATATTGCAAATCCAAGAGTATATGGGGACGTGGAACACTATGGCTGGACCACAGAGGAAGAAGAAGACTATGATCCAAAGAGGAAGGAGGAGACAAGCTCTGATGAAGAGGACTACCCACTGCCTCAACCTGGTGATATGCATGTGGAGTACAAGAATTCAAGCCTCCCTAAGGTCCAATCTATCCCACCATGTTTTTTGCAGGACAGCAAGGCAACACTATGCAAGAAGATAATGAACTTGAGCTCGAGAATGAGGATCCGAGGGAGGAGAATTTTAGCCTCAGGCGTAAGCTAGAGAAAAAAAGTGCAACAACTCCTACTTCACCACCTCCAAAGAAATAATCACATGGGTATGGGCACTCCCCTTGGCAACTGCCAAGCTTGGGGGAGGTGCCCTGGTATCATATCACCATCACAACTCCTATCTTTACCGTTTTTCTTAGTTCGATCCTATTAGTAGTATCTTGATTTAGTAGAATAAAGTCATGGCATGATCTAGTTTTGAGTTTTGCTTTACGATCCTTCTTTGTAATCAAGTCTGTGAGCTATATAATAAAGATTAGTGTTGAGTCAAGGTCTTGATTATTTTGCCATGATCGTGGGAGAATAGAAGAAAAGAATAAAAAGAATCAAAGAGTCCATATTGATCTTATTGAAAGTAATGACTTCACATAGAGAGAGTATGATGATTAAAAGTTGTTGGGAGTTGGCAAATATAGCTTTGGTCATTGTTGCAATTAATAGGAAGTAATAAGGAAAGAGAGGTTTCACATATAGATATATTATCATTGACATCTTTTATGATTGGGAGCACTCAATAAAATATGACATGCTAAAGAGTTGAGGTTGGACAAGGAAGACAACATAATGAGTTATGTTTTCTTATATCTGAGATAAAGTATGTTGTCATGGATCCTCTAACGTGTTGAGCTTGCCTTTCCCCCTCATGCTAGCCAAATTCTCAGCACCAAGTAGAAATACTAGTTGTGCTTCCAAATACCCTTAAACCAGTCTTGCCATGAGAGTCCACCATATCTACCTATGGATTGAGTAAGATCCTTTAAGTAAGTTGTCATCGGTGCAAGCAATAAAAATTGCTCTCTAAATATGCATGACTTATTAGTGCGGAGAAAATAAGCTTTGTACGAACTTGTTGTGGACGTAATAAAAGTGACGGACTGCATAATAAAGGTCCACATACAAGGGGCAATATAAAGTGACGTTCTTTTGCATTAAGATTTTGTGCATCAACCCTAAACGCGCATGACAACCTCTGCTTCCCTCTGCGAAGGGCCTATCTTTTATTATTATCCTCTACCTTATGCAAGAGTCACGGTGATCTTCACCTTTCCTTTTTCATTTTATCCTTTGGCAAGCTCAGCATGTTGGAAAGAGTATGATATATATATCTAATTGGATGTAGGGGAGCACGAATTATTATTGTTGACATTACCCTTGAGGTCAAAGGTTGTGGGGCAAAACTATAAGCCCCTATCTTTCTCTGTGTCCGATTAAAACTCCATAACCACAAGTATCGCGTGAGTGTTAGCAATTATGAAGGACTAAGTGATAGTTGAGTATGTGGACTTGCTTTAAAGCTCTGACATAGACTCTTTCCGATGTTATGATAATTTGCAATTGCTTCAATGACTGAGGTTATAATTTGTTGGTGCTCAATAAGGTTTCTGATTCATACTTTTTGCTTTGTGAAAAGATCATCACTTGAACATAAGTAATCATATGACAAAATCTCTACATGTTGCTGTTATGGAAATAATCATGATGCCTTCATGCCCGTATTTTATTTTTATCGACGCCTCTACCTCTAAACATGAGGACATATTTATTGTTATCGGCTTTTCGCTTGAGGACAAGCGAGGTCTAAGCTTGGCGGAGTTGATACGTCCATTTTGCATCATGCTTTTATATCAATATTTATTGCTTTATGGGCTGTAATTTCACGTTATGTCACAATACTTATGGCTATTCTCTCTTATTTTACAAGGTTTACATGAAGAGGGAGAATGCCGGCAGCTAGAATTCTGGGCTGGAAAAGGAGCAAATATTGGAGGCCTATTCTGCGCAAGTCCAAAAGTCCTGAAACTCCATGGAATATCTTAAAATAAATAAAGAAAAATCGTCGCCAAAGATGAAGGCCAGGGGGCCCACACCCTGCTCATGAGGGTGGGGGCCCCCCTGGGGCGCGCACCCTACCTCGTGGGCCCCCTGGTGGCTCTCTGATTCCCATCTTCTCCTATATGAAGTCTTTCGATGAGACAAAATAGAATGCAACCTTTCAGGACGAGACTCCGCCGCCACGAGGCGGAACCATAGCGGAACCAATCTAGGGCCCCGGCAGAGCTGCTCTGCCGGGGACACTTCCCTCAGGGAGGGGGAAATCATCACCATCGTCATCACCAACGCTCCTCTCATCGGGAGAGGGCAATCTCCATCAACATCTTCATCAGCACCATCTCATCTCCAAACCCTAGTTCATCTCTTGTATCCAATTCTTGTCTCCAAGTCCGGGATTTGTGCTAGTCGTTGCTAGTAGCGTTGATTACTCCTTGTAGTTGATGCTAGTTGGTTTATTTGGTGGAAGATCATATGTTCAGATCCTTTACGCACACTATTACCCCTCTGATTATGAACATGAATATGCTTTGTGAGTAGTTACGTTTGTTCCTGAGGACAAGGGAGAAGTCTTGCTAATAGTAGTCATGTGAATTTGGAATTCGTTCGATATTTTGATGAGATGTATGTTGTCTAG
This sequence comes from Triticum dicoccoides, assembly GCF_002162155.2. NCBI lineage: Eukaryota > Viridiplantae > Streptophyta > Magnoliopsida > Poales > Poaceae > Triticum > Triticum dicoccoides. Next base: position 537,133,066 of record NC_041393.1, on the reverse strand, counting down.
CCTCTAGTGGTTTTATGTGAACGTCGAGTACATAACACTTCACCGTTATTTGGGCCTAGAGGGAGGCATTGGGAAGTAATAAGTAGATGATGGGTTGCTAGAGTGACAGATGCTTAAACCCTAGTTTATGCGTTGCTTCGTAAGGGGCTGATTTGGATCCATATGTTTCATGCTATGGTTACGTTTACCTTAGTACTTTGGTTGTAGTTGCGGATGGTTGCAATAGAGGTTAATCATAAGTGGGATGCTTGTCCAAGCAAGGGCAGTACCCAAGCACCGGTCCACCCACATATCAAATTATCAAAGTACCAAACGCGAATCATATGAGCGTGATGAAAACTAGCTTGATGATATTCCCATGTGTCCTCGGGAGCGCCTTTTCTATTATAAGAGTTTGTCCAGGCTTGTCCTTTGCTACAAAAAGGATTGGGCCACCTTGCTGCACTTTATTTACTTTTGTTACTTGTTGCTTGTTACAATTTATCTTATCACAAAACTATCTGTTACCACTTATTTCAGTACTTGGAGAGAATACCTTGCTGAAAACCTCTTATCATTTCTTTCTGCTCCTCGTTGGGTTCGACACTCTTACTTATCGAAAGGACTATGATAGACCACCTATACTTGTGGGTCATCACCAGCCATTGTACCTCTATAGTAAATTAGGCCTCCCTCTTCCCCCACCACACACCGATAGTCGAGCGCTGCAGGTAGATAACCATGCCACTGAGACAAATTGCACATGTCCCCTCTCACGTTCCAGTAGGCCAGCCACTCTATATCTTTGATGTGGGCACACACAAATTCGATGGCACTCTTTATCGATCACGCGCGCCCACACACACACACACATCATCCCTCTCTTTGATTCCATGGACACCTCAAGTCGATGATACCTACACTCTCTTCTCGTGGATCGCCCCCTCTATATATATGTTATATCCAGGACTCTATTTCACACACATTGCATATGTTACATTTTTTGATTGACCCCCCCCCCAAAAAACTCTCACGAACCCACACACTATATCCCTCTCACACAACCCCTCGTAGGTGGTGTACATATACAAGAAGAGAATAGGTGCATAGTGCATGTACTCACGCTTTGTGCCCAGCCACACCCGTGTGGGTACACGGTGGAGCTCATTTCTTTACGGAATGGAAGCCCACGTGCTAATTTGAATGCCTGTAGCGGATGTTTACCTAGGAAGGCCGTGTACCACGCGTGCACGAAACAAAGTTTGACTTGACGCATTGCCGCGTTATTTTTAAATAAAGTTATAGCGCTCAATGGCACGTACACAGAATATAAAACGATTTTTATGGAGAAAAAGGTAGTCCGCTCCACTATATACAATGGAGCCTGCCTGCCTGGTTTGTCGCTCTTCAGAGTATCTCACACAAGGCTGTAGTGGCCTCTCTCTCTCTCTCACCATTGGTCACTGATCTGGCCGCGTCCCGTCCGCTGGGGGAAAGGGAGTGCGGTGGCCTCTCTCTCTCTCACCGTTGGTCACTGATCCGGCCGCATCCCGTCCGCCAGGGGAAAGGGAGGAAGTGCATCGTTTCTCCGTTCGACGACACCGAGGTAGCACGTCCCGATCTGCGGTACACGCTGTTCTCTCTGACCAACCTCCGGCGCGGCAGGGCCTACGCCACCTGCTCGCTGCCGCAGTATGGGCAGATTCTGCCTGCCGCCGCTGACCTAGTTACATCCCGACGACCTCCAGGTATCCCCTCTGGCCTTGCTCCACTGCATGTCTTCCCACGTCGCTGCATGTGGATCTTCCATCGTTCTTCGCCCCAAAAGTAGCTCGTCCGGCATACTTTCCATATTGCAATCTCGTCCTCACACCGTTTTAGACAAACACAACCGTGTTGTTATCTTCCCTTAGGACAAGGAATATTCTTCTTTTTTGTCGTCGCATGTGTCATCAACTGTTATTGGCCAGTAATTGTTTCCTTTCTACCTCTTTTTTTGCAAACTGGGCTATCCATTTCACCTCGTTGCTATTGTGACCTTTTGGTGCACTGCACAAATCACTTTTTTCCTAAGATTGTTTTGTTCAGTTGTACTAAAATGTCACACGGGAAACGTCTCTACATTTCAGTGCGAATGCCCAAAGGGAGATTGCTTTTGCTCTATCCTCCTCATCTAACTCCGAGCCTAATCTTCTCCAACGAGTTAGTCTTAAGAGAGACTGCAAAGGTGACCGACTTCTATTTGTGTGTTTATTGTTTCATCAGCAGTCCTCTATTATCGTAATCACACTTAATATCTTTGGAACGGGAACACTCATCTCTATTTTAGTGAAACTGCACAAAATGATCAGAATGTTGCATGCTCCAGACAGCTACTTTTTTCCCAACATGCCTTGTTGATTTAGACAGAGCTGGGGGGATGTTGCTGCCAATGAAAGCATGGACCAATTTTAATTTCCGAAACAGCATCAATGGCAAGACACACGAAACAAAATCTGAAAGCTCACACCATTGTACAATTTCATTGTCG
>NC_041393.1:537118201-537130368 GCF_002162155.2 Triticum dicoccoides | reverse complement strand
GGAGATCGCACGACGAGCAGATCGAGGCGAAGCACACGAGCAGTTTACCCAGCTTCGGAGCTCTCCGGAGAGATAATACTCCTACTGTTGCTTGTCTGATTGTATTGTGTTCTTGCTCAAGAGCGCTGAATGCTACAGTACGCTCTAGCTGCTAATGAGACCGAGCGTGTGTGATTTTCTGGGTCCGAACCCCCTCTATGTTGCGCATGGGCCTCCTTTTATACGCTAAAGGGGTCACCGACAGGTGGCAATGTAGACAAGGGTAAAAAATGGAAAAAGAGGGGTGGTTGGTACAGCTACCTGCACAGTGTATTCTACCTAACCCTGACGGCAGGGGACAAAGGCATTAAATGCCCGTCTGCGTCGCCCAAACAATGCAAAAAGGGACCGTCCGGGACGCCACCGGTCGCCACGATGGCGATCTTGTCAGCGTCGCATGCCACCGCGCACCGCTGGCTGCACAGCCTCTCGCCACGCGTGCCTGGAAAGGCCCCCAGGGCGACACATTGGTGGATGTGCTGGAACGTGGGTACAGACTGGCCGCTTGCCGCGGCAAGCGCCTTGCCGCGGTTGTTGTCTTGCCGCGCCCGGAAGCTTGTCGCTCACCGGGCCTTGCCGGGACGCGCGGCGCGTCGCGGCAAGTTCCTTGTGCTGCCTTGATTGGCCTTCCCGGCAAGCTCCTCTTGCCGGGGCCTTGTCTCCTTGGTTTAAATACTTTGTTCTTGAATGGCTCCAAAGGAACCACGGAGGACCTTGGCGGTCACCCGGCAAGCCTTGCCACGGGGCGCTGCAACTGCCCGTGCGCAAGTTAGGGATACTAGGGTACCCCTACTCTAGTACACCGACAGGAGCCCCCGGGCCTGGGCCACACACGGTGCCAAGTGCTGTTGGGCCAGGCCCAAGACAGGGCACGGGCACACGCGGCCTGGGTTACGCCGTATCTTACTCCGCATCCACCGCGCTCTTCCCCAACGGCACGCGTCGAATGCGGCATCGTGGGAGAGATCGTGGGTGGTTCCTTTATTCGGAAGGGCGAAATGTCCGCCCCTCCCTCCTTATAAGCAGGGGAAACAGGGGCAGTTCGCCCATCTCGCCGGTTGCTACTCCATTTCGGAAATCTCCGCCGCTCCCCTCCTTCTTCTCAAAGCCAAAGGAGAGCAGCGCGCCGCCCCCCATTGCCACCAGCATCACTAACGTTGTCGACCTCCCCCACCACCCCTGCCATGCTTCCGAAAGCCGACAAAGGGAAGGGCGTGAAGTCGGTCGAGGCGCAGCGGCTCGCGGTGCTGCGAAAGGAGCGGGCCCTCTTCCCCTCTTAGCTTGCCGCGAAGGAGTTGAGGGAGTACTACTACCTCTTCTGGTCAACGAAGACGCGGGCGCATCCGCGCACGAGGGTACTCCTGGCTGCCGCCTCTGAACTGGCTCCAAACGGGTACCCCTTCTTCACGCTGTACTTCTACTGCGGGCTCTGCCCGCCTTTCTCTGAATTCTTCTGCGACATTATGAACACCTACGGGTTCTGCCTTCTTGACTTCACCCCCAACACCGTTCTGACCATGGCAGTTTTCGCACATCTGTGCGAAAACTTTGTCGGAGTCCACCCAAATGTAGCTCTCTTCCGCCATTTCTTTATGCCCCGTGTTGAGAGAGGGGAGCCTCTTGCCGGCGAGATCGCTTGGATCTCAAGAGTCGGCAAGAAGGAAGCTTATCTGGAGGGAGAGCTCCGCAGCAAGTGGGAGGAGTGGAGAGCAGAGTGGTGCTGGATCGTCGAGGAGAACCTGCAGCCCTTTACTGCCCTGCGCCAAGCCCCAATGGTGCGCGGCAATGACTGGAGCAACGTGGCCCCGGAAGACGACAGACTGAAGATCGCCGTCACCCGGATCCTAAGCCTTAGGCTTGCCGGGCTCACCGTACGCGCCGTTGGCGCAGACTTTCTCCGCCGCCGCGTCGCCCGCTTGCAGGATAGGAGGAGACCAGCCTGGGAGTTCCAGAACTCAGCGGATATCATGAGGCTGCGCCCAGGCCTAAACTTCAACTTCACCGTCCTGGAGCTGGATGCGATGCTTCTGGAGCTGTTCAAGCGCGATCCGCAACATCCATTCATCTTGCCGAGGGGTGTCGTTCCGATGTGCAACAATTCCTCGCTCGACCACATCCGCGCAATGATGCCGTTGTGCGATTCGCATGGGATTGTCCCAACCTGGCAAGAGCCTGCCGACGACGTCGTGCGGGCGTTCTTCGACAGCTTGGAAGAAGTGCCAGTCCGCGCCGATGAACAAAAGAGCCTCACCCGCGATACCACTGATGATGAGATGCAGTGCATCGCCACAAGGCTGGAAGAGGTGGCAGCAGCCGTTGCCGCGGGTGAGTTCAGATTCACCGTGGAGGAGGCAGAGGAAGTAGAGGCGGCAAGCCTTGTCGAGCGAGAGGAGTTTACCGGCTTGGAAGAGCTCGCCGGGCCTGAAGCTGAGTCGAGCGAGCCCGGCGAGGGAGAGCTTGTCGGGCCCGAACCTTCGGACAGCTTGCCGCAAGCGGAGCCCCCAGCTCCACCAAGAAGGCGTCTCCGCAAGGCCGGGGATGTAGCGGGGCGGCAGACGGGTCAACAGCCGCCGAGCCGCGCGACACGCTCTACCGCGGCAAGCACTGTTGCCGCGGGAGCGCCTCACGCCGCTGCGGCAACCGGAGCGGGGTCTTCTCGGTCCACCGCCACCGCGCCCGCCAAGCGGACAAGGGAGCCTACTCCTCCGCCTCGTCGCTCCGGAGGCGAGCCGGATTTGGATCTCTCCGCGCTCAGCTCCGACGAGGAAGAAGAAGAGTAAGATTCCTTACTGTTCTTATAGTTCTTTAATTTCGTTGCTTTGTCTTGTATCTGATTTGCTTCATTCTGAACCCGTTCCTTTTCAGGACGCTGGCCCAGAGAGCAGCGAAGAGAGCCAAGGTCCCGGTGATTGTCATCGAGGACGAACCCACCACGCCAGCAGAAGGTGTGCCCGAGACCACCTTGCCGAACCCGGCAATCATTCCCCAGAGCAGCCCCCAGCGCAGCCCCCAGTGTAAGTGTATGGTTTACTTTCTGCCATCAGGTGCGCATAGGTGCTCTTTTCTTTGCTGATATCTGCCTGTTGGTTTGTGTAGGACCAGAGCAGCCTCACCAGGAGTGCCCGGAAGCCGCTCCCGAAGCGCCATCTGCTTCGACTACACCGCCAAGGGAGGATTCCCCGGCAAGGGAGCGTTCTCCGGCAAGGGAGAATTCTCCGGCAAGGGGTAGTTCTCCGGCAAGGAACAGCACCAGCGATCCTCCGGTGGTTGAGACCACGGCTGCAGATCCTAGCACAGGTAACCCTCTTGCTTGAAAACTTGCCCTTGGGTTCTTCTTCTTCTGATTTTCTTTTTGCATATTTGCTTGACTTCTCTCCCATTTCCGTTCGTTAGATCCACCTACCACTAAGCCGATGGAAACCGAGGACGCCGGCGAGGAGGGTGCGTGCGGCAGTACCGACGATGTCGCCGCCACCGAAGAAGAGGCCGGCACTGACGAGCCCGCCGGAGAAGAGGCCGCCGAAGCTGCCACCGCAGAAGCTGGCGAGGGATCCGGCGATCGCACTGACGGCCCCGAGGCCGCAGGAGCGCCAGGTGCTGCACCGATCGTCGATCCCTCCGCCGCAGCTGCAGAGCCAGGCTCCGAAGAGCCCCAACCCGGCGCCTACTTGAAGGCTGGCGATGGCATCTTCATCAAGCTTCCCTGGGCGTCAAGCTCCAGGGTGCCGGTCGAGGGAGAAATCCTGGATGGAGAGGTGCTTGCCTCCGCCGGACTGACACTGGTTGACGCGCCAAGCAGCAGCGACGAGCCTGAAGAGGAGCGGCTGCTGCGGAAGCTGACGTCGCTCTGCCGCGCCCGACAAGCCAAGCTGGCCTCCCGAGAAGCGCTTGTCGCGAAGGCGGGAGTTGACATTGAGAAGCGCGCGGAGGAGCTCCGGGGCCTCAGGCAGGAAGCTCTCCGGTCCCTGGCGGAGGAGCGGGGGCAACTTCTCGAGGAGCGGAAAGCCTTCCTCCTCGAGAAGGCCGAAGCTGAAGAGAAGCAACGGCTTGTCGCCGAAAACCTATTTGCGCAGGAAGGAGAGTTGGCGCAGCGCAAGGTCAATCTTGACAGCCATGAGGAGGAGCTTGCCGCGCGCGAGCAAGCAATTGGTGGGCTCTCAAGGAGGCAAAGGACGCTGCCACAGCTGCCGAGGCCGCCAAGAAGGAGCTGGAGACGAAGGTGGCGCAGCTGGAAGCCGATCTCAGGGCGAGCGGCGAGGAGCTTGCCGCGCTCATGTGTGAGCGTGAGAAGGACGCTGCCGCTCATGGTGAGCTGCAGGGTCTTCTCGCTGAGAGGAGCAAGGAGCTCAGCGCCGCCGAGGACTCCAACGCGGATCTCGAGCTGAAGCTGGCCACGTTGACTCAGACGCTGGACGGCGCCAGGGAGCGGGAGGTGGCCTTGTCGGAGAAGATCAAGGCCAACGAGGCGCTGCTGGCGAATGCTGCTGCCGCCCACGACGCCTTCAGGGAGACTGTGGAGCACTGGACTGAGGGTCTTGTGGATCTTGCCGCCGCCATCGACGGGGAGCTGGCGCAGCTGGGGATGGAGGATCTCGGGTACTCCTCCGATGAGCACCTCCAACCCAGTGCCAAGCTCAGCTTGTTCTTTAAGGGCGTGGCGACGGCACTCCAACGACTCCGAGAGAAGATCCCAAAGCAGCTGGCCGACGAGTCGCGCAAGATCTGCGCGGGAGTTCTTCAGAAGGTGCAGATGAAGGTGGCCTTCCGCAACCCGGGCCTCAACTTCACCAACGTCCTCAAGTCCTTACCGCCAGACGCTGATCTGGAATCGCTCAAGGCCCTTGTCGCACCCATTGTGGACAAGGTGAGCGAAATCAAGAGGGTTGAGGGCGATCGCGTAGATTAGGCCGCCCGTTTTCTTTTTCTCTTTGGCGCTGCTGGTCATGTCACGAGAACAATCTATTAGAGCTGCGACAAGCTATCTTGTAATATAACTCTATTTTGGGTAGAGATTTGCTATGTTATTTCCTTTACTTGATTCCTTCCTTTGTATGTTTCTGCCCTACGCTTTTAGGGAACTTGCGGGCGCAGGCACCTTAGCCGCGAGCGCTGAGTGCGGGACGTCAGCAGCCTGCTGGCGGTGCCGCTACCGACAAGAAACCTTGTCGCAACTAGTCGCAGCTCACTTAAGTTGTTGAGTGGACTCGAAACAAAGTAAGGGCGCAACTAGCTACGAGTTGGTTCCTCCGCGCACAGGTTTTCCATACAAAGTACGGTCGTTCAAGGAAGATAACTTAAAAATTTAAAAACTGATTGCTCAAACTTTGGCAACTTAGCTTTTCTGTCGTTTGCTTTCCGGTAAGGTGAAACTTCCTTGAACGACGCCTGGCCCACACCATTATCTTCTCCTTCCCCCCCGGCAAACTTGTGGGCGAGGGAACCTTCCTTTCCTTTGAGAAAGAGAAAGAAGAGAAAATAAAAATATGGAGCCTTATGGCTCATTATTGCTTACCGGGGGTAGGTGCTGCACAAAGTGTCAGATAATGCATGCAAATATAAAGCAGAAAGCATGAAATTGACAAGATGCGTGGAGCACATGAGCTTTATTTATGCACGGGATCTGCGCCCGGCTTTGTACAAAGGATTACATGCAACATCGGCAAGACTTGTACAAAAGGTGGTTGCCGGAACGGGTTCTGGCAACCGCGCCTTACGGGTAAAACTTACGAAGATGCTCAATGTTCCAGGAGTTGCTCACCGGAATGCCATCTTCGGTCTCAAGGCGGACAGCGCCAGGCCTAGTGATTCGTTTCACCCGATAAGGCCTTCCCACTTCAGCGTCAACTTGTTGGAATTCTTGGCGGACTGAACGCACCGAAGAACAAGGTCGCCTTCCTCGAAACTTCTGGCATTAACTTTGTGGCTATGGTAGCGGCACAAAGCTTGCTGGTATTGAGCAGCTCATACAGCAGCCTGAAGACGGTCCTCCTCAAGGAGCAGTGCGTCATCTTGTCGCAGCTGCTCTTGCTCAAGCTCATCATAAGCGAGCACTCGAGGTGACCCGTATACGAGTTCTGTGGGGAGAACTATCTCTGCTCCATAGACTAGAGCGAAAGGTGTCTGGCCAGTGGCTCGATTTGGTGTTGTCCTGATTGACCAAAGAACCACCGGCAGCTCCTCGATCCAGTTCCTTCCGCACTTGCGCAGCCTGTCGAAAGTTCTGGTCTTGAGCCCACGCAGCACTTCAGCATTTGCCCTCTCTGCTTGACCGTTGCTTCTCGGATGAGCAACAGAAGCGAAGCAGACCTTGGCGCCAAGATCTTGGACGTACTGCATGAAGGTGCGACTCGTGAATTGCGTGTCGTTGTCGGTGATGATCCTGTTAGGGATCCCGAAACGGCAAACAATCGACCTGAAGAACTTGACTGCTGACTGTGCTGTCACCTTCCTCACTGGTTCCACTTCCGGCCACTTTGTGAACTTGTCGATTGCAACGTACAAGTACTCAAAGCCCCCGACAGCTCGGGGAAAAGGGCCGAGGATGTCGAGCCCCCAGACCGAAAATGGCCAGGATAAAGGGATCGTCTGGAGAGCTTGAGCTGGCTGGTGTATCTGCTTGGAATGGAACTGGCACGCTTCACACTTGGTTACTTGTGCAGTTGCATCCTGGAGGGCTGTCGGCCAAAAGAAACCTTGCCGGAACGCTTTGCCGGCAAGTGCTCTTGCGCCAATGTGGTGACCACATATGCCTCCATGTATCTCTGCCAACAGCTTTTGTCCGTCTTCCCGGTGAATACACTTCAATTTCACACCGTTGAGTCTTCTTCTGTACAGTGTGTCATCGACAAACTGGTACATACTTGACTGCCGGGCTACTCTTTCCGCTTCTTCTTGCTCTTCGGGAAGTTCTCCTGTCTGAAGGAAAAGGACAATCTGCTGTGCCCATGTTGGAGCTTGTGGCTCGACAACAAGGACTAAAGGCACATCTGCTGCTGCGGGAACATCCACTTCTACGGCAAGAACCTGGGGCTCAGCCGGAGCTTGATGTTCCCCGGCAAGCTTGCCGGAGCAAAACTTGTCGGGAGCGTCTGCTTCAATGGAACAAGCCCTAAGGCTTGCCGGAGCAGACTGCTCCTCAGCACCCTTGGTGTTGATCTTGAGGACCTTCTTGGCGGCGGCTTCGGGAAGCTCTGTCGGAAAATAGTCACCAGAAATCAACTTCCTCTTCTTGTCCTGCCCAATTGATGGTGTTACGGATGGTTGAGTCAGCTTGAGCACAAAGATCCCTGGTTCCACAGGTAACTTAAGTGCAGCGCACTTCGATAGGCCATCGGCAATGTCATTTTGAGCTCTCGGAACATGTTCCATCTGCAGGCCGTCAAAGTGCTCTTCTAGCTTTCTCACTTCATCAACGTAAGCTTCCATCAATGGACTCTGATAATTCTTGTTCACTTGGCGGACGACAAGCTGTGAGTCACCCCTGACAATGAGCTTCTTGATCCCAAGGTCTGCTGCGATCCTGAGACCGGCAAGCAATCCTTCATACTCTGCAGTATTGTTCATTGCTTGCTCCTTGGGAAAGTGCATCTGGACTACGTACTTGAGGTGCTCTCCGGTGGGTGCGACTAGTAGCACGCCCGCACCGGCGCCTTGCAGCGAGAAGGCACCGTCAAAGTACATCAGCCACTCTTTGCTTGCTTCCTTGACGGGGATGCTCGTTTCTGGAACTTCTTCATCTGGTGTTGGCGTCCATTCTGCTATGAACTCTGCTAATGCTCTGCTTTGGATAGTTGAAGTGCTTTCAAACTTGAGGCCAAAGCTTGACAGTTCCAGTGCCCACTCGACAATCCTGCCTGTCGCTTCCGGATTTTGCAATATCCTCTTCAGCGGAAAACGAGTGATGACTGTGATCTCATGTGCTTGGAAGCAATGGCGCAGCTTTCTCGAGGCCATGAGGAGGCCGAAAAGCAATTTTTGCACACCAGAGTACCTTGACCTAGCCCCTGCAGAAGGGAACTGACAAAGTAAACTGGGCGCTGCACCATTCTCTTCTGCACCTTCTCATGCTCCTGCGCAGATCCATCCTTGTCGGGACCAGAGCTTGCCGGTGAAGTCCTCTGCTTGTCGCTGGATGCATCTGCCATGGTTGCCGGCTCATCTTCCGCCTCCCTCTCCGCCACTAACGCAGCACTAACCACTTGATTGGTTGCCGCTATATATAGCAGCAACTTCTCTTGTGGCTTAGGTGCGACAAGTGTTGGAGTGGAGGACATGTATCTCTTTAAGTCCTGCAGCGTAGCCTCCGCTTCCGGAGTCCATTTCATTGGACCCGCCTTTTTCAATATTTTGAAAAATGGCAGGGCGCGCTCAGCAGACCTAGAGATAAACCTGCTGAGAGCAGCTACGTAGCCGGCAAGTCTTCGTACATCCCTGACGCGCTTCGGTGCTTCAATCCGCTCAATGGCCTTGATCTTGTCGGGATTGGCTTCAATTCCCCGCTGAGACACAAAGAACCCGAGAAGCTTGCCGGAAGGGACTCCAAACACGCACTTCTCGGTGTTAAGCTTGAGGTTGATCTAGCGCAGATTTGTAAAGGTTTCATCTAAATCTTGAATCAGGGTCGCCTTGTCCTTGCTCTTGACCACTATGTCATCCATGTAGGCTTCCACATTTCTGTGCATTTGCGGTTCAAAAGCGTCATGGACTACCCTTGCAAATGTTGAACCAGCATTCTTTAAATCGAAAGGCATTCGTACGAAACAGTATGTGCCACACGGGGTGATGAATGCGGTCTTCTCCTCATCCTCTTCTGCCATGAAGATCTGATGGTATCCTGAGTATGCATCAAGAAATGAAAGCAAATCACATCCGGCCGTGGAGTCAACAATCTGGTCGATGCGCGGCAAGGGAAATGGGTCTTTGGGACAAGCTTTATTAACATCGGTAAAGTCGATACAAAGCCTCCATTTCCCGTTTGCCTTGCGCACGACTACAGGATTGGCCAACCACGTAGGATGGAGCACTCCTTTGACAAGGCCCGCTGCTTCCAATTTCTTGATCTCCTCTGCAATGAATTCTTGGCGCTCCAATGCCTGTTTCCTGACTTTCTGCTTGACGGGCCGCGCATGAGGGCAGACGGCAAGATGGTGCTCGATTACTTTCCTAGGAACACCGGGGATGTCAGACGGTTGCCATGCAAACACGTTGACGTTCGCCCACAGGAAAGCAACGAGCGCGCTTTCCTATTTAGGTTCGAGAGTGGCACTGATGGTGAAGGTACCACCAGTGCCATTCTCCTTGGCGGACACCTTCTTGGTCTCTGGTGGAGCTGCCATTGCCTTCTTACACTTGCCGGTGGAGCTCGATGGTGCGTCCTCGACGGTAGCGCAGCACTCCGAAGAGGTGCGCTTGCCGGAGTGGGCATCAGAGCTCTTGCCGGACTTGGTCTTCTTCTTCCCCCCGGGAGCTTCAACGGCAAGTGATCTGCGATCTGTTGCGGCTGCTGCTTCCCGGTAGATCTTGTCGGCGCAGATAAGGGCATCCTTCTTGTCGCCAGGGACAGAGATGACACTTATCGGGCCTGGCATCTTTAGCACGTTGTATGCGTAGTGAGAGGCTGCCATGAACTTGGCAAGTGCTGGACGGCCGAGTATCCCATTGTAAGGTAATGGAAAATCAGCAACGTCAAAAGTGACCCTCTCAGTTCTGTAGTTCAACTCGCTGCCAAATGTTATCGGCAACGTGATCTTTCCCTTCGGCTTGCTCCTTCCCGGATTGATTCCTTGGAATGTGCCAGTCTCTTCGAGCTCGCTATCAGGGATTTGAAGCTTCTGGAGTACCATGGAGGAGATCAGGTTCAAGCCGGCCCCGCCGTCAACTAGCATCTTAGTGACCTTGAGGTTGTGGATAGTTGGTGAAACCAACATCGGCAAGCACCCGACCGTAGTTATGCGATCTGGGTGGTCCTCAATATCAAAGATCATAGGCGTGTTGGACCATTTCAGAGGCTTGCGTGGCTCGATGGGTGGTTCTGCTGCATTGACTTCCCGCACCCACTGCTTGACCTGGCGGTGTGAAGTATGCAGAGAAGCACCACCGTCAACGCACAGGACCTCTGTGGCTTTCTGGAACTCCTGCTCATCGGTCTCGTCATCATCCATGTCTTCATCGTCGTTGTCATCTTCATCCTTGTCGCGGCCGCGGGGAGGTCTGTCTCCTTGCTGCTGCTTGTCCTTGCCGCGGCGTCCTCCTCGGTCGGGACGTTTCTTGCCGGATCCTCCAGCACCTTCCTGGGCCTTCTCCTTGTTGCGTCGCTCGTATTCAGCCTTTTGCTATTCAACAAGCTGCTCGACTTTCTTGCAGCTCTGGAGATCATGGCCCTAGGTACGGTGGATCTTGCAGTATTGCTTGTTGGTGCCGTATTGCTTGTCGGCAACCGGCACAGCTGCGGCAACCTCCTTGCCAGAGCTACCATCTTTGGCTTCCTTACCGGACTGCTCAACGACTAGCACCTCTTTGCCTTTCTTCTTTCTGTTGTTCCGCCGCCGGTTTTTCCTTGCCGAGGCAGTTTCCTCACTATCAGATCCTCCTGCTCCTACATCCTCTCCGGGGAGTTTCCTCCCTTCCTCAGCACGTGCACACTTGTCGGCCAGGGCATATAGCTCACTGACGTCTCTGATCTTGCACATCGCCATCTCCTCCCGCATCTTGCGGTTTCACATGTTCTGATGGAACGCGCTGATTATCGCAGCAGGGTGGACATCTGGGATGTTGTGCTGTACACAGGTGAATCTCTGAATGTACTTGCGCAGGGGCTCTCCTTCCTTCTGGGCGAGCAGATGAAGGTCGCTCTCTTGGCCATGAGGCTTGTGGCCGCCTGTAAAGGCGCCGACAAACTGATGGCATAGGTCAGCTCAGGAGGATATGGAGTTGTCCGGCAAGTGCATGAGCCAGGATCTGACATTGGGCTTGAGCACCAGCGGGAAGTAGTTGGCAAGGATCTTGTCGTCCCGCCCCCCAGCAGCTTGCACCATGATGGTGTAGATGCTGAGGAACTCTGACGGATGCGACTTGCCGTCGTACTTCTCTGGTACATCTGGCTTGAAATTCTTCGTGCTGGGCCACTAGACTTGCCGCAGCTCACGAGTGAACGCAGGGCAACCTACCGCGTACGGCAAGTCGCCTGGTTCCCCTGGCGCATGCATGTCAACAAAGGGCCCAGCCCGCTTGTCGGATTGACGTCGCGCTTCTCTTTGGCGCTCGATGCGAGTACGAGCGTCTTCTTGCTGTCGATCGTGAAGAACTTGGCGCTGATCGCGACGAGCTCGTGGATCTGATGATGCGGTGGAGTCGCTGTCGAGGTGGATCCGACGAGTCGGCGATCTTGGCCTTCGGGGTGGAGAGTGCATGGTGGTTGCACCATCACCAGTTTTGTCGCCATCGGCTCGCTCCTGGCAACCCTGCCGCGGTAACGATGTGCTCGGCTGCCGCGGAGTGTCACCGTTGGCGAAGCCGATGAGACTCTGAATGGTGGCCCTCCATTGATCGGTCCTGTCCGCCGTTGGAGGGTAATCCAGGAGCAGTTGAGCTCGCGCCAAAGCTTCTGCTAGGGTGGTGGGCGGCAGTGGCGAACGGTGCGAGGAGCCGGATGTGCTCGGACTTCTAACTATGTTAGAAGGAGCAGTATCCCGTCCAGGCGACCGTGTCTCGCTCGTGCCAGCCCGTTGGTGTGCCTTCTGGTCTTGAGCACCCCGAGATCCACCAGCTTGATCTTGGTCCAACAAACGTATGGTACTGCGAATACCATGACGCTGTCGGTCCTGCGCCTCCTGGGATGGGCGTGGAACATGTACGGACGCTGAGGTCTGCGCAGCCTTGTCCTTGGACCTGGGAGCACCGTAAGCTTTCTCGTCGACGTCCGTTCTTCCACCGGCGTCAACCCCACCACCCGCTTGCTCCGGTGGCAGTGGGATCGACGCGGACGGAACAGCTGCCTCCGAAGCCTTCTTCTTCGGTGGCATGTTGATGAAGAAGATGAAGATATAGCTCGTGTGAACGCCGGATCAGGTCCACACAATCTCGACGCCGCCCTACCTAGCGCGACAAAGATATCGGGGAAACTGATCCAC
>NC_041393.1:537104140-537117819 GCF_002162155.2 Triticum dicoccoides | reverse complement strand
CGAAGCACACGAGCAGTTTACCCAGCTTCGGAGCTCTACGGAGAGATAATACTCCTACTGCTGCTTGTCTGATTGTATTGTGTTCTTGCTCAAGAGCGCTGAATGCTACAGTACGCTCTAGCTGCTAATGAGACCGAGCGTGTGTGATTTTCTAGGTCCGAACCCCCTCTACGTTGCGCATGGGCCTCCTTTTATACGCTAAAGGGGTCACCGACAGGTGGCAATGTAGACAAGGGTAAAAAATGGAAAAAGAGGGGTGGTTGGTACAGCTACCTGCATAGTGTATTCTACCTAACCCTGACGGCAGGGGACAAAGGCATTAAATGCCCGTCTGCGTCGCCCAAACAGTGCAAAAACGGACCGTCAGGGACGCCACCGCTCGCCACGATGGCGATCTTGTCAGCGTCGCATGCCACCACGCACCGCTGGCTGCACAGCCTCTCGCCACGCGTGCCTGGAAAGGCCCCCAGGGCGACACGTTGGTGGATGTGCTGGAACGTGGGTACAGAGTGGCCTCTTGCTGCGGCAAGCGCCTTGCCGCGGTTGTTGTCTTGCCACGCCCGGAAGCTTGTCGCTCACCGAGCCATGCCGGGACGCACGGCGCGTCGCGACAAGTTCCTTGTGCTGCCTTGATTGGACTTCCCGGCAAGCTCCTCTTGCCGGGGCCTTGTCTCCTTGGTTTAAATACTTTGTTCTTGAATGGCTCCAAAGGAACCACGGAGGACCTTGGCGGTCACCCGGCAAGCCTTGCCGCGGGGCGCTGCAACTGCCCGTTCACAAGTTAGGGATACTAGGGTACCCCTACTCTAGTACACCGACATTCATGTCACTGGAAAATTATTTGTATAGTATGCCAATTATGTAAACAAATGATGGAAGCTTGATAGCATTGCCAGAAGCTTCTTCATCATCCGGATCCATGTGCCATGCACAAAATTATACTCCTTCGTTCCTAAATATTTGTCTTTTTACAAATTTCAAATGGGCATATTTTAGAGTGTAGATTCACTCATTTTGCTTCATATGTGTACTCCCTCCGTTCCTAAATACTCTATTCGTCTTTCTAGAGATTTCAACAAGTGACTACACATGGAGCAAAATGAGTGAATCTACACCCTAAAATATGTCTATATACATCCGTATGTAGTAGTCCATTTGAATCTCTAAAAAGACAAATATTTGAGTAGTCACTCGTTGAAATCTCTAGAAAGACAAATACTCCGGAGTATATTTAAGAACCGAGGGGGTAGTGCACAACCGCATGGGAGACTCATCCCGGTTGTTGCGCCGCATTAATAGTGAGCAATGATCAATCAAATCATAAGCCCCACATTTCCCACTGTAAGTTGCTCGGAAGAAGCAACCATCAATACGCTCTTCTTTGAATCCGCTCATACTACTCCATCCGTCACTGTTTATAGAGCGCGCTTCAGAAAAAAGAAAAAAATCTGTGGGACCAAGGCGACTAGCGATCGGCCTGAAAAATAGCATTGGTAGTTATAGCACGGCGTCTATTACTAGAGGGAATAATGCATACACACATGCATGCAGTGCTTCCACCTCGGGTACACACATGCATGCACTTACTCCACTCCATAGTAGTACTCCCTCCTTTCCGGTTTATAGTGCTCAATTCAAAAATCTCACCAATCAAGGTAGATGGCGAGTGGTGGAATGCTTTTTGTAGTTTTGCAAAAGCACCTAATTAATGCTCTTGTTTTCCTCAAAAAATTATGTTTATCAATGCATTATTTGCAATGTATGCATGCATAAAGTACATGCATTGGTCAATTTTCTCTTAGTACTTGCATGCAATGATTTAATGCACCTTGGAATCTGAACATGTGATGGAAAACAACCAAATTGAGCCTTATAAAATGGAAAAACTAAAATTTTAAGATAAGCCCTATAAACCGGAAAGGAGGGAGTACATCGAGAGAAAATTGTGGACTTGATTGCGGTTACCACACCCTAATTAATTGAGCATTAAACCAAACGCGTCTAAAGTCTCTCTGGTGGTGGAAATGCATTGAGAGAAATGCATCATAATGACGGAGGGAGGAGTAGTATGAAGGTGCAAAACCAAGTACGTGTATGGCCAGTCAGTCAACGCACCTCCTCTTGGCATATCACTGACATGTGGGATAGGAGTTTGAGCAAACCAATCTCAATTGACGGCAAAGAGCCAACCCGCCGTTCCTTGAGAGAGACGAGGAGCGAGAACGCACAGACAGGCTTGCACGGAGGCCAAGATATATTCGAGCATGGTTGGTTGATCGATATCATCATTACATGTTGGGCTGCCGTTTTCCGCCCTTCTCCAGAATAAACGTGTACTTTATCAGAGATAAAAAAATAAGAGTACAGATGCTCCACCATGCGGTTCTAGTAGTAGTACTACTCGTACTACTGCGCTTGGCTCTTCGCCTGTTCGTGAAGTCGAACAATGATGGTACTCCGCATGTTGGGTACTACAGTGTATGCCTCTGACAATCTGACACCGAATGGACTGATGCATATCCACCAAGGGTAGGTTGCATTAGTCAAAAGGCGTAAACGAGCTTCTCCTCATTTTGTGAGTTGATGGGACACACCAAAAAGTAGTGCTAGTCCATACTCCCTCCTTTCCGGTTAATATGGCTTAATCTTTTTTGCGGGTAAATGAGAGAGCTTTATTCATATATCTTAGGACGAGCAGCCAAGACACTGGTCACTAGGAAGCGAGGTACCCCGCAAAAAAAGAAGTAGGAAGCGAGGTGTTTCATCAAGCCAGCTCTCGGCCACATTCAAAATGCAGCAAGCACGGTTCGCATGAAGATGCGCCGCAAGGTCTGCTGACCTGTGTACATGCTGAATAACAAAAAAAGAGGAAATATTACCGAGCGCTCCTATTTGTAACAGGATATGATCCAGAATTAAGCGAGAATTGTGGCGAGTGTTCCATGCAATCAAGTTCCATTATCATATGCAAGAACCCTCGAAGAGAACCAAATGTGTTGAAGATTGCTTTATCACATTTTAAAATCATAATAAGAGTGCAGACGCTCCTCCATCCGGTTCTTAGTACTAGTATAGTACATACCTCTATAGACTATAGCAGTAGTACTAGTACTACAAGTAAACTTTGCGCTTGGCTGTTTGCCTATTCGGGAAGTCGAACAATAATAGCATTAGTAGTATAGTGTATGCTTCTGGCAATCTGACACCGAATTAACTGTTGCACGTCCACCGCCTGAGCGAGGGAGAGCTTGCATTAGTCAAAAGTTTCTCCTTGTCCTGCGAGCCACCATGCGCAAGCTTCTCCCGTCCTACAACCTTCTGCTCGTTCGGCAAGTTGACTATACACAGCAAAGCAATGCTACTCCATACCGCCTCCTCTCTGGTTAATATGGCTTAATTTCAAACGAGATAAATACACTATCTATCATTGTATATTTGTAAAAATACGGTCAGTGGACTTCATAATACGCTCATTGTACTCAATATATATATTTTCCGGTGTTTATACAGTCACTAGCTCACCCTGACTGAGTATGTGTGTGCATGCACGTGTAGGTTGAGCACTTGAGTGTGACCGTGTGTGTTCCTTCGTGTGCTCGGACATGCATGCATTAGGGCGTCGCGCGTGTTTTTGCGTCCATATGTATGTGTGACCGTTCTATACACATAGGGGGAGTATGTGTAGGGGCCACTAATGAGCAGTCAAATCACACAGTAAGTTAGTCGGAAGAAGCAACCATCATTTCACTCTTCAATGACACGTACGCAATATAAAATGGTTGATATGGAGAGAAAAAGAAAACCACTATATATACACTAGAAGGAGCCTAAGCTACAAGCCTGCTTTCTTAGGTTGCCCTCTTCACAAGCATAGAACGATGGGCCTGATCCCGCAGCTAGGGGAAGGGAACAATGTTCTACGTAGATGCGGTCAACATCGGCAAGGGAGAAAACCCACAGTCGGTGCATCCCAATCGGGGGTCACCGCGGTATGGGCCGATGCCGCATCCCAACCGCCCTTCTAGCTACATCCCGACGTCCCAGGTAGTCCATCCTCCTTTTGGAGCCGGCTTGCTCCACTGCCATAGCTCCATCTCCATGTTGATCTTTCTCTAGTTCTACCGGCTTCTACTTGTGATGAGTTTATGTCTCATGAACTAGTGCCAGTACTATTGTTCTAATCACACTTCTTCAATATCTTTGCCATCATTGAGATGCATCTGCATGCCTGTTAGTTTTCCTTTGTATTTGATGGAATGTTGTAATGGGGCAACCTTGGAATAGGAATGAAAATGGAGTGGAAAGTTTCCGTTTTTCCGGAGAAAAAATGGAAACAGAGAGAAACCAACGTTTCATTTCGTCGGATCGCGCCATTGAGCAAAACCAACGTTTAAATCATGTCTATTGTGTTCGTGTCTCACCCTCCTCCATGGCTCGACCCCACGCGGTCGCTCGGCATGCCACTCACAGCAAACCGATTATACGATAACTTTCCCGCCTGCTTGTCGATGGATCACGCCATGGAGTACTAGCACTACTGGAAGAGATTGACGAGTTGGGGGAGGACAACTAGCTGTAGCAAGGACTACCAAGAACTTTTTACATGCATGTTGTATCCGGCTATTGCGACCTTTGAATGCGGAGCAGTCCCGTGCACCCGGAAGCGGCTCACAACTTCAATGCTGGCGCCAGTGAGAGGTCGCGTCTGCTCTGGCCGGGCATGAATGCAGCACTGACCATTTCGGGCGGGAAGCACACGCGGGTGATGAAGAGGGTTCGGGTCGGTCAAGACCGGCCGTGGCAGCGGTCCGGAACGTCCGCAAACAAGAGATGCTGTACATTAATATTGCTGCGTATATAATGCACAACGTAAATAATGTGCTAGTTGGACAAATATGATTGGAGATGGAGATGGAAATGGAATTTTACATAAACACGGATATGCATGTCTATGTCTATGTATGTGTGCACGACGACTCTCGCGACCTGGAAGCGGGGGCGTGTTTTTGATCGAGTTTTTTTCTTGGTACGTTAAAAAATTGTCCGCCAGTTTTCGTTTCTTTTTTCCGGGAACACGCATATTATATTTAAAACCATTGCTATGGAGAGATTTTTTACTACATTATAGCCTCTTGTTTGGTAGAGTTTCTCGCGTCTCGCTCTCTCGCCCTCTCCATATCAAAACAAGATGACAGTGTCCACTATCTCTCTCCTCACCGGTGGTCACAGATCCGGCCGAAACCCGTCCGTGTGGGAGGTGAGGAGGTGCAACGTTGACGTTGTCGCCATCGGCGACGGAGGAAGCCGATGTGCACCGTCCTCTCGGAGCCGGCGCTGGCGCGGACGAAGATCCTCCGCGCCCTTGTTCGATGCCGTCGTGTGGGCAGATCCCGCCCGCCCGCCTAAACGACATCTTGCCCACCTAAGGTATAACTTCTTGTACTGGTCCAGCTCCCCAGGTCGCTGTGTGCGGGTTTTCTTCTATGCGACTACTCCCTAGCTCCCCATGTATAGTAGCTAGGGTTCGTCGGCTCGTCCAACATCACCTACTAGTACTATTATAGAGGAAATGCCACTCGAAAAGTTGTCCTGATTTATGCCTCGGTGGAGGTATACATGTTGTTTCGACAAAAAGTACAAGGTGGTTGTGCGGTCATTGTCCATATGGTGGTAGTACTATCACTAGTTAAATGAAGAAATGCTTTTTTTCTCGGGTATCCTCGTTTAGTTCCCATCAAGATAATTATGATGCTTCTGTTTGTTGGTGTACTTTTCATTAATTCTTATTAACAATTGAGATGTCATTGCTAATCTTGTAAAACAAAGTAACAACACTATATCCCTTTTTTATATTTTTGGAAACAACAATGTGTATCTCCATACCCGGGCATGTCTTCCTCAATTTTAGTGGAACTGCACAAAATTGGATGGCCATTGTTGTTCCGCCTCACTGTCCTCTGCCATGTGGTTCTTCCTTCCTCGAGCTTGATTACTGAGAAGAAATAGACCACAGTGAGGATTTGTTGAACTTCATAGGTGCCTCACCCAAACTTGATGTCAAATGGATGATACATCACGACGATGACCTATCGATGCTCATGGTTGCGCCTCATGGTTGCGTCGGCTAGTGAAGCTGATCAATTTTCAATGAAAAACAAGTTGTCTTCCATTAGTGCTCTTTTCTTGTTACGCACAAAGATGATATCATTCGTCAGTTCACCTTGGTTGTGTTGGAGACGCAGTCGTCTTTCACGTTGGTGCAATTTATCACACAGTTGACTATGAACCAAATGTTTCCTCGAAGAAGGATCGATGTTGGTACTAAGAGCATAAATTTTGTATTGATTTCTAAGCCTTCTCACAACTTTGTCTCCATCTCCCCTGTAATTTTATTTGTCCAGCTATTAACTTTGATTTAAAAAAATGGTGTGGATTAAAAACCCGGATGGACGTAGTAGCCCTCCATTTTTATTTACTCCGCATATTAGATTTGACTGAAGTC
Source organism: Triticum dicoccoides (assembly GCF_002162155.2). Classification (NCBI taxonomy): domain Eukaryota; kingdom Viridiplantae; phylum Streptophyta; class Magnoliopsida; order Poales; family Poaceae; genus Triticum; species Triticum dicoccoides. Next base: position 537,111,317 of record NC_041393.1, on the reverse strand, counting down.
AAACTTTGTAATACTCTCAAACCTTTCCGATAATTGAAATTAAAATTATTTATTTGTACACACTCTCACACGTTTCTGATAATTTGGCACATGTGTGGTTGTTCACTTAAGGGAGGGTAGTGTACCGCACGTGAAGGACAGGAAGTGCGACCAGGACGCGTGGGCGTGGATCGTTAGTTCATCGGAAGTAGTAGTAGTTTTCTTCACTGTACGTTAAATAAAGAGTTTCATTTCGTACTTACATAATTTAAAATGATTGTTATGGAGAAAATAAGAAAACCACTCCACTATATATTAGTCGTATACACGAGAGTACTATATGGACGCAGCTTCATTGACTTAGTGCACCTGCCTTTGGGTTTATGACAGGTGGGCCCAAAATGTGGCTGGCTCACCTATCATACAGCCAAAAGCAGGTGCAGTGAAGGCACCGGAGCTCAGTCCGTACTACAGTAGTATATATAAGCTGGAGGCTCAGCGCTTGTTCGCTAGGGTTTGCACTCTCCACACTCTCGCCGCACTACATATATGTATACACGCTGGAGGCTCAGCGTTCATTTGCTAGGGTTTGCTATATTCACAGTCTCTCACCTTCTCTTCACCAGATCTAAAAAAGATTGCGTTGGCCTCTTGTCTCTCTCTCTCCCCTCACAGCTGGTGAAGGAGGCATCTGTATCCCGTCGCACCGGGAAGGGGAGGAGCTGCAACATTCACTCTATCGCCTTCGGTGAGGGAGGCAATCCACTGGCGGCTGCGCTGTTCTCTTTCACCTAGCGCCTGTGCGGGAGGGCCTCCGACCCCTTCTTCCTCGCTGCCGTACATAGTGTGGGCAGATCCGGCCTCCCGTTGCATGCCTTGCCACATCCCGATGACCCTAAGGTATAAGTTTCTTTCAAACCGTCGTTGCTCTAGCTGCATGTGGATCTTTTTCGATATGTAGTCGAATCTAGGTCTTGGTTCAAAGAGGAAAGAAGGGTGCGGTGGGCTGGAGCAAGAATCTAGGACGTGGTTCAATGAGGAAAGGAGGGACGGAAAGTAGTATAGACTGGCTATCCAGCCGCTTTGTTGGTCGAAAAGGGAAAAGGGGGGTAACCCAGTACACACATCTGTAAGGAACCGATCTCTTTGTTGAAAAGGGAAAGAAGCTGGGGGGTCGGGTAGTTTGTGCAGGACTAGATTTGCTGCCCTCACATAGGAAAAAGGTTCAAAGAGAACAAATATGGGACCAACACATATATGTTGCTTGGCTACATACTCTGCATCACCCATTTATACGTGTGGACGCACATGGTGCTGGCATGTCCCATACAACTATTTTGCTGTTGTTAATCTAAGAATGCCGCCGGAAAATTGAAGCAATGCCACTGTTAAAAGTAAATCACATTTTTTAATGAATGTTATTTTATGAGAATGTCTCTGTTAATACGAATCAATACAATCGTTTTAGAAATGCTACTATCCTACTTTTTTTCCATCCAAGATAAGATAGATGCTTCTTTCTGTCACTGTTTGTTTCATCCTTATTTATCGGCAAGTAATTGTTTCCTTTTTTGCCTCTGTTAAAACAGGGGTATCGATTCAACTTGTTGCTATTGCAACATTTTCTTCGCTAGTTGAAACACTTTGCTTGATTTTAGTGCAACTGCACAAAACGAGATTGGATTTCCTATTCGTGTTGGCAGATTCATACTTGATCTTGTGGCGTCATGACAGGTTGGTACTTGCCTTCATCCACATTATCATGCAGTGTGTTTTGAGATGTTGTGCTACTTGTATTGGTACCGTTTTAAATAAATGTTGAATTGAAGCTATTGTATTGCTGTCTTTTCCCATTAAGTAGTGAACAAAAATGGTACCAACCTAGACATGATGCTTGTTGCTTTGTTACAACAAACTCTGCATCACCCCCTTTATAAGTAGATGGAAGCACATGGTGTTTTTGTGACCACTCTCCCCTGGAACTGTTTATGCTTTTTGTTAATCTATTGCTGCTGGTAAAATTAAGCAATGCCACTCTCAGAACTAACTACTGAATCTTATTTCAAAACTGCAACCCTTGTTAGGGATTGGCGGCATTACCATTTTTGTGACCGCATGTTTCATCCTCCTTCATTAGCCAGTATTTGATTCCTTTTTTGCCTCTATTTAAACAAGGATATCTATTCAACTTGTTGCTATTGCGACATTTTGCTTCACTATGCGAAATACTTTGCTTGATTTCAGTGCAACTGCACAAAACGAGATTGGATTTCCAATTCGTGTTGGCAGATTCATATTTTATCCTGGTGTTCTCATGGAAGGTCAGTACAAGCCTTCATCCACATGATTGTGCAGTCTGCTTTGAGATGCTGTGCTACTTGTATCGAATAAATGTTGAATTGAAGCTATTGTATTGTTGTCTTTTCCCATTAAGTAGTGAACAAAAATGGGACCAACCCAGACATGATGCTTGTTGCTTTGTTACAACAAACTCTGCATCACCCCCTTTATAAGTAGATGGACGCACATATTGTTGTTGCGCCCACTCTCCCCTGGAACTGTTTATGCTTTTCGTTAATCTAATGCCGCTGGTAAAATTAAGCAATGCCACTCTCAGAATTAATTAATTATTGAATCTTAGTTCAAAACTGCAACACTTGTTAGGAATGGTACTATCCTGCTTTGTAGTTCTTTCTACATGTTTAACCAAGGTATTTTAAGATAATGTCTCTGTTAAAATGAATCAGTTGCTTTTTTTTTGGAATGGTACTTTTCTGCTTTGTCGTTCTTTATACATGTTGAAACAAGGCATTGTTAAGATAATGTCTCGGTCAATATGAATGAATCACACTGATGGAGAATTGCTACTCTCTTGCTTTGTTTCCCATTAAGATAAGGTAGATCAGTAGATGCTTTTCTTCTGGGAGTACAAGTCATCAACCGTTATTACTCAGTAATTGTTTTCCTTATACCTATTGTTGCTTACAGGGATATCAAAATTAAAGCTCGGTTTTATTCCGAGTTCGATTTTAGTTGAACTGCACAAAAGGAGCCAATGTGTCCAAGGCAAACTGCTGCATTACTGGGTCCAGTTGGTCGTTCCACTTTGCAAAAAGAAGCAGTCACTATTTGCACTACATTATAGAAGGAATGACCAAGAAGCTTTACAGAGTATTATTAGACGCTGGTGACATGACTAGTCTGCAGAGAGCATTGGCAATTCTACAACACGTGGAGTGCATTGGGCAAAAAGTGCCCAAACAAGTACAAGAAGCTATGACAGGACTCCACGATCATAGGCATTACATATTTTGAATCGGAAAAGCTTGTCAAACTTTAATCATTGGTGTTAGCAAGAAGACGTTAGTTTAATACATTGGAATTGGAAAACCTTGTCAAAATTTGCTCATTGATGTTAGCCAGAAGACATGCATTTGATATTTTTGAGTGGGACGCCCTTGCTGTGAGCAGTGTCGATTGTTTTTTCCTATTCCTGTGTTCAATTTAGAAGTAAATAGTTACTCTGCTGAGATATTCCTGTGTTAAGAGTTTGTTCTGAATATTGTCTATGTAATGCCAGGCCTTGTGTTTGATTGCAAAGTTGATCTTGGAATGTTGTGGCATGCGGCATCACGAGCTGTTCACCATGCCTCCTGAGAATAATGCTTCGTATTGTTTTGCATGTCGATCTAATGCGAGTGATTTGCTTGTTAAGAAGACCATCCTCTTTTGTTGTTTCCGTGCTTAAGAAGTTCATCGTCTTATGTTTCATTCGTAGCCTATACGACAAGTTGGGTAGGTTAGACGTGAAACCATATGATCTTCCGACCAACTCATGATATTAGGCCGTGATTGGATCGTCCTTTTCCAACCAAAACCGCTTGTAAAACTGACGCATGTAAATAAAACTAGATGGTCTCGGGCGAAGTGCTTGGTTGGTCGATTTCGACTAGTAAAATATCGAAGTACTTCACACATGATAAAAATGCTGAACGACACTCAGACGATTGCTAATCCAGCCGTTAGTTGATGTTTCAGCCTTGCCCATGGATGGCATTATACGCATATCATGCATGTATCGTTTGGTAATGTTGTCCATATAGCAGTGCTCGTAAAATATACACCGGTCTCTCAAATTACACGCGTAACCCGCCGATTTTACTTACAGACCTCGGGCCCTCGGTTTCATTACGCCTGTATTTTACGCGTTGTTTCCGATAACGAGTAAATTACACTTGTATGTTAATACAGGTTTGAAATAAACCAGAGCTCCCAAGCGCGGCCTTACCGTTTCATGCCGTCTTAGTTTCTCGGAGGTGCTCATAGGTGTCCGATGATCCTGGCTTCCTGAATGAGCAGCGGGCACTGTATCAGACCATCCGTAGGGCTCCGTCGTCCTTCAAGTTGTTGCGCTCACCGTGGCGCCGAGCATCATTAACATCGTCAACGAACATGAGGATTCAGGAGATGACTTTATTTTGACAGGATGACACTAGGCACCCACTAGGGCCATAGCCGTACGTATGCAAGTGCCTCCTTATTATGTACAACTATTTTTTTACTTCCTCATGGTTTCCTGACATCATGGTCCCACCCCATTTTCAACCTATGTAGTCAATATAAATGAGAGAATTGCACAAGGTGCGGCCGACAGCTGGGACCAAGTAGCTCGAGCAATATTTGTGTTTTTGAGGCATGAGCACTGCAGAGTTTTTCTTGGCGATGATTTTGTTGTTGTTCAGAGGAGAGTAGGGTATTAACTGGGCGGGTTGTGGCACGTCTAGCCTACGCCAGATATCCAGCCCAGATATTAATTTTTTCAAGATGAAAATGGCTAGCCTAGCTATACATTTTTTTGAGGAATACCCAGGTAAGGTCAACTTGTTATTCTCCGCCCCGCTGGACTGCAAATCTTTCCTAGGAGGGATGCATTATGCTTAATAGGAAAATGGGCTTTAAAAATAATAAATGGGATGTAATTATAAAAACTGGGCAGTAACTATAAAAAATGCACCAAACACGAAATTAGTTTATAAAATATTATTTATGGATTTTGAAAATCTTAAATTTTCATTGTTGGGCGCGCAATGTTTCGGTTGAATTTTTATGTAATACAAATTTATATTTAATCTGACTAGAAATTTCGGGATAAAAATATTTTGGATCCCATCAAAATGTGGGAAGCTTTATTGAATTATGTCTTCAACAGTTGGTTGAAATTATTAATCATTGTCCTAGCTAGAAAATGGGTTGTACTTTCAACAAAGTTTAAATGGGTTGTAGTAAATTCCATTAGAATTCAAAAATGGGCTGTACATTCTTACAAATCGCAAATGGGCTATAAGTTCTCTGCCACACACTTGTGGGCCTACTAAGTTGACGCGTCCCCTAAAAAAATAAGTTGACGCATATGCAAGGCTTTGTCAACTTATTATAGTCAACACACGGTTCTAGCAGCAGTGGTCGTTGGATGTCTATCCAACGGATGTTATGCTTCTTCTTCAATCTCAGATATTCTTAGTTTCGGCCACCCAAAAAATGATTCCTCCCCCTGACATCTAGGGCGCACTGTTTCGGAGGCTGACCTATGGGCCTACTAAGTTGGCGCGTACCAAGGGCTTTGTCAAATTAGTCAATATAAACAATTCCAGCTTCAGTGGCCGTACGATGTCCATCCAACGGCCGTAGTGCTTCTTCAACCTCTCGTCTTCTTGCTCCAGCCGCCCAAAGCAGCGCTGGTCATGCCGCATGCTCCTGCCTCCCATGGTCGGCTGTGCTGCTGCGGAGGCCTCATCGCCCCTACTATTCCCACCGCTTGCCAGGCCCTGTGGCGACGGCAGCCTCACACCATAGCCGAACCAGTGAACCCTCGTACTCCTCTCCGCGTGGGCTTTCGCTGCCGCGTCTTCCCCGGATCCGTGTCATCCCCTTCCTAGGCCTCGCTGTCGTCCACCGCCCTGGTGCTCTCAGCGCGGCATGCTCAACATGGTCAAGGAACGACTTCCATCGGACGTGGACTATACGCGGAGAGGCTGACAGCTGGGTCCATGGCCGTAGCAAGGAAGTGCCTCCTTATTACGTGGAAAATAATGATACCTCCACCTGACGGCAGGGACCCATCGGATGGGCCATCATATTTCGCGAAAAAAATGTTTCCCCCCTGACTGCTGGGACCCACCAGCTACATCTTCGCACGCAAGGAAGTGCGTCCGGGCAAAAAACGATTCGCCCCCCTGACTGCTAGGGCCCACCAGCTACATCTTCGCACGCAAGGAAGTGCCTGACAGTCGGGACCCACCTGGTCGAAGCGTACGTAGCATTGTCATTCTGGTCGCGAACGTGTATCTACATACTGGTCGATGTAGAGGCGCGCACATGTCGTAGTAGAGGCGCGCACGTAGCATGTACACATACGTACAAGGACCAGGGTGCAAGAAAGAAAATACGGCCAAGTCTCGAACGCCTACTCACGCATATGTACGGCCAGGGCTCGTGTACATGGCTAGGTGGAACGGAGAAACAACGTCGTCGTCATGTTCATGGGGAGCCAACCGGCTGGGTCGAAACAGAATGCATCGTCGTGTTCATTGGGAGGGCTTGGACAGAACGGGCGATGGAAACGAGGCCTGGCGTACCGCAGAACAGAGGAAATGGCCCTGTGTTTGACTGGCCACGTTCGAAACGGGATTCTGTTCATCGGAAGGGGTCTGGCGTATCGCAAAACGGAGGAAACGGACCTCCTACAGTCGAAACGGGGGTCCTGTTGATCGGGAGGGGTGTGGCGTACTGCAAAACGGACGAAACAGACTAGTGTTGGAGTGCTACGGTCGAAACGGGGGTCCTGTTCATCGGGAGGGGTGTGGCGTATGCAAAACGGGACTCCACGGGATACTATTCATCTCCACCGTTGACCTCCTCCAGCCTCCACCGGCTACCGACCTCCTCCACGGGCTCCTATTCATCCAGCCTCCACCACGCGCTACTCCACCGGCTATTGTTCAACCACCCCTCCACGGGCACCCCTCCATCGTCTACTGTTCGTCCAGCCCTCCACGGGGTCGTCCTATTCATCCAGCCCTCCACGGGGTCCTGTTCATCCAGCCCCAACCGGCTCGATCGATCGGGGTCATGTTCATCCAGAGGCAATGCCACGTGGTCCTGTTCATCCACCCCCACCGCTCACTGTTCATCTACCCCC
>NC_041393.1:537067254-537103873 GCF_002162155.2 Triticum dicoccoides | reverse complement strand
GCTCGATCGGGTTCAGTTAACAGCCATCAATCGATCGCTCGGGTTCAGTAATGCGTAGCCTGTAGTGCAATCGCTCGGGTTCATTTAGAGCCCAACGCCTTGCTCGGGTTCAGTTAGAGCCAACGCCTCTCACACACAAGCTTACATGTACGAGAGAAACGCTCATCGCTCGGCCCCCGACCACCCACCATAACCGGGAACTCCCCGAAATTTTCCTCACCCTCGCTTCTACCACGGTTTTTTCGATCATGGACAGCCCAAAGAATGTCATGCAGTTGCGTCTCCGGCCCAACCGGGACGAAAAGCCCATTTTCTGTCATGATTTTTTGTCATAGAAGTAGGAGCCCACCACATCTATGATGATACCGGGTTTTGTCACAATTATCGTCATAGAAGTGTCATAAGTATGCCAGAAAAAAATTTCGTTCGGCCCAAAATGTCACGGATGTGTCTTTTTTTTGTAGTGATAGCCTTAAATATATCATAATATTTTTTTACAATTTTAGTACACTTCACTCGAACATAATATCTTTCGAGCACTGACCCTCTATCAAGCGGGCACCCTCTAGGACATCTTCAAAATAATGTTCTGGCGTGTGATGGTCCTTGCCCTCGGGTGGACTTTTCGCTGCAATATCGGTGGCCTTCATCTTCGCCCAATACATCTTGACGTGGGCAAGGGCTATCCGTGCACCTTCTATGCATGCTAACCGCTTAACCACGTGGATATGCGACACCGCATCCACAAGTCATCGCACCAAACCGAAATATCTATTCGAAATTGGCTCAGTCGGCCACAACCGGACTACGACGTCCTTCATGGCAGATCCGGATAGCTTGTGGATCTCGGCCCATAGGGCCATATGTTCGTTTAGCAACAATGGACGCTTTGGCATGCTGAATTGCGACCAGAAAAGCTTTTCCGTCGCATGTCCTTCTTACGCTTAGAAAAACTGCGTTGCATCAGAGACACTCTTCGGCAAGTCCAAAAATGCGTCTGGAGAACTCCACATCTGATTAAGCAGGGCATACTTCGGATCACCGAATTTTGTTTGTAATAAGAAGGGCTTACCGGTTGCGATCTCCCCAGCTTGTCGAATCTCCTCCTGAGCCGCTCTAGACTCAGACTGTGCTTCTCTCGCCTCTTGTAAGGTCTTATCAAGATCAGCCGCTCTGGTTTTTTTATCTTTCTTGAGAAAGTCGCATTGGCCAGTGGCATCCATTAGCTGGAGTGCCATAGTAGATATTCTCTACTTGCACTGGCGCCGAACAGCCTGTTCGGCCTTTAATTCCGTAGCTGCCTTTTCGGCAGCCACATTGCTCATCCTGGCCTGCTCCTTGGCCCGGGCTAGCTCAGCCCGAAGGGTCTCAATTATGGCGGCACTATCTGCAGTTATGCTTATCTCAGAATACAATTCTTAGCGTCATGCTCATATCATACTACTTGCATATACTGAGTGCCCCAAAGACATACCTTGCGCCTCGTCGAGCCACCTGTTAATAAGTGTGATGTCATCATCCGCAACATCAACTTTTTGCTTCGGATCTGCAATCTCTGTAGCTTGGGCAGTCGCCACGGATGTAACAGCCTGTGTTTCAATTAGTCAGATCATTTCCTGGGCATATCTTCCTTGATCCTTTGATCGCCTCCCTTTGGACGCCAACTAGAGTCTTAGGGGCTACTATCTATACACAGCCGCATTTTGAATTTGTAACACAATAAAAAAATATGACATTACGTACCTCGAAGCTTGTTAGCAGGCTCGTAAAGGCTTCATTCAATTCGCTTTTCGCAGACCGAACCCTCTCAACCACCATAACCATCAAGGTACGATGTTCCTCTGAAATGGACGCATGTTGCAATGTGTCCATCAATGTATCTGGCGCCTCCGGATCTAGAGCAGATTGCGTCGTCTCTCGGAAATCGGATAGTTCGGGGCCTTTATTGTTGGTCCCCGTAGGGGCCGCGCACTCCGGACCCTGGATGGCCGAAGTGTCACCTCTGGGCCCGGTCTTCACCATCCCTCGCACCACTTGCTGATCGGGAGAGATCCTCTGGGACAACACCTCGATGTCCTCTGCCTTATTGGGTGGGGAGATCTGTGGAGGCGTCTCGCTCTCCATCATCTCTGGATGAAGATCCCCCGAGGAGGACTGTTGAGGAAGGCTGCATGCCGGACTGCAAACATATATTTTAAATGTTACCCTTACAACCAGGAAAGAACGGGATATGTTTAAAACACCCTTGTTCACTTATGATTCAGCTGAGGGCCTATTTTCACGGAGGGACTGCGTGTCAATGTCACCTCCCGAACCAGAACCCCCTGACAGGGATATCTTCCCCCGCTTAGAAGCCTTTATCTTCAAGTCTGCAGAGGCAGTCCTCTTCTTCCCATGAGGGGAAGGGATGTCAGTCTTTTCTTCACTTTCACCCTTTCATCTTCAGAAGAGGGAGTTTCAATCTCCCCAGACAAGGTGCCTGGTGTGCCTCTAGAATGGGGGCCACCTTGGGCCGTCTTGCTCTCCTCCTGGTCTTCCCTCGCCGGTACTTGATATGGTGCCAGAGCCAGCATCCTTGTAAACACCGGATCAGCTGAGTCTTCGGGAAGAGGGGTCGAACTTCTCTCCGCCTTCTTTATCCAGCCTTGGCCGAGTACAATTTTCTCAGTATATTATGAGAAATTTGACTAAACTGTGTTCGGGAGTCGAGTGCTTACCGAGGTATCCGGATGATTGTAGTCAAGGCCGATCTCTTCTGTAGTATCCGGCCATTGTTTTCGTGTCCCAAAGAATAATTTCCACATTCCTCTGAGCGTCATGCCAGAGAAAGTGCTGAAGGGTTTGTGGTCCTTCCGGATTGAACTCACACATTCGGAGAGGCCGTCGCTGGCACAGTAGGACCCGACGGGCTAGCATTACTTGGATTATGTTGATAAGACCAGTGTCCTTTTCAATGAGGCTCCGAATGCGGCTTTGCAGTGTTTGCACTTCATCAACAGATCCCCAGTCCAGCCCCTTATTAATCCATGATGCAAGCTGTAACGGAGGGCCAAATCGAAACGCATGTGTAGCTGCCCACCTGGTACCATTGGGTTCAGTGATGTAAAACCACTTCCGCTGCCACAGGTCGGAAGTTTCTATGAAGGAGCCCTTTGGCCAAGTCGTATTGGCGAGTTTGCTCACCGCAGCACCACCGCACTCCGCCTGTTTCCCGTCGACTACCTTTGACTTCGCATTGAAGGTCTTGTGCCATAAGCTGAAGTGTGAGGGAATACGGAGGAAGGCCTCGCACGTGATAATGAACGCCGAGACATGAAGCAAGGAGTCCGGAGCTAGATCGTGAAAATCTAGCCCGTAATAGAACATGAGCTCTCAAACAAAGGGATGAAGAGCGAACCCTAGCCCTCTGAGAAAGTGGGAGATGAATACAACTCTCTCGCTGAATTTGGGAGTAGGAATAACCTGCCCTTGAGCAGGAAGCCTGTGGAGGATTTCCGCAGTCAGGTATCTTGCCTCCTGAAGCTTCACGATATCCTCCTCTGTGATGGAGGAAGCCACCCACCAGCCTTGAGGGCTGGGTCCGGACATGACTGGGAAGCACGAAGCAATTAACTCGAACCTTGGGTGCTGGAACTCGAGGTAGGAGAGGTTGAGGAAAGGCTTGGCGTAAAGGAAAAAAGGACGAGTCTTAGCCCCTTTATAAAGACGATGACTATCAAACACCCCCTCCTAGGCCTTAAAACCTGCCTATTCCGAGGGAATCATGCCAACGGAACGCTTGGGTTACCCACGCCCGTATCAATGAGAATCCCGCAATAAGGAGACATGATCTCTGCTTTGACAAGACGTGCCAATGAAACCGCGTCTCGAAATATGGAACGACAGGCTAAAAGACGGTTCGAAATAATGACCGGGCGGCGACGTGATGTCATGCTACGAAAAGTTGTCAGCAGATTGGACTCGTGAAAAATTATACTCTCTGTGGTGGTATGTGGTATTTGTATTGCAGAACCGGACACGTTTCTTGTGTTTAAAGACTATTTTTGGATTATTCGGAGAAGGAACTCGCCTTGCAATGCCGAAGACAATCTACGCGCCGGACACCTCGTCATTGAAGCCTGGTTTAGGGGCTACTGAGGGAGTCCTGGATTAAGGGGTCCTCGGGCGTCCGAACTATTGACATGGGCCAGACTGATGGGCTGTGAAGATACGAGACCGAAGACTCTCTCCCGTGTCCAGAGGGGACTCTCCTTGGCGTGGAAGGCAAGCATGGCGACCAAAGATTCATTTATCTATAATCGACTTTGTATAACCCTAGTCCCCTCCGGTGTCTATATAAACAGGAGGGTATAGTCCATAGAGGCAATCATAATCATATAGGCTAGACTTCTAGGGTTTTAGCCATTACGATCTCGTGGTAGATCAGCTCTTGTAATACTCATATTCATCAAGATCAATCAAGCAGGAAGTAGGGTATTACCTCCATAGAGAGGGGCCGAACCTGGGTAAACATCGTGCCCCCGTATCCTGTTACCATCGACCTTAGACGCACAGTTCGGGACCCCCTACCCGAGATCCGCCGGTTTTGACACCAACTATGGGTACTTGGTATGGCTTGACTTGACGTAGATCTCCCCGGCAACGGCGCCAAAAATCCTTCTTGCTACCTCTTGAGCTTGAGTTGGTTTTCCCTTGAAGAGGAAAGGGTGATGTAGCAAAGTAGCGTAAGTATTTCCCTCAGTTTTGAGAACCAAGGTATCAATCCAATAGGAGACGATGCACAAGTCACTGAATACCTGCACAAACAATCAACAACTTGCAACCAACGCAATAAAGGGGTTGTCAATCCCTTCACAGTCACTCGTAAAAGTGAGATCTGATAGAGATAGATAAATGGTAAAGTAAATATTTTTGGTATTTTTGGTTTATAGATTGGAAAGTAAAGATTGCAAAATAATAGATCGGAAACTAGAAAGATGTAAACGAGATTTAATATAATGGAAAAGAGATCCGGGGCCATAGGTTTCACTAGTGGCTTCTCTCAAGATAGCATATGTTACGGTGGGTGAACACATTACTGCCGAGCAATTGATAGAAAAGCGCATAGTTATGACTACATCTAAGGCAATGATCATGAACATAGGCATCACATCCGTGTCAAGTAGACCGACTCCTGCCTACATCTACTACTATTACTCCAAACATTGACCGCTATCTAGCATGCATCTAGAGTATTAAGTTCATAAAGAACGGAGTAATGCATTAAGCAAGATGACATGGTGTAAAGGAATTAACTCAAGCAATATGATGAAAACCCCATCTTTTTATCCTCGATGGCAACAATACAATATGTGCCTTGCTGCCCCTACTGTTACTAGGAAAGGACACCGCAAGATTGAACCCAAAGCTAAGCACTTCTCCCATTTCAAGAAAGATCAATCTAGTAGGCCAAACTAAACCGATAATTTGAAGAGACTTGCAAAGGTATCAAATCATGCATATAAGAATACAGAGAAGAACCAAATAATATTCATAGATAATCTTGATCCTAAATCCACAATTCATTGGATCTCGGCAAACACACTGCAAAAGAGTATTACATCGAATAGATTTCCAATAACATCGAGGAGAACATGGTATTGAGAATCAAAGAGAGAGAAGAAGTCATCCAGCTAATAACTATGGACCCGAAGGTCTGTGGTAAACTACTCACGCTTCATCGGAGAGGTAATGGTGTTGATGTAGAAGTCCTCCTTGATCGAGTCCCCCTCCGGCAGGATGCCGGAAAAAGGCCCCAAGATGGGATCTCAGGGTACAGAAGGTTGCGGCAGTGGAAAAGTGGTTTCGTGGCTCCCCTAGATGTTTTTAGGGTATAAGAGTATATATAGGTGAAGGAACTAGGCCAGGGGAGCTACGAGGGGCCCATGAGGGTGGGGGCGTGCCTACCCCCCTAGGCGCACCCTCCTACCTCGTGGCTTCCTTGTTGCCTCTCCGACTTCATCTCCAAGTCTTCCAGTTTGCTTTCGGTCAAAGAAAGATCATCGCAAAGGTTTCATTCCGTTTAGACACCGTTTGGTATTCCTTTTCTGAAAAATTCTAAAATGGGCAAAAAAATAGAAAGTGGCACCGGACCCTCGGTTAATAGGTTAATCCCAAAAATAATATAAAATAGCATATTAATGCCCATTAAACATACAAAACAGATAATAGAATAGCATGGAACAATCAAAAATTACATATACGTTGGAGACGTATCACTGAACCCGGAGGAGGGGGAGGACTCGGCGAAGGAGATCGCTTCTAGCAATGAAGGCAAGAAAGACGAGGAAGAGGAGGGCGAGGACATCACACCGGATGCTGGAGCGACTAGCCAGCCTCAGCCCGATCGGGCTTCGACTAGTGAGCCGCAAGAGACCACGCGGACTACTGCCGACCTCGACCAGGCTAAGACCCACCAGTCGGACGCTCCACCAGCTGGCACCTCTGCCTCCGTCGACCTGTCCACGCTGCTTGTAGCTCCCTTGGCCTAGGCGGCCAATTATCTTTCAAGTTTTTTCTGTCTTATGATTTTGAACAAACAAGTTAAATATGCGCAGTTCCACCCGCTGGGGGTGTAATTCAAACTTTGTTGAATGTTGGCCATGGGCCTTTTGCTATGTAAATAATCTTGTTCTTGCACATGCTTGTGCTCTTGCCAGATTCTGGCTTGGTTTTTCCCTTTGCTCTATTTGGCTTTTTCTTTTGCCGCCTTCCTTTGGCTACCGCCCTGCCAGCCGGACAACTATGCTGCGGTCTGTGGCCGGGTCAGGGACTTGGACATTTAGGATAGACAAGTTACTCTGGCCGTCTAGAGCGTAGCTAGTCAAGCGAGAAGCCGGTCGGCCGGCTACTGGGGAGCCGCACGGATGAGGCGAGTAGCCGGCTTGGCCTATATTGGCGTTCTTCCTTAGTCATTTTTCGTGTGGACATCATTTTATGCCTTTAGCTCTTGCCAGCCAGACAGTCATGCTACGAGCAGTGGCTTAAGGCAAGAGAGGGCTTAGATGTCGGCACACTACTGATAACCCACAAGTATAGGGGATTGCAACAGTTTCCGAGGGTAAGTATTTAACCCAAATTTATAGATTCGACACAAAGGGAGCCAAAGAATATTTGAAGGTATTAGCAGCTGAGTTGTCAATTCAACCACACCTGGAGACTAATTATCTGCAACAAAGTGAATAGTAGCAAAGTAGTTTGATAGTTTTGATGATAGCAGAAGTAGTAACGGTAAAAATAACAGTGGTAGCAGTGATATTGTAGCAGTAACGATAGCAGTAGCAATAGTAGTAACTTAGCAAGAACAATATATGATAAATTCGTAGGCATTGGATAGGTGACTTGTTGGATGATATTCATCATGTGACAGTTATAACCTAGGGCGATACGACACTAGCTCCAGTTCATCGATAAAATGTAGGCATGTATTCCGTAAATAGTCATACGTGCTTTATTAAAAGAACTTGCATGGCATCTTTTGTCCTACCCTCCCCTGGCAGCGGGGTCCATATTGAAAACTAAGGGATATTAGGCCTCCTTTTAATAGAGAACTGGAACAAAGCTTTAACACATAGTGAATACATGAACTCCTCAAACTACGGTCAACACCGAGAGTGGGACCGGTTGTTGTCACTCCGGGGTTGTCGGATCATAACCGTAGTAGGTGACTATAACTTGCAAGATCGGGTCTAAAACATGGATAGAATGATGAATTCATAAACAGTTCAGATCTGAGTTCATGGCACCCGGGACCAAAGTTACAAGCATTAAGCATAGCAAAGTCATAGCAACATCAATCTAAGAACATAGTGGATACTAGGGATCAGTCCATAACAAAACTAACTTGATTACATGATGAATCTCATCCAACTCCTCACCGACCAGCGAGCCTACGAAGGAATTACTCACTCCCGGTGGGGAGCATCATGGAATTGGCGATGGAAATGGTTTGGTGATGACGAAGAACGAAGATCCCCCTCTCTGGAGCCCAAAACGGACTCCATATATGCCCTCCCGAGGAAGAACAGGGCTTGGCAGCGGCTCCCTCTCGTGGATCGGCGATAATTCTTTCTCCCTGATTTTTTTCTGGAAATATGTGATTTTATAGTATCAGGGGGGTCGTCTGCGGGGCCATTAGGTGGGACAACCCACCTGGGCGTGCCAGGAGAGGGGGGCGCGCCCTGGTGGGTTGTGCCCACCCAGGTGCCCCTCTCCTGCAGGTCTTGGCTCTAGAAATTCTTATTATTGATATAAAAAATCCTCGCAAAGTTTCGTTCCATTCCGAGAACTTTTATTTCTGCACAAAAACAACATCACGGTAGTTCTGCTGAAAACAGTGTCAGGCCGGGGTTAGTTTCATTCAAATCATACAAATTAGAGTCCAAAACAAGAGGAAAAGAGTGAGAAAAAGTAGATACATTGGAGATGTATCAACTCCCCCAAGCATAAACCTTTGCTTGTCCTCAAGAAATTCAGTTGATAAACTAAAAGTGAGAAACAAAAACTTTTACAAACTCTTTTGCTCTTGTTTGCATAAATAAGCTTAAACAGCACCCAAGTTTTCAGCCAACATTATAACTAACCATGTCAACAATAACATTTAAAGATTATAATGACTCATATCAATGACATAATCAGCTAGCGAGCAATAATAAAATATCTCAAATAGCAACACTTTGTCAAAACAACCATGATATAATATGACAATAGTGGTCTCTCGCTAGCCCTTTCTGAGACCGCAAAACATAAATGCAGAGCACCTCCAAAGTTCAAGGAGCGACTAAACATTGTAATTCATGGTAGAAAAGATCCAGTCATGATGCACCCAACATTAGCTACACGTAATGCATAAATCATGACAGGTGTGCTCTACTCAGTTTCTGGCGCTTGTTTTAGAAGGTGGTGACACAACATAAAAGTAAATAGATAGTCCCTTCGCAGAGGGAAGCAGTGATTTGCAGAGGTGCCAGAGCTCAATTTTTAAAACAGTGATAAATGAAATTTTGAGACATGCACCCTTCTTATTCACTTCACGACCATCAGTTATCAATATCTTCCGTGTTAAGCACGCTAGTGGCGGTTCCCGAGCAGAAATGTAAAGGTTTTGACTCCATTGGCAGTTTTTGTTTGATTATTTCAGAGATGAACTCTTTTTCATGTTTGCAGTTTGGGACTGGGCATCCCTATTACCGCCCATTTTCTCGTGCGATGGCGAGTGAGTAAACACTCGACCTGAGAATAACCCGCTTAGCATGGAAGATACTAACCACCTCCTGTCGTTCCACGAATGATCTAGGCACACAAAAAGGATAATTTTTAGAAGTTTTCAGAGGTGGCACATGCAAATTTACTTAGGACGTCAGGGTAATACCGCATATAGGTAGGTATGGTGGACTCATCTGGAATAACTTTGGGTTAGAGGTTTATGATGTACAAGTAGAATTCCCACTTAGTACAGGCGAAGGCTAGCAATTTAGATTGAGAAGCGCCCAGCTAGAGAGCAACAACGATCATAACCATGCATTATGCATAAGTAACATTAGACACTAGCATGAGTAGGATATGGACACCATGAACATAAATATTATAGAGGCTATGTTGGTTTTGATTCAACTACATGCATGAACATGTGCCAAGTCAAGCCACTCGAACATTCAGAGGAGGATACCATATCATCATATTACATCACAATCATTTTAGCACTATGTTGATATCCAAGATAAATCATTATCAACTCCCAGCTACTTATGCATGGCATGAGAAACTATAATCTCTAATTGTCATTGCAAACATGTTTAATCATACTGGGCTGAATCATGGGTACTAGGTTAAACATATCTACAAAAACAGAACAAGTTGAGTTCATACGAGTTTCTCCCTGCCACGGCTAGTTCATCGGATGTCGTCATTATTGCCTTTCACTTGCACGACCAAATGATATGAAAATAAAAATAGTGCAAGAGTGCCATGGACTAAGCTGGAATCTGCAAGACATTTTATTCAATAGGAGAAGACAAGGTAAAATGTGCTCTTTATTAGTTCAACAATTATTCATATGAGAGCCACTCAACATTTTCATCATGGTCTTCTCCTTGGTAAGGCTCGAATAAAAGGAACAGAAATTCAGAAAAACACACTGAAATATTTTTGGAGTTTTTGGTTTTCTAGAATGGGCAAATAAAAGGGAAAAACAAAAACGAGGAAAACTATTTACACGGGAAAGCTCCCAACAAGAAAAAGAAGAACAAGGAAATCTTTTTGGGTTTTCGTTTTAATACTACTAAGCATGCAAAGAAAGTAAATTACTACAACTATTTTTTGGGGGGTTTTCTAAAGTTTTTCAAACACACAAGAAGAAAGCAAGAAAATAAATCTAAGCATGGATGATGCAATGAAAAAGTGTGAACACCGACAAATGAAGTATGTGGACATGAATATAATGTCGGTGGGAACACGTACTCCCCCAAGCTTAGGCTTTTGGCCTAACTTGGTAGTCGATCAGTAGCCTGGAGGATAGAAGTCTACAAGGAAGCTCAGAGAGGCTCTCGGTGCGGATGCCTCGGCATGTTGTGCTGCCACCACTGCTGTGTCATGAGCTCGGGCCTTGCTCTCAAGAACAAAATATCTCCCCTTGCTGTGATAATCAAAAAGAGCAGGCGCAGGCAAATGTGTGTGCGCAACAGAGGTTTGGTTAAACAAAAAATTATAAACAAAAACCTTATGGCTTTTTAAAGCCGCAAAATCTAAATACTGCGTGGGTAGGATATGGTCAAAGGGTAAAGGTGAAACACCCAGCTCTCGTGCCAAACATGTGGCATAAATTCCCCCATAGAACCATCCACCATTAGCATTATTCTGAAGTCTACATACAACAATCGCTCCAAGGTTATAGTTCCATTCAGCAGTGAGAGCGGTGTGAATGAGGCTCAAGTCTGGCGCACAAAGTATGCTATAGTCTTGCTTGCCTACTATGCATTTCCCATTAAATAATGCAAAATACTGAATTGCGGGAAAGTGGATTCTCTTATTCTGCCTTGTGTCACTCCCCTATTTTCACCGTAAGAAAGGCTAGTCAAGAAAGACTCGTACTCAGCCCTCGGTGGTTCATCAAGCAAACCCCAATATGGCAGTTTGCAATGGTAAGCAAACTTCTCCAGTGAGATGGTAAATGGATTATCATAAAGCATAAAAGACACCCTAGACTCACGAGGGGAAAATGTAAATCTTTTTGACAAATGACTCAGTGAGAAGTTGGCGTTGTTCACACTTATCTGAAAGGTAGGGACCGAGGCCAGCATTGTGAACATATTGCTCAAATTCATCCTTAATGCCCACGCACCATATATTCACCGCAAGGCCATAAGCATGTTTTGGTGGTGCCGTCACGCGTGGAACTTTCACTTGGTTCCACATAAGACTGGCGAGCAGAACTGTCACTAGAAGATGACCCCAAGGATCGTGTCCTCAATGAGCTCCTTCCAAATAGGTTCATCGTGTGCGCGTACAATTTTCTAAAAATAAAATTTTTGAGGTGACAAAAATTTGTCAACAAAACTTCACAAGATTGATAGCAACTACTCCTAGGGATACATAGAGGCCATAACAAGCATTCAAACTACTTAGAACACTAAGAATTCAACATGCAAGCTCATCTACACCAGCACCAAGAGTAATTAATTATTCAAAGTATAAACCACTAAAACAAAAACTAATTGGACAAATGGTGGAGTCACATACCAAGCAACAATCCCCCGAAACAGTGTCAGAAATGGAGCTTCGAGCTACAGATCGAAATCCACTGGTTTGAGCTCAAAAACACGGGAGAGAGAGAGCAGTGGTGATTTTTTTGAAGGTAAGTGATGAAGTGGGATAAAGAGATAAGTGAGAGGGCCCACGTGCGGACCACAACCCACCAGGACGCGCCTGGGGGTCCTGGCGCGCCCAGGTGGGTTGTGCCCACCTGGTGCACCTCCCTCTGGTATTATTTGCACCAAAATTTCATAAATATTCAGAAAAAAATTGTATCAGGTTTTCAGAGCATTCTGAGAACTTTTATTTTTGGGTCATTTTTTATTGCACAGGAAATTCAGAAAACAGACAAAACGTGGCATTTTATTTTATTTAACTAGTAAAAACAGGAAACAAAAGGTAGGGACACAAGGTAGTGCTTACTAAATTCATCAACTTCATACCATTCAAAAATGGTTCATTGATAAGGTTGATCAGGTCTTATTAACAACCACTTTCGATTAGCATGAAACCGAAGAACTTTCATAAATCACTAAGTTACCTCAATGCAGATATGCATTTCCCCAACAATAAGCATTTCATATTTCTTTTTGACAGTAGGTAGAGGTATTTGAAAACTTCCAATAGTGATTGTCGGAGATTTGTCAATAACATTAATACCATTCAGTTGGAATTGTTTCTTCCGAAAGTGCACCACATGCTCATTACCATTAATATGAAAAGTGATCTTGCTTTTATTGCATTCAATAATAGCCCCTGCAATATTCAAGAAGGGTCTACCAAGGATAATCGACATGTTGTCGTCCTTGGGCATCTCAAGTATAACAAAGTTAGTCAAAATAGTAACATTAGCAACAACAACGGGCACATCCTCACAAGTACCGATAGGTATGACAGATGATTTGTCAGCCATTTGCAAAGATATTTGAGTAGGTGTGAGTTTATTCAAGTCAAGTCTTTTATATAAAGAGAAAGGCATAGAACTAACACCAGCTCCTAAATCACATAAAGTAGTTTTCACATAATTCTTTTTGATAGAGCAAGGTATAGTTGGTATACCCGGATCTCCAAGTTTTTTAGGCACTCCATCTTTAAAAGTATAGTTAGCAAGCATAGCGGAGATTTCATCTTCCAATATTTTCTCTTATTTGTGATGATGTCTTTCATATACTTTGCATAAGGAGGCATTTTTAAGATGTCAGTCAAGCGAGTATGCAAAAAGACTGGCCTCAGCATTTCAGCAAAGCGTTCAAATGCTTCATCATCTTTCTTTTTAGTTGACTTGGGTGGGAAAGGCATAGGTTTTTGAACCCACGGTTCTCTTTCTTTACCGTGTTTTCTAGCAAGAAAGTCACTTTTATCATATCTTTTATTCTTAGGTTGTGGGTTATCAAGATCAACAGGTGGTTCTATCTCAACATCATTATCTGGTTCTTTATCATTATTTGGTTGAGTGTCTTCATGAACCTCATCATTATCTTTTTCATTATCACTGGGTGGATGTTCATTACTAGATTGAGTTTCACCATCAGAGATAGAAGTTTCATTTTCATTATCAGGAGGTTTGTCTATTTCAGGTTCACTAGAAGCATGCAAAGTCCTATTATTTTTCTTTTTATTTTTAGAAGAACTAGGTGTAGTGGTGTTGTTCCTTTGAGAATCTTGTTCAATTATTTTTGGGTGTCCCTCAGGATAAACTGGTTCCTGAGTCATTTTACCTCCTCTAGTTGCAACCCTAACTGCAAAGTCATGTATATTGTGATTCATTTCATCAAGTAATTCCCTTTGTGATTTAGCAACTTGTTCTAACTGGGTCTGAACCATAGAATCATGTTTTCCAACACCTCTAACATCATTTGAGATTCTAAATAACAAGTCATTCAAGCGAGCAATCATATCAGAATTATATTTCAATCGTTTCATAACATTTGCATTGAAGTGGTCTTGTTTTCTAATGTAGTTTTCAAACTCATAAAGGCATTGGCTAGGATGCATATTGTGAGGATTATCATTTTCATTGAACTTCATAAGATAATTTACCTCTACCACTTTAGGCAGTGGTGGTGTATCAAGCCCATGTATTTCTTCAATAGGAGGTAAATTTTTAACATCCTCAGCTTTAGTACCTTTTTCCTTCATAGATTGCTTTGCCTCTTGCATATCTTCAGGACTGAGATATAAGATACCCCTCTTCTTCGAAGTGGGTTTAGGCGGTGGTTCAGGAATAGTCCAATCATCATAGTTTTTCAATATTTTATTCAATAATTCTTCAGCTTGAGCAATAGTTCGTTCCCTGAAAACACGACCAACACAACTATCTAGGAAGTCCCTAGAAGCATCAGTTGTCCATTATAAAAGATATCAAGTATTTCATTTTTCTTAAGAGGATGATCAGGCAAAGCATTAAGTAACTAGCAAAGCCTCCCCCAACCTTGTGGGAGACTCTCTTCTTTAGTTTGAACAAAGTTAAATATTTCCTGTAAGGCGGCTTGTTTCTTATGAGCAAGAAAATATTTTTCAGAGAAGTAGTAAATCATATCCTGGGGACTACGCACACAACTAGGAGCAAGAGTATTGTACCAAGCTTTAGCATCACCCTATAATGACAAAGTAAATAATTTGAGAATAAAGTAGTATCGAGTTTTCTCATCATGAGTAAAAAGGGTGGCTATATCATTCTACTTAGTAAGATGTGCCACAACAGTTTCAGTCTCATAACCATGGAAAGGATCAGATTCAACCAAAGTAATTAACTCTGGGTCGACAGAGAATTCATAATCCTTATTAGCAATAACAATAGGTGAAGTAGCAAACTCAGGATCAGATTTCATTCTAGCATTTAGAGATTTTTCTTTATACTTGTGTAATAATTTCTCTAGATCATCTCTATCCTTACACGCAAGAATATCTCTAGTTGCCTCTTCACTCATAACATAGCCTTCCGGTACCTTAGGCAATTCATATCTAGGAGGGCTAGCTCTAGCAAGTGTTTCAGGAGTTTCAGTTTCAAGCTCATCATCATATTCAACAACATCATGTTGTATTACTCTAGCAATTTGTTCATCAAGAAATTCACCAAGTGGCACATCATCATTATCAAGCATGGTACTAGCATCATCATAAGCATCATTCATAGTAGAAGCAGCATCATCAATGACTTGCGACATATCAAAATTAATAGCATGTGGTGGTGTTGCAAGTTTACTCATAACAGAAGGTGAATGTAAAGCAGAACTGGATTGCAGTTCCTTACCTTCCCTCGTCCTTGAGGAAAATATCTTAGTCTTAGCATCCTTCAGATTCTTCATAGTGATAAATTGATAATAATCCCAAGTGACTCAACAAATATAGATATGCTCCCAGCAACGGTGCCAGAAAAAGGTCTTGATAACCCACAAGTATAGGGGATCACAACAGTTTTCGAGGGTAAGTATTTAACCCAAATTTATAGATTCGACACAAGGGGAGGCAAAGTATATTTGAAGGTATTAGCAGCTGAGTTGTCAATTCAACCACACTTGGAGATTAATTATCTGCAGCAAAGTGATCAGTAGCAAAGTAGTTTGATAGTTTTGATGATAGCAGTAGTAGTAACGGTAATAGTAACAGTGGTAGCAGTGATATTGTAGCAGTAACGATAGTAGTAGCAATAGTAGTAACTTAGCAAGAACAGTATATGATAAATTCATAGGCATTGGATCGGTGACTTGTTGGATGATATTCATCATGTGACAGTTATAACCTAGGGCGATACGACACTAGCTCAAGTTCATCGATATAATGTAGGCATGTATTCCATAAATAGTCATACGTGCTTTATTAAAAGAACTTGCATGATATATTTTGTCCTACCCTCACGTGGCAGCGGGGTCCATATTGGAAACTAAGGGATATTAAGGCCTCCTTTCAATAGAGAATCGGAACAAAGCATTAACACATAGTGAATACATGAACTCCTCAAACTACGGTCACCACCGAGAGTGGGCCCGGTTGTTGTCACTCCTGGGTTGTCGGATCATAACTGTAGTAGGTGACTATAACTTACAAGATCAGATCTAAAACATGGATATAATGATGAATTCATAAACGGTTCAGATCTGAGTTCATGGCACCCGGGCCCAAAGTGACAAGCATTAAGCATAGCAAAGTCATAGCAACATTAATCTAAGAACATAGTGGATACCAGGGATCAGGCCCTAACAAAACTAACTCGAGTACATGATGAATCTCATCCAACTCCTCACCGACCAGCGAGCCTACGAAGGAATTACTCACTCTCG
Organism: Triticum dicoccoides; assembly: GCF_002162155.2. NCBI lineage: Eukaryota > Viridiplantae > Streptophyta > Magnoliopsida > Poales > Poaceae > Triticum > Triticum dicoccoides. Next base: position 537,087,806 of record NC_041393.1, on the reverse strand, counting down.
GTGGGGAGCATCATGGAATTGGCGATGAAGATGGGTTGGTGATGACGAAGAACGAAGATCCCCCTCTCCGGAGCCCCAAACGGACTCCAGATCTGCCCTCCCGAGGAAGAACAGGGCTTGGCGGTGGCTCTGACTCATGGATCGTGACAATTCTTTCTCCCTGATTTTTTTCTGGAAATGTGTGATTTTATAGTATCAAGAGGGTCATCTGCGGGGCCACCAGGTGGGGACAACCCATCTGGGTGAGACAGGAGAGGGGGGCGCGCCCTCATGGGCTATGCCCACCCAGGTGCCCCTCTCCTGCAGGTCTTGGCTCCAAAAATTCTTATTATTGATATAAAAAATCCTCGCAAAGTTTCGTTCCATTCCGATAACTTTTATTTCCGCAAAAAACAACACCATGGTAGTTCTGATGAAAACAACATCTGTCCGGGGTTAGTTTCATTCAAATCATGGAAATTAGAGTACAAAACAAGAGGAAAAGCGTGAGGAAAAGTAGATACGTTGGAGACGTATCAACGACTTGGCCGACTGTGGGTGGTGCCAACTTAGGTCAAGGTGGTGAGCCCGTGGGACGGCTGACCGGACCCGGTGCAGGGGGAAAGAATGAAGTAATACATTCATAGGCGAAGCTTATCACATAGATAAAAAGGTAGCCCCCGAGTGCGTCTTGGGGGACATGTTGTCTTTGATTAATACAAAAGGTAGCGTGGTACATACTGCATTAACTGTAAAATCAACGGAGAAGATTCTTGTTCCATGGGTGCTCTGTTTCCTTGCCAGAATCATCCCTCTTGCATGCCCTGGGCTTTTGTGCATCGATGAGGTAGTAGGAGTCGTTGCCCAGGGCCTTACTGATGATGAAAGGTCCCTCCCAAAGGGCCTTACTGATGATGAAAGGCCGGCTGTTCGCTAGATCAGCTGGAGCACAAGGTCCACTTTGCAGAAGGATCATGGCTTGATCTTATGGCTATGGTAGCGGCACAGGCTCTGCTAGTAGATGGCAGACCGACTGAGTGCCAACAGCCGGGACTCTTCCAGCAGATCGACATCGTCTTCTCGCGCCTCCTTTGCTTCCACCTCTATGTACATGGTGACGCGAGGTGAGTCGAACTCGATGTCGGTTGGGATGATAGCCTCGGCCACGTACACGAGGAAGAAGGTAGTGAAGCCGGTTGCTTTGTTTGGTATAGTCCGGAAACTCCAAAGGACGACCACAACTCCTCGATCCAACAGTCGGTCGAGCGCTCCAGCGGCTCGACTAGTCGGGGCTTGATGCCAGATAGGATGAGGCCGTTTGCTCGCTACACCTGGCTGTTTGACTGCGGATGGGCAATGGACGCTAGGTCTAATCGGATGCCCTGCGTCGCGCAGAAACGGGCCAAGGCGCCTTTGGTGAAGTTTGTGCCATTGTTGGTGATGATGCTATGCGGGATGACGTATCGGACGGTGATATCCATAATGAAGTTCACAACAGTCGAACCATTCAGCTTCTTGATTGGCTTTGCTTCAATCCACTTCGTGAACTTGTCCACGACAACCAGCAGATTGGTCGTGCCACCGCGTGTTGTTTTGAATGGGCCCACGATGTCCAACCCCCAGACGGAGAACGGCCAAGTGAGGGGATGGTATTGAGTGTAGAGGCCGGTAGGTGTTTCTTGGAGATGAAGCATTGACACCCCTTACACTTGCGGACCAACTCCTTGGCATTGTCCAAAGCAGTCGGCCAGAAGAAACCATGGCGAAAGGCTTTAGCGACAAGGGATCTTGAGGCGGCGTGGTGGTTGCATTCGCCTTGGTGAATATCTCTGAGGATTAACATGCCCTTCTCTGGCTCCACGCAGCACTAGAAGACACTAGTCATGCTGCGCCTGACAAGCTCTCTGTTCACTATTTTGTATGTTGCTGCTGGGTGTTGCACCTGCCGGGCCAAGATCTCGTCGGCTGATAGCTGTCGGCTCACTAGAAACTTGAGGATGGGTGTCGGTGTCAAAACCAGCGCATCTCCGGTAGGGGGTCCCGAACTGTGCGTCTAAGGCTAATGGTAACAGGAGGCAGGGGGCACGATGTTTTACCCAGGTTCAGGCCCTCTTGATGGAGATAATACCCTACTTCCTGCTTGATTGATCTTGATCATATGAGTATTACAAGAGTTGATCTACCACGAGATCGTAGAGGCTAAACCCTAGAAGCTAGCCTATGATTATGATTGTTGTTGTCCTACGGACTAAACCCTCCGGTTTATATAGACATCGGAGGGGGCTAGGGTTATACAGAGTTGGTTACATAGAAGGAAATCTACACATCCGAATATCCAAGCTTTCCTTCCACGCAAAGGAGAGTCCCATCCGGACACGGGATGAAGTCTTCAATCTTGTATCTTCATAGTCCAACAGTCCGGCTAAAGTATATAGTTCGGCTGTCCAAGGACCCCTTAATCCAGGACTCCCTCAGTAGCCCCTGAACCAGGCTTCAATGACGATGAGTCCGGCGCGCAGATTGTCTTCGGCATTGCAAGGCGGGTTCCTTCTCCGAATACTCCATAGAAGATTTAGGACACAAGAATCGTGTCCGGCTCTGCAAAACAAATTCCACACACCACCGTAGTGAGTATAATATTCCACAAATCTAATCTGCTGACAACTTTTTATAGCATGACATCACACCACGGTTCGGTCATTATTCGAACCGTTTTTCACAACCAGCCACCGCACATATCGTGAAGCGGTTTTATGGCACGTCTTGTCGAAGCAGAGATCGTGTCCCCTTATCACGGGATCCTCATCAATATAGACGTGGGTAACCCAACCGTGCCATCAAACATGGTGTTTGGGGAATAAGTGATTTTAGCAGGCAAGTGGGGAGGCACGGGATATTTGCTGCCTTTATAAGGGGATGAGAGTCTTCCATTTCACCCACGCCCTTCCCTATTCATCCATTCCTTTCCGCCTAAGCCCTAGTGTCCAAGCATTTCTCTTCTTCGCCCAAAAAGGCTTCTTGAAGATGTCCGGATCTGGAGTAGGAGGCAAGTGGATGGCCTCTACCTTCCGGGAGAAGGACATCAAAAAGCTTCAGGGGGGCGGGTAACTGGCCAAGAGAATTGGCCACCGTCTTCCGACGGTGGGACAGATAGTCCCCACCCCGGAACCCCATCAGAGGGTGGTATTTCTCCCTCATTTTGTCCGCGGGCTAGGGTTTCCCCTCCACCCATTTGTTCGCGGCGTCATGTACTATTATGGGATTGATTTCCATGATCTATCCCCAAATTCCTTTGTCAACATCTCGACATTCATAGTCGTGTGCGAGGCCTTTCTCCGCGTTCCGCCGCACTTCGGCTTATGGCTGAAGGTTTTTAATGTAAAGCCCAAGGTAGTGAGCGGCGAGCATGCCGAATGCGGAGGCGCCATAGTGAGCAAGATTCCCAATGTCACATGGCCGATAGGGTCTTTCAATGATTCCGTCAAGGAGTGGCAGCAGCAGTGGTACTACATCACCGAGCCGCGTGGCAAGGAGTGGACCGCCATTCCGGAGTTCAGATCCGGTGCCCTCCTGCGACTTACGTCATGGCACGAGAAGGGCCTGAGCTGGGCTTCTTCTAACGAGTTATCAGAGCTCCAGGCGCGCGTCCAAGACATGGAAGACAAGAGCGTCAAGCTCGTTAATGTAGTCCAGGTGATGTTGGTTCGCCGGATTCTACCATGTCAACACCGAGCTTGCAATCTATGGGAGTTCAACCCGGCCAAGCACCAGACCCTGCTAGATCTCTCTGGCTCTACACACAAGGACATCTGGAAGGTGCTTTTCAAGTCCCGCAAACCATGGCCGGACTCCACCGAGAACCGCGGATACCAACTGTCCCGCCCCGCAAGTTCGGTAAGCAACTGAATGTTTGATAATTCACGCATTCTGTCCGTACATCCTCAGGGAGACACTTAACGTATTTCCCATCATTTTTCCTAGGGCTGGGCGAAGAAGGAGGGCGGATCTACAGTCCTGCCCCTCTGCCAGAAGAACCAGCCGGCCAACTCCTGATGAAGATGCTGGTCCCGGCGCCATATAAAGCGCCGAAGAAAAAGACCGAGAAGGAGGCCAAGAAGACCAGGGGCGCCTCCATCGCCGTGGTACCATGGACACAAAATCTGAAGACTCCAACGCCCATTCTTCCTCCGAAGAGGAAGGGGAGGAGGAGGAAAAATCCCCCACAGGGGGAAAGAAGAAAAGAACGGCGTCTGATACGTCCATTTTGCATCATGCTTTCATATCAATATTTATTGCATTATGGGTTGTTATTACACACTATATCTTAATACTTATGGCTATTCTCTCTTATTTTACAAGGTTTACCATGAAGAGGGGGAATGTCGGCAGTTGGAATTCTGGCTGGAAAAGGAGCAAACATTGGGAACCTATTCTGCACTGCTCCAAAAATCTTGAAATGCCACAAAACTAATTTTTCGAATTAATAAGAATTATTGAGCAGGAACAAACACCTCAGGAGGCCCACACCCTGGCTAGGAGGGTGGGGGCGCACCCACCCCTACTGGGCGCGCCCCCTGTGTCCTCGGCCCCCTGGTGGCCCTCCAGTGTCCATCTTCTGCTATATGAAGGCTTTTACCCTGGAAAAAATCGTGGTCAACCTTACGGGACGAAACTCCGCCGCCACGAGGCGGAACCTTGGCGGAACCAATCTAGGGCTCCAGCGGAGCTGTTCTGCCGGGGACACTTCCCTCCGGGAGGGGGAAATCATCATCATCATCATCACCAACAATCCTCTCATCGGGAGGGGGTCAATCTCCATCAACATCTTCACCAGCACCATCTCCTCTCAAAACCCTAGTTCATCTCTTGTATCCAATCTTGTATCCAAACGACAAATTGGTACCTGTGGGTTGCTAGTAGTGTTGATTTCTCCTTGTAGTTGATGCTAATTGGTTTACTTGGTGGAAGATCATATGTTCAGATCCTTAATGCATATTATTACTCCTCTGATTATGAACATGAATATGCTTTGTGAGTATTTACGTTTGTTCCTGAGGACATGGGTGAAGTCTTGCTATTAGTAGTCATGTGAATTTGGTATTCGTTCGATATTTTGATGAGATGTATGTTCTCTTTCCTCTAGTGGTGTTATGTAAACGTTGACTACATGACACTTCACCATTATTTGGGCCTAGAGGAAGGCATTGGGAAGTAATAAGTAGATGATGGGTTGCTAGAGTGACAGAAGCTAAAACCCTTGTTTATGCGGTGCTTCGTAAGGGGCTGATTTGGATCCATATGTTTAATGTTGTGGTTAGGTTTACCTTAATACTTGTTTTGTAGTTGCGAATGCTTGAAATAGGGGTTAATCATAAGTGGGATGCTTGTCTAAGTAAGGGCAGTACCCAAGCACCGGTCCACCCACATATCAAATTATCAAAGTACCGAACGCGAATCATATGAGCGTGATGAAAACTAGCTTGATGATAATTCCCATGTGTCCTCGGGAGCTCTTTTCTCATTATAAGAAATTGTCCAGGCTTATCCTTTGCTACAAAAAGGATTGGGCCACCTTGCTGCACTTTATTTACTTTCATTGCTTGTTACTCGTTACAATTTATCTTATCACAAAACAATCTGTTACCTACAATTTCAGTGCTTGCAGAGAAAACCTTACTGGAAACCACTTATCATTTCCTTCCACTCCTTGTTAGGTTCGACACTCTTACTTATCTAAAGGACCACGATAGATCCCCTACACTTGTGGGTCATCAAGACTCTTTTCTGGCGCCGTCGCCGGGGGGTGTAGCGCTTTTGGTGAGTGGAACTTGGTACGTAAACATTTATATAGTGTGCTGAAATTTTCTATTACTTGTCACTATGGAAACTAATCCTTTGAGGGGCTTGTTCGGGGTATCTTCACCCCGACCAGAAGATCAAAGAGTTGCTCCTCAACCTACTGAACTTATTGAAAATATTTACTTTGAGATTCATTCGGGTATGATAGAGAAACTGCTAGCTAATCCCGTTGCAGGAGATGGAACATTTCATCCCGGTTTACACCTTATCTTTGTGGATGAAGTTTGTGGATTATTTAAGCTTGCAGGTATTCCCAATGATGTTGTCAAAAGGAAGGTCTTCCCTTTATCTATGAAGGGAGATGCATTGACATGGTATAGGCTATGTGATTATACAAGATCTTGGAATTATAAACGATTGAAGTTGGAATTTCACCAGAAGTTCTATCCTATGCATCTTGTTCATCGTGATCGGAATTACATATATAATTTTTGGCCTCGCGAAGGATAAAGCATCTATCAATCTTGGGGGAGGCTTAAGTCAATGTTATATTCATGCCCCAATTATGAGCTCTCCAGAGAAATGATTATTCAAAAAATTATGCTCGGCTTTCTCTCAATGACCGCAACATGCTCGATGCTTCATGTGCTGGTTCTTATATGTTGAAGACTATATAATTCAAATGGGACTTATTGGAAAGAATTAAACACAACTCTGAAGATTGGGGCTCCGACGATGGTAAGGAGTCAGGTATGACACCTAAGTTTGATTGTGTTAAATCTTTTATGGATACCGATGCTTTTTGTGGATTTAGCGCTAAATATGGACTTGACTCTGAGATAGTAGCTTCTTTCTGTGAATCTTTTGCTACTCACGTTGATCTCCCTAAGGAGAAGTGGTTTAAATATAATCCTCCCATTGAAGTAAAAGTAGTTGCACCTATTACAGTTGAAGAAAAGACTGTCACTTATAGTGATCCTATTGTTCCTAGTACTTATGTTGAGAAACCTCCTTTTCCTGTTAGGATAAAGGATCATGCTAAAACTTCGACTGCTGTTTGTAAGAGTAATACTAGGACTTATACACCTCCTGAGAAAATCAAAGTTGCACCTAGTATTGCTATGGTTAAAGATCACTTGGATGATGATTTAGATGGGCATGTTATTTATTTCAGTGGTGAGACTGCTAATATTGTTAAACCAGATGCTAAGATAGATAGACCTGTTGTAGGCATGCCTGTTATTTCTGTTAAAATAGGAGATCATTGTTATCATGGCTTATGTGATATGGGTGCTAGTGCTAGTGCAATACCCTATGATTTATATAAAGAAATTATGCACAACATTGCACCCATTCAATTGGAAGGTATTGATGTTACTATCAAGCTTGCCAATAGAGATACTACTTCACCAGTTGGGATTGTTAGATATGTTGAAGTCTTGTGTGGGAAGGTTCAATATCCCGCTGATTTTCTTGTTCTTAGTTCCCCACAAGATGACTTTTGTCCCATTATATTTGGTAGACCCTTCTTGAACACTGTTAATGCTAAGATTGACTGTGAAAAGGATATTGTTGAAATTGGCTTCGGGGATATGAAACATGGGTTTAATTTTGCTAAATTTCGTAGACAACCCCGTGATAAAGAATTGCCTAGTAAGCATGAAATTATTGGTCTTGCTTCTATTGTCGTGCCTCCTACTGATCCGTTAGAACAATATTTCCTAGACCATGAAAATGATATGTTTATGAAGGAAAGAAGGGAAATAGATGAAGTGTTCCTTAAACAGGAACCTTTGCTGAAACATAACTTTCCAGTTGAAATTCTAGGGGATCCCCCTCCACCCAAGGGTGACCCCGTGTTTGAACTCAAACCATTACCTGATAATCTTAATTATGCTTATCTTGATGAAAATAAAATATATCTTGTTATTATTAGTGCTAACCTTTCAGATCAAGAAGAAGAAAGATTATTGAAAACTCTAAAGAAGCACCGCGCTGCTATTGGATATACTCTGGATGATCTTAAGGGCATTAGTCCCATGTTATGCCAACACAAAATTAATTTGGAGGACAACGCCAAACCAGTTAGAGATCCTCAATGACGATTGAATCCTAAGATGGAAGAAGTGGTAAGAAAGGAGATACTAAAGCTCCTTGAGGCAGGTATAATTTATCCCGTTGCTGATAGTGATTGGGTAAGTCCTGTCCATTGTGTTCCTAAAAAGGGAGGTATTACTGTCGTTCCTAATGATAAAGATGAATTGATCCTGCAAAGAATTATTACTAGTTATAGGATGGTAATTGATTTCTGTAAATTAAATAAAGCTACTAAGAAAGATCATTACCTTTGCCTTTTATTGATCAAATGCTAGAAAGACTATCTAAACACACACATTTTTTCTTTCTAGATGGTTATTCTGGTTTCTCTCAAATACCTGTGTTAGCTAGGAACCAATCGAAAACTACTTTTACTTGCCCTTTCGGTACTTTTGCTTATAGATGTGTGCCTTTTGGTTTATGTAATGCACCTACTACCTTTCAAAGATGTATGATGGCTATATTCTCTGACTTTTGTGAAAAGATTTGTGAGGTATTCATGGATGACTTCTCCGTTTATGGATCCTCCTTTGATGATTCCTTGAGCAACCTTGATCGAGTTTTGCAGAGATGTGAAGACACTAGTTTCGTCTTGAATTGGGAAAAGTGCCACTTTATGGTTAATGAAGGCATTGTCTTGGGGCATGAGATTTTCGAGAGAGGTATTGAAGTTGATAGAGCTAAATTTGATGCTATTGAAAAGATGCCATGTCCCAAGGACATAAAAGGTATAAGAAGTTTCCTTGGTCATGTCTGTTTTTATAGGAGGTTCATTAAGGACTTTTCTAAAATCTCTAGGCCTCTGACTAATTTATTGCAAAAAGATATTCCTTTTGTCTTTGACGATGATTATGTAGAAGTATTTGAAATACTTAAGAAAGCTTTGATCACTGCACCTATTGTTCAGCCACCTGATTGGAATTTACCCTTTGAAATTATGTGTGATGCTAGTGATTATGCTGTAGGCGTTGTTCTAGGGCAAAGAGTTGATAAGAAATTGAATGTTATCCAGTATGCTAGTAAAACTCTTGATACTGCCCAGAGATATTATGCTACTACTGAAAAAAAGTTCTTAGTAGTTGTGTTTGCATGTGATAAGTTTAGACCTTATATTGTTGATTCCAGAGTTACTATTCACATTGATCATGCTGCTATTAAATATCTTATGGAAAAGAAAGACGCTAATCCTAGACTCATTAGATGGGTTCTCTTGCTCCAAGAATTTGATTTGCATATTATTGATTGTCGGTGTCAAAACCGGCGGATCTCGGGTAGGGTGTCCCGAACTGTGTGTCTAGGCGGATGGTAACAGGAGACAAGGGACACGATGTTTTTATCCAGGTTCGGACCCTCTCGATGGAGGTAAAACCCTACTCCTGCTTGATTAATATTGATGATATGGGTAGTACAAGAGTTGATCTACCACGAGATCAGAGAGGCTAAACCCTAGAGTATAGCCTATGGTATGATTGTTGTTCGTCCTACGGACTAAAGCTCTCCGGTTTATATAGACACCGGAAAGGGCTAGGGTTACACAGAGTCGGTTGCAAGGGGAGGAGATCTACATATCGTATCGCCTAGCTTGCCTTCCACGCCAAGGAAAGTCCTATCCGGACACGGGACGAAGTCTTTAATCTTGTATCTTCATAGTCCGGGAGTCCGGCCAAAGGTCACAGTCCGGCCATCCGGACACCCTGTAATCCAGGACTCCCTCAGTAGCCCCTGAACCAGGCTTCAATGACGACGAGTCCGGCGCGCAAATTGTCTTCGGCATTGCAAGGTGGGTCCTCCTCCGAATACTTCATAGAAGATGTTGAACACAAGGATAGTGTCCGGCTCTGCAAACTAGTTTCCACATACCATCATAGAGAGAATAATATTCGCACAGATCTAATCTGCTGATGCATTCCGTAGCGTGACATCATGCCAGAGCCAAGCCTTTATTCAAATCGTTTTACTGTCCCACCTCAGCGTGTTTAGTGAGGCGGTTTCATTGGTACATCTTGTCAAAGCAGAGATCGTGTCCCCTTATTCCGAGATTCTCATCAATACGGGCGTGGGTAACCCAACCGCACCATTAATCGCGGCGCTTGGGAGATAAGCGAGTTTTACTAGGCTGGTGGTGGCTCATAGTTCCGGCCGCCCATATAAGGTGATAAGGATCTAACCTTTCCATCTACGCCTTCTTCCTCCTTCGCTTATCCATTCCTGCGCACTCGAGCTCCAGCGTCCAAGTCCGCACTTCCCACCTCAATCTTCTCCAATCATGTCTGGAGCGGGAGGTAGATGGATGGCCTCCACCGTCATGGAGGGGCACATCAAAAAGTTGATGAAGGCCGGATACTTGTCTAACGACATCGCGCACCGGCTTCCAGATGAGGGGCAACTCATCCCCACCCCTAGGCCCCATGAGAGGGTGGTGTTCCTCACCCACTTCCTCCGCGGACTGGGCTTCCCACTTCACCCATTTGTCCGGGGGCTCATGTTCTACTACGGCCTGGATTTCCATGATCTGGCCCCGAACTTCATCCTCAACATCTCGGCGTTTATCGTCGTGTGCGGGGCCTTCCTTCGCATCAAACCTCACTTCGGCCTATGGCTGAAGATCTTCAGCGCCAAGCCAAAGGTCGTGGGCGGCCGGCAAGCGGAGTGCGGAGGCGCCATGGTGGGAAAGATGCCCAACGTCACATGGCTCGAGGGCTCCTTCGTGGAAACCATCAAGGGGTGGCAATCGGGGTGGTTCTACATCACCGAGCCGCGTGACCCTGAATGCGCAGCGGCCCCCGAATTCCAATCTGGCATCCCCACCCGGCTCACATCCTAGAAAGAGACGGGCCTGTTGTGGGGTAATTCGGAAGAGGTGGCCGGACTCCAAACCTGCGTTCAAGACCTGGTGAACAAGAAGGTTAAACTTGTCAACATAGTCCAGGACATGCTCTTCCGCTAGATCCTCCCGTGTCAACGACGGGCCTTCAACTTGTGGGAGTTCAACCCGGCCCAGCACCAGGCTTTGTCCAGGCTCTTTTACACAAAGCACGAGGACGCCTGGAAGGTGCTATTCAAGAGCTCCGAGGTTCCCCCTCCCGTCATCGAGAAACGCGGATTCTGCACCAAGCGCCAAGTCACCGAAGTAAGCTTGTTTTTATCCTTTACAGGACACTTGATTTTCATAGTTTGACTCTATGTAGGATCTAAACTCCCGCTCCTTTGATAGAGGACGTCCGAACAGTTTGACTATCCGGCCCCTTTACTCGAAGGCCCAGCAGATGCATGCTTAACGAAGCTACTGCTTCCGGCACCCCACGTGGTGCCAGAGAAGAAGGCCAAGAAGAAGGCCACGGGGACCCGAAAGAGTTCCCAACGCCTGGTGGTGTCGGATTCATCGCCCGACGACCCCGAAATGCCCTCCGCCTCCGAAGACGAGGAGGAGGAAGAGGAAGCCTCTCCCCCTCCAGCGGGGGGAGGAAAGAAAAGGAAGGCCGCCCGAACTAGGGAGACCGGAGGGGCCAAGAAGGGGAAGACCCTTCTTCCAGACTACGCCTTCGACACCAACGACGGCGGAGAGGAATGGCCATCCAGGGCCAAGCCCCTGGCAAAATCGTAAGTATCTGGATACCATAATAACTTATGGCGTTCCTCTATTGTACAGTACCTTATGACGCCGAATTCAATTATGCAGTCCGCCCAAGGCTCAGCTCGGTGATTCGTCGAGCGGCTCCCTGGACTCGTCGGACGTGAATAGTGCTTCACTCCCGATGGCTACCTCCCCTCGCCCTACGGACGATGCCGAGGTGGAGTCCCAAAAGGGGCTAAACCAGGAGGAGGTGGTCCTGGAGGCGCCGCAAGGCGACCTCTCGGACTCTAGGCCCAAAGGGGACGAAGCCCCAGAGGGATCTAAGTCCGGCCCTGGGCCGGACACCGCTTCGGAACCTTCAGTGATTCCGGAGTCCGGCAGGCGGCCCCCTTGCAAGAAGGGAAAGCCTACGATGCTGGCGGCCTCCATTCAACCGGAGGCGCCCGACAATTTGCTGGAGGTGCTTAACGGTGCCTCCATCGACGAGGAGCACCGCACTGTTATGAGTGCATTGATCCAGAAGGTTTGGTCCATCAAGAGCGGGCTGACAGAAGCCTGTGCCAGCCTTCTAACAAGCTTTGAGGTATGTATTTAAAACATATGAAAATGGTACCGCATAGACAGTCGCCCCTGATGCTCAGTTTGGTGTTTGGAAGGAAAAGCCGGACTGAGGATCTAAAAAAAAGATATACACAGGAGTCTAACATAAATATGTCAATATGGGAATGCAGGCTGCGCTGCTGACCTCTGCCGCACTGATTGCGGAGGTCGATGCATTAAAGCAGAGTCTCGAGCGGTCCGAGAACGAGCTCGGTCTTGCCAAGAAGCAGCTCGAGGACAAGGAAGGTATGTAGTACCTTATGTAAGTATATAAAAATACCTGGTTGCAAAAATGACAGGACCAACATGAATGTTACAGGGGCCACAACCGAGGTGGCGACCCTGAAGGAAGCGCTTTCCAAGGCCGAACACAATGTGGCCGTGGAGCGCACCGAGCGAGAGAAGCAAGAGGCGCAGGTGGCGGAGGTGCGGCAAGAGCTCAATGCTCTTGTGAAAAAACAGGAGAGTTTAGAGCTTGACTCGAAGACTCGAGAGTCCGAGCTTGCCTCGGCACTTGAAAGCGCCAAATCGGCCAAGGCTGAAGCCCAAAAAGCCCTCCAGGAAATTGAGGCGATGAAGAAGATTGCGGTGGGTAAGGCATTCTTTATGCAAAGCAAGCACGCGAAAGTAAATTACCCATTACATACCCGAATTCGAAGCTCTCCAGGAGCATTCGCAGATCTGCCCCGCAGTGTATCCGATGCTGCCGCATTCTACCGAGCCGAGGAAGGGAGCTCGGCGGAGAAGGTGTTCTGGTCCCAGTATGCTGAGGCCAGACACCCGGTGCCCCTGAGCGACCAGCTGAAGCAGCTGGTCAAGCTTCATAAGGCAGCCGAACAGGCCATGAAGGGCCTGACAGGCCGGCTGTGGCCTGGGGAGGCCATGCCTTTGAGCTATTTTGGGCTGGTGCGGCGGCTCGTGGATGCCTGTCCACGGCTTGAAGTCATCAAGCGCTCCATATGCATCAAAGGCGCCCGTAGGGCTTTTGCCCGTGCTAAAATGCACTGGGGCAAGCTGGATGCTGAGAAGTTGGTGATAGAAGGGCCACCGGAGGGGAAGGAGCATCGCTGGCCCGAGATGTATTATGAGAGCGTCTTGAAGGGTGCCCGTCTTGTGGCGAATGAATGTACCAGGGATGTAATTTTTGAGTAAACTCGCTCGTGTTTATCCTGTGCGGTGAAAACTTGTTCATGTGCGCTAAGCAACGCTTTTTGAATTAAAATATTACCTTCTGTGCGGCCGTTTATTAAATCTGAGAAATGCAAGTCGTCTGCTTCTGCCCCCATGCCACGAGTGCTGGGGTGTTCGGGATAAACTTGAGCGCTCTTGTTCCCATTCTTGGGTCCTTCGAGGGAGGCGCTCAGCACAACGAACAAGGCGATCGGACTTATAATGCTTTATCACTCTCACTTAGCCATAGAATTCTATAATTTTAAATTTCAGCGAAGCCCCTAGTTCGCCAGAATACGGGGCGCTATCCACGCCTAGGTCGGATAAATCCGGCTCCTCACTCGAAGCGGCATAAGTCTTTAGGCACTCGAAAAACCTCTCGAACAGCGACCGGTCTCTCGCCCTATCATGACGGTCAGTTTTAGCTTTCTCTACTGAGGTGTTAACCCAGCTCAACTGGGGCACAATCGCAGTAGTTCTCCCAGCGCTACCTTAGCCGACATAGCGGAACGTAAGGTACCAAAACATGGGAGCCGGGCAAACCCAACTATTGACCCAAGACATGATTCGGAGCCGATGCATCTATAAGTTCGGGGTGCCGTACTCATAAGAGTGTTTGGTCTTCTCACACCGTATTCTGGGGAACTTAAGCCCCTGGTGTATTGGTCGTACCAAAGTGTATGGTTGCATGATGTCATGACTGAACATATTTACATGAAAAATGAATGCAATAATAGACAAGAGCTATGCATTGTTTATTAAAGGGCTGCTATGAAAGCAGAACGATATAAATAGTGCGATAAGCAAGAGATGGGATTATTTGACATGTCCCCCTCCAGGGGTAAGCTGCGAGACTTTAAGTAAGACAGGTATTTAGCTTGTTATAGAGACCACCTGGACGTTCGACGTGGCTTGCTATCGCCCTGGTTGCTGCATCGCATGTTCGGCGATTGTATTGCCGGACAAGCCTTCAGAAGAGTGGAGTCCTGAAAGTAAGAGAAGAGAAACAACAAAATCGGGAGCCCCTAGTGCGGTTGAGCCGCCTTCTGGGCATGCCGTGGTTGTGCCCCTCCCCTTATGCCCATGGTACTTCGAGAGCATAATTATGTACGCGTGGTACTGGTTTCACAATCTCGTGAGGGCTGGGGTTGGGGCCGCACTGCTATGCTTGCTTGGAATGTGCCAGACGGTTTTGTTGTAGGTTACTCCGGGAGCGCTTGACGGTGTCCGGATGTTTAATAGCCGGACTGTAGAATTGCCTTGAGAGGCTACTTTGTACTTCCGCCGCGAGGGCCGCCGTGTGCTCCTCTGTTCGGAGAGAGCGTTCGGTATTTCCATTGACCGTAATGACTCCACGAGGGCCTGGCATCTTGAGCTTGAGATATGCATAGTGCGGCACCGCATTGAACTTTGCAAATGCGGTTCGCCCGAGCAGGGCGTGATAGCCACTGCGGAACGGGACTATGTCGAAGATTAACTCCTCGCTTAGGAAATTTTCCGGGGATCCGAAGACCACTTCAAGTGTAACTGAGCCTGTACAACTGGCCTCTACACCTGGTATGACGCCTTTAAAGGTCGTCTTTGTTGGTTTAATCCTTGAGGGATCTATGCCCATTTTCCGCACTGTATCCTGGTAAAGCAGGTTCAGGCTACTGCCGCCGTCCATGAGGACCCTAGTGACGTGAAATCTGTCAATGATTGGGGCTAGAACCAATGCGGCGAATCCGCCGTGACGAATGCTAGTGGGGTGGTCCCTTCGATCAAAAGTGATCGGGCAGGAGGACCATGGGTTGAACTTTGGGGCGACTGGCTCCGACGCATATATGTCCCTGAGCACACGCTTCCGTTCCCTTTTGGGGATGTGGGTTGCGTATATCATGTTCACCGTCCGCACTTGTTGGGGGAAGCCCTTCTGTCCTCTGTTGTTTGGTGGCCGGGGCTCCTCCTCGTCATCTCTATGCAGCCCCTTGTCTCTGTTTTCGGCACTTAACTTGCCTGCCTGCTTGAACACCCAACAATCCCTGTTGGTGTGATTGGCTGGTTGTTCGGGGGTGCCGTGTATCTGGCACGAGCGATCGAGTATCCGGTCTAAACTGGATGGGCCCGGAGGATTTCTTTTGAACGGCTTCTTCTGCTGACCGGGTTTAGAGGCTCTGAATCCAGCATTAACTGTCATATCCTCAGTATTGTCGCTGTTAATGCGGCGCTTGTGCTTGTTGCGACGCGACCTGCCATTGTTGTCCTTGGTATCTGAATTACCCGGGCTCTTCGTCATGTTATTACTACGAGCTAGCCATCTGTCTTCTCCCGCGCAAAAGCGGGTCATGAGTGTTGTGAGGGCTGCCATGGATTTCGGCTTTTCCTGTCCAAGGTGCCGGGCAAGCCATTCGTCACGGATATTATGTTTGAAGGCTGCGAGAGCCTCTGCGTCCGGACAGTCAACTATTTGATTTTTCTTGGTTAGGAATCGTGTCCAGAATTGTCTGGCCGATTCCTCTGGCTACTGAATTATGTGGCTTAGGTCATCGGCGTCTGGTGGTCGCACATAAGTGCCCTGGAAGTTGTCGAGGAATGCGGATTCCAGGTCCTCCCAGCAACCAATTGACTCTGCTGGCAAGTTGTTAAGCCAATGCCGAGCTGGTCCTTTAAGCTTGAGTGGGAGGTATTTTATGGCGTGTAGATCATCACCGCGGGCCATGTGGATATGAAGGAGATAATCCTCGACCCATACCGTAGGATCTGTTGTGCCATCATATGACTCGATGTTTACGAGTTTAAACCCTTCGGGGATTTGATGATCCATTACTTCATCTGTGAAGCATAGTGGGTGTGTGGCGCCTCTGTACTGGGCTATATCACGACATAGCTCATATGAGCCTTGCCTGCCCTATTCGGCCTGGCCGTATTTGCCATATCCGGCGTGATGGTTATCATCACGTGTCGTGGGGAGCCCACGCGATCCGTAGATCGATCTTTTTTGCCTTGCCTTGTCCTCCAATATGTCTCGCAGGTCTGGCATGTTTCCCCGTGCCTTGGTACTTTTTGACCGGCGCCGGGGTGCGGCTTGAGTTGAGGGCCAAAAGGCCTCTCTGTCGCGGCCACGGGGTGGCTGATCGGCCGCATCATACGCTGGTGATGTAGGTTTAGTTGCTTCCTCCTCTAGTTGGGGTAGCAGCCTGCGCTTTGGGTAGCTCTTGGAGGGGCGTTCGAGTTTGTACTCTTCGGCCGCCAGGACTTCAGTCCATTTGTCGGCTACCAAATCTTGGTCAGCTCTAAGCTGCTGCTGTTTTCTTTTGAGGCTGCTTGCTGTGGACATAAGCCTGCGTTTGGAACGCTCTTGTTCGACGGGATCCTTAGGCACGACAAATTCGTCGTCGTCGAGGCTTGCCTCGTCTTCGGAGGGAGGCATATAATTGTCGTCTTCGACCTCTCTATCTGCCGCTCTCTCATGAGGGCTGGCTTCCTCATCCTCCTGCGCTGAATCCTGCTGGAGGGGGTTGTCTTCGGCACTGTCCGGGGTGTTATTGTCTCTAGTGTCAGACTCGCCGTTTTTGCTTTGGCGTGATTTAGAGCGGCGCCGCTGACACCGGCGCTTAGGTTGTTTCTTGGAGGGTCATCCTCCATTTTTCCATCGCCATTCCCTTCTTTTGGGGTGTCCACCATGTATATGTCATATGACGAGGTGGCTTTCCAGTGCTCTATAGGCACTGGTTCTTGGTCGTCTCCTTCATCGGCGTCCATACCGTCGATATCTTCGGAGTCGAAGTCGAGCATGTCTGTTAAATCGTCGATAGTGGCTACGAAGTGGGTGGTGGGTGGGTTTCGAATTTCTTCGTCGTCCGCGTCCCAACCTTGCTGACCATAGTCCGGCCAGGGCTCTCCTGATAAAGAGAGAAACTTTAGTGAGCTCAGGATGTCGCCAAAGGGCAAGTGCTGAAAGATGTCCGCGGCGGTGAACTCCATGATCGGAGTCCAATTGGGTTCGATCGGAAGGGGTGCGGAAGATTCGGAGTCCGGAAAGGAGTCCGACACCTTGGAGTCACGAGCTCCACTAGGGACAAGATTGGTGTTCGGCTCGATCGCTGTAGAGATTGCAGCCCCCGAGGCCGCGTCTAGCCACCCGTCCTCGACCGGCACAGTCGGCTCCGAGCTGAGGGTCGGAGCAGACACCTGAGCGGCGCTCTGGGCACTGTCCAGCTGCAGAGCTAGATCATGCCCATCGTGACAGCGCGGCGCGCTCGGCTGCGGCTCGAATCCGTCGAAGATCAAGTCTCTGCGGATGTCAGCCGTGTAGTTTAAACTTCCAAATCTGACCTGATGGCCAGGGGCATAGATTTCGATCTGCTCCAGATGGCCAAGCGAATTGGCCCGTAGCGCAAAGCCGCCGAATACGAAGATCTGTCCGGGGAGAAAAGTCTCACCCTGGACCGCGTCATGGTTGATGATCAAAGAAGCCATCGGGCCTAAAGGTGATGACCCAGAGGAACTCTGAATGAAAGCACCAATGTTAGTGTCAAAACCGGCGGATCTCGGGTAGGGGGTCCCGAACTGTGCGTCTAGGCGGATGGTAACAGGAGACAATGGACACGATGTTTTTACCCAGGTTCGGGCCCTCTCGATGGAGGTAAAACCCTACTCCTGCTTGATTAATATTGATGATATGGGTAGTACAAGAGTTGATCTACCACGAGATCAGAGAGGCTAAACCCTAGAGGCTAGCCTATGGTATGATTGTTGTTCGTCCTATGGACTAAAGCTCTCCAGTTTATATAGACACCAGAGAGGGCTAGGGTTACACAGAGTCGGTTGCAAGGGGAGGAGATCTACATATCATATCGCCAAGCTTGCCTTCCACGCCAAGGAAAGTCCTATCCGGACACGGGACAAAGTCTGCAATCTGGTATCTTCATAGTCCGGGAGTCCGGCCAAAGGTCACAGTCCGGCCATCCGGACACCCCCTAATCCAGGACTCCATCATTGATAGAAATGGAACTAAGAACCCCGTTGCAGACAAGTTGTCTAGGTTAGAGAATGTTATTGATGACCCACTGCCTATTGATGATAGCTTTCCTGATGAACAATTAACGGCCGTTAATGATTCTCGTGCTACTCCTTGGTATGCTGATTATGCTAATTACATTGTTGCTAAATTTATACCACCTAGTTTCACATACCAGCAAAAGAAAAAGTTCTTTTATGATTTAAGACATTACTTCTGGGATGACCCACACCTCTATAAAGAAGGAGTAGATGGTGTTATTAGACATTGTGTACCTGAGCATGAACAGAAACAGATCCTACGCAAGTGTCAGTCTGAATCGTATGGAGGACACCACGCTGGAGATAGAACTGCACACAAGGTATTGCAATCTTGTTTTTATTGGCCTACTCTCTTCAAAGATGCTCGTAAGTTTGTCTTATCTTGTGATGAATGTCAAAGAATTGGTAATATTAGTACACGTCAAGAAATGGCTATGAATTATCGTCTTGTTATTGAACAATTTGATGTTTGGGGCTTTGATTATATGGGACCCTTTCCTACCTCTAATGGTTATACACATATTTTAGTTGCTGTTGATTAGGTTACTAAGTGGGTAGAAGCTATTCCAACTAGTAGTGTTGATCATAACACTTCTATTAAAATGCTTAAAGAAGTTATTTTTCCTAGGTTTGGACTCCCTAGATATCTTATGACTGATGGTGGTTCACATTTTATTCATGGTGCTTTCTGTAAGATGCTTGCTAAGTATGATGTTAATCATAGAATCGCATCTCCTGATCATCCGCAGTCTAGTGGTCAAGTGAGGTTGAGCAATAGAGAGCTCAAATTAATTTTGCAAAAGACTGTGAATAGATCTAGAAAGAATTGGTCCAAGAAACTTGATGATGCATTATGGGCCTATAGAACTGCATACAAAAATCCTAAGGGTATGTCTCCGTATAAGATGGTTTATGGAAAAGCTTGCATTTACCTCTTGAACTTGAACATAAGGCATATTGGGCTATTAAAGAGCTCAACTATGACTTCAAACTTGCCTGTGATAAGAGGTTGTTTGATATTAGCTCACTTGATGAATGGAGAACCCAAGCCTATGAGAATGCCAAGCTATTCAAAGAAAAAGTCAAACGTGGCATGATAAAAGGATACAAAAGCGTGAGTTTAACGTAGGTGATTATGTGTTATTATTCAACTCTCATTTAATATTTTTTTAAGGTAAACTTCTCTCTAAATGGGAAGGTCCTTACGTTATCGAGGAGGTATGTCGTTCTGGTGCCATAAAAATCAACAACTTCGAAGGCACAAGTCCGAGGGTGGTGAACGGTCAAAGAATCAAACATTACATATCAGGTAATCCTATCAATGTTGAAACTAATATTATTGAAACCGTAACCCCAGAGGAATACATAAGGGACACTTTCCAGAATGCTCCAGACTCCGAAAAGGAATAGGTATGTGGTACGGTAAGTAAACCGACTCCAAAACAATTCTAATGACAATTTTTAGATAGTAATGACTTGCTATCTTGCTATGATCTTGAGAAAGTAGAAAGAATAAAAGAGTTCGTATTGATCTTATGGATAGTAATGACTTCATACATAGAAAGTATGAGGCATAAAAGTTGTTGAGGGTTGATAAACGTAGCTTTGGTCATCGTTGCAATTAATAGAAAGTAATAAGGAAAGAGAGGTTGCACATACAAATATATTATCTGGGACATCTTTTATGGTTGTGAAGCACTCATTAAGTATGACATGCTAAAAGAGTTGACGTTGGACAAGGAAGACAACGTAATGGTTTATGTTTTCTCACATCTCAGTTAAAGTATATTGTCATTGACCTTCCAAACATGTTGAGCTTGCCTTTCCCCCTCACGCTAGCCAAATTCCTTGCACCAAGTAGAGATACTACTTGTGCTTCCAAATATCCTTAAACCCAGTTTTGCCATGAGAGTCCACCATACCTACCTATGGATTGAGTAAGATCCTTCAAGTAAGTTGTCATGTTGCAGGCAATAAAAATTGCTATCTAAATATGTATGACTTATTAGTGCAGAGAAAATAAGCTTTATACGATCTTATTGTGGAAGCAATAAAAGCGACGGACTGCATAATAAAGGTCCACATACAAGTGGCAATATAAAGTGACGTTCTTTTGCATTAAGATTTCATGCATCCAACCCTAAATGCACATGACAACCTCTGCTTCCCTTTGCGAAGGGCCTATCTTTTACTCTATGTTTTTACTTTATGCTTGAGTCAAGGTGATCTTCACCTTTCCCTTTTTCATTTTATCCTTTGGCAAGCTCCTCGTGTTTGAAAGATCATGATATAT
>NC_041393.1:537057526-537066567 GCF_002162155.2 Triticum dicoccoides | reverse complement strand
TATCCAATTGGGTGTAAGTTAGCATGGATTATTATTGTTGACATCACCTAAAGGTGAATACCTTGGGAGGCAACACAATAAGCCCCTATCTTTCTCAGTGTCCGGTTGAAACTCCATAACCACAAGTATTGCGTGAGTGTTAGCAATTGTAGAAGACTACATGATAGTTGAGTATGTGGACTTGCTGAAAAGCTCTATTCTTGACTCTTTTTGATGTTATGATAAATTGCAATTGCTTTAATGATTGAGATTATAGTTTGTTAGCTTTCAATGAAGTTTCTGAAACATACGTGACATTGTGAATTGATTGTTACTTGAGCATAAGAAGTCATATGACAAAATCTATTTATGTTGCTGTTATAAGAATGATCATGATGCCCTCATGTCCGTATTTTATTTTTATCGACACCTCGATCTCTAAACATGTGGACATATTTTTCGATTTCGGCTTCCGCTGGAGGACAAGCGAGGTCTAAGCTTGGGGGAGTTGATACGTCCATTTTGCATCATGCTTTTATATCAATATTTATTGCATTATGGGCTGTTATTACACATTATATCTCAATACTTATGGCTATTCTCTCTTATTTTACAAGGTTTACCACGAAGAGGGGGAATGCCGGCAGCTGAAATTCTGGCTAGAAAAGGAGCAAACATTGGGAACTATTCTGCACTGCTCCAAAAATCCTGAAACTCCACGAAACTTATTTTTGGAATTAATAAGAACTATTGAGCGGAAGAAACACCTCAGGGGGCCCACACCCTGGCCAGGAGAGTGGGGGGGCGCGCCCACCCCTACTGGGTGTGCCCCCTGTCTCCTGGGCCCCCTGGTGGCCCTCCGGTGTCCATCTTCTGCTATATGAAGGCTTTTACCCTGGAAAAAATCATGGGCAAGCTTATGGGACGAAACTCCGCCGCCACGAGGCGGAACCAATCTAGGACTCCAGCGGAGCTTATCTACCAGGGACACTTCCCTCCGGGAGGGGGAAATCATCATCATCATCATCACACACGATCCTCTCATCGGGAGGGGGTCAATGTCCATCAACATCTTCACCAGAACCATCTCCTCTCAAAACCCTAGTTCATCTCTTGTATCCAAACCACAAATTGGTACCTGTGGGTTGCTAGTAGTGTTGATTACTCCTTGTAGTTGATGCTAATTGGTTTACTTGGTGGAAGATCATATGTTCAGATCCTTAATGCATATTATTACTCCTCTGATTATGAACATGAGTATGCTTTGTGAGTAGTTACGTTTGTTCCTGAGGACATGGGTGAAGTCTTCCTATTAGTAGTCATGTGAATTTGGTATTCGTTCGATATTTTGATGAGATGTATGTTGTCTTTCCTCTAGTGGTGTTATGTGAACGTCGACTACATGACACTTCACCATTATTTGGGCCTAGATGAAGGCATTGGGAAGTAATAAGTAGATGATGTTTTGCTAGAGTGACAGAAGCTTAAACCCTAGTTTATGCGTTGCTTCGTAAGATGCTGATTTGGATCCATATGTTTAATGTTGTGGTTAGGTTTACCTTAATACTTCTTTTGTAGTTGTGGATGCTTGCAATAGGGGTTAATCATAAGTGGGATGCTTGTCCAAGTAAGGGTAGTACCCAAGCACTAGTCCACCCACATATCAAATTATCAAAGTACCGAACGTGAATCATATGAGCGTGATGAAAACTAGCTTGACGATAATTCCCACGTGTCCTCGGGAGCTCTTTTCTCATTATAAGAAATTCTCCAGGCTTATCCTTTGCTACAAAAAGGATTGGGACACCTTGCTGCACTTTATTTACTTTCATTGCTTGTTACTCATTACAATTTATCTTATCACAAAACTATGTGTTACATACAATTTTAGTGCTTACAGAGAAAACCTTACTGAAAACCACTTATCATTTCCTTCTGCTCCTTGTTGGGTTCAACACTCTTACTTATCAAAAGGACTACGATAGATCCCCTACACTTGTGGGTCATCAGCCTCCAGCTCCTTGGAAGCCGATTCGCCTAAGAGGGGGAAAACTCTTCTTCAAGAGGAGTCCACCGGCGCCACCGATAGCAGCCCGGAGTGGGATCCTAGGGCTGAGCCCCTGGTGAACTCATAAGCATAAAATTCAAACACACTCATGCGTCCGGACTTGTCATGGCATCACATTCTAATCTGAGCCGTGCTTTTCTTTTTCAGTTCAGCGAAGCCCCGCGCCGAGCAATCCTCGTTAGAGGATCTGCTGGGTTCGGACGCTATGGGGCGCAAGACACCCCTAAAGGCCTCCTCCTCCAAACGTAGGAACGAAACCGAGGTTTCATCCTAGAAGGACCCAGGCCATGAAGGAGGGGAGAAGGTCGCGAAGGCGGAGCCAGGAGGCCATACTTCTGAGGCCGGTTACACGGGAGAGAAAAATCCCGTAGGTGTCGACGGCGGAGGTCATCCTGAATCCAGACCCAAGCCGGACACGATTCTAGAGACCCATAAGGTCCCCGAGTCCCATCCATCGGCCGCCTCTGTTCAACCAGGGGTGTCGGATACTTTATTGGTGGCACTGAAGGGTGCCTCCATCGTTGATGAACACCGTGCCCTCATGGGTGCGGTGATTGAGAAGATTCAGTCCGCTGAGGGTGGACTGAACGAATCCTGTGTCAGTCTCATAAGAGGCTTTGAGGTATATTTTATGAGTTCTTGGGAGAATGTCATGGTATAGATAGTAGCCCCTGATACACTATTCGGTGAAAGAAAGAACCGGACAGGGGATCAAATTCATGTTCGTAGGAGACTCACTTGATGATATTTATCACTCTTTTTAATCAGCAGGTATCTGTAGCGTCGGCGGCCTCTCAAGCTGCAGAAGTATCCGGACTGAGGCGTAGTGTGAAGCAGGCCGAAGGAGAACTTGGCCAAGTGAAGAGACAGCTGGAGGATAATCAAGGTATGTAGAAACCTTGTTTATGTAGCATGAAAGGATGAGTGTGCATGATAACAATCTTTTGATAATGAGCTCTAGGGGCGTCGGCCGAAATTGAGACCTTGAAGAAGGCTGTGGCCGAAGCCGAGAGGAAAGCAGCCGCAGAGCAGGTGCTCCGTGAGAAGCATGAGGCCAGAGTTATTGAGGCTGAGCAAGAGCTTCAAGAGGCCGTGCAGAAATGCGCGACCCTAGAGCAGAGTTTAGCAGGGGAAGAATCTGAACTCTCCCAGGCTCACCAAGCTGCAAGTGATGCCCGGGGCGAAGCCCAAGGTGCCCAAAAGGAAATCCAGGAGGCGAGGAAGATCGTGGCTGGTAAGGATTTTTCTGTAAAAAGCAAGTATAGGAGATGAGAAAATCAAATTTGACAATCTAGAGTTTTGATGTATACAGGGGTATTTGTGGAGCTGCCGCGCAGCATATCCGTCGGCGTTCTGGGAACGGGGGTCCCCAGACATGCCTGCCTGCGGCCTGCGGCGTGGCTCGAGGGGCGGCCCAGCGCGGCCCATTTTCATCAGGACGAGCTCAAGACCCTCGCGAGGGGCCAAGCCTCGCGGGGTGGGCGACAGGAGGCTTCCTCAGGCACGGCCTCGTCAGGCTGGCTCGCGAGGAGGCGGAGAGATCAAGGCGGGGTATCTCACGAGGTGCCCATGACACAAGCCATGACGACCAAAGCCAGGCGGGCGCCAGCCTGCGCAGAGTCTTGTTTCCTCTTGTGTGTATAGGGAGCAAGCGCAGGCAAGAGTATCAAGCAAAGGCAGCCATTTCGGTGCAACAAGACCAAGACCAGCAGAACGGCAGGATGGAGGTCATCGTGGAGCCCAAGCCGGTGTCACCACCAGAGCCTTTGGTGGGTGAGGACCAACTTTAGTCAGGATAAGTGTACTAGATGTTCCCCTTCAAAATGGCCAATTGTTGGCGCCCTTCCCGCTCAATATTTGGGAAGAGGCCCAGGGCCTTTGCCTATAAGTAGGACTAGCCACCCACAAGGTAGAGGCATCGGATCCTCATCCGTAAGCCAGTAGAAAGAGCGACTGAACTCCCCCTTGCAGTTCATCGCACCAGCCAAGAACAGACCCTCGCGAGGTTGTTCTTCCTTGTATTTTTCATCATTAGCCCAAGAGGCAACCCACCACGCCACAAACTAGAGTAGGGTATTACACCACAATGGTGGCCCGAACTAGTATAAACCATGTGTCTCTTGTATTACTATTTTCATAGCTTAGATCCTAGCGAGACAACAAGGTGTAGGTAGGTAGAGGGTGAAATCTCCGCGCGCACCCCAGTGTTCGAACCTAGAGGGTCTGTCGGAACCCGAAATCCGACATTTGGCGCGCCAGGTAGGGGTGCGCCGGAGCTTTTCCTTCCACCGACCCGCTCGCCGCCGACACCGCGACTCGCTCTGGAATGAGCGGCGCGCCGCCCGCTCTGGTCGTTAGCGCTAGCGCAGGGGCCAGGGGGCTCCGAGCCTTGGTCCCAGCCTTGCAACAGGTGCGGTGGCCGGACAAGTCACCGGCGGCTCTCATGGCCCCATGGGAAGAGCTGCGCAACCTCTTCCTCGCCCAACACGCTGCGCCGACGCCCCCGGTCGTCGCAGCCCTCCTGGGCGGCTCACAGGCACCACCTTCGGGCCGCCACATCAAGCCATTCGTCCGCCAGGTCGGAGCTGCCTCCGCGCGGTAGGGTGCTCCCCCAAGTCGGTCGGCCCCCAAGGCTGATCTGGCCTTCAGCTTGGAGGACCACCCCTCCAACTCAGCCTGTTTGGGCGCGCTCCCGATGCTGTGTACCCCCACCATCTGCCAGGTGGCCGTCACAAGGACTCTCATCGACGGCGGCTCGGGCCTCAGCGTGCTCTCGATTGAAGCCTTCAGCCTCCTCCACATACCACCGGAGCGGATTCAGCCCACCCGGCCCTTCTTGGGTGTCGGGGGCGGGTCATCCAGCTCCCTGGGGCAGATCCGTCCCCCGGTAACCTTCGGCACCTATGACAACTTCCGCACGGAGCTAATCGACTTCGACATCGCCCCCATCGGCCTCCCATACAACGCCATCCTCGGCTACCCAGCGCTGGCCCGATTCATGGTCGTGACTCACCCGGCGTACAACCTCATGAAAATGCCCGGGAGCAGCTGCGTCCTCACCGTGTGCGGAGACACCGGGGATGCATTGCAAGCGCTCAAACTCACCTTTAAGGCGGCAGCGGCGCAGCCTGCCGACTCGAACGCCCCTGAGCCCAAGGGGGTTGCGCCGGCAAAGAAGAAGCAGTTATTCACCCAAGACAAGGCAGAAACCAAACAGATGCTGGTTGACGAGGACGGATCCACTGATGCCACCTTCACCATAGGCGCCAACCTCGAGCCTGAGCAGGAGGAGGCCCTGGTCAAGTTCCTGCGCGCGAACAAGCAGGTATTCGCATGGGAGCCCGATCAGCTGGCAGGGATCCCTAGAGGCGTAATCGAGCACCACCTCAACGTATGCCCCAATGTCCGTCCCGTGAAGCAGAAAGCGAGGCGGCAGTCCATGGAAAAGCAGGCTTTCATCATCTAAGAGACCCGCAAGTTGGAAGCTGCAGGGGTCATTCGCGAGGTCCGCTATCCGGATTGGTTGGCCAACCCAGTCGTTGTGCCAAAGAAAGGGGGGAAGGAACGTATGTGTGTCGACTTCACCAACCTCAACAAAGCTTGCCCGCAAGACCCGTTTCCACGCCCCCACATCGATCAGATCATCAACTCCACCGCCGAGTGCGACCTATTATGTTTCTTGGATGCCTTCTCGGGGTATCACCAGATCAAGATGGCGGTAGAAGATGTGGAAAAAACGGCCTTTCTAACCTCGTGTGGGGTGTATTGCTACACATGCATGCCGTTCGGGCTGCGCAATGCAGGGGCGACCTTTCAGTGGCCGATGCACATCACCTTGGGCCCGCAGCTCAGGAAGAACGTTGAGGCTTACGTTGATGATATTGTGGTGAAATCTCACGAGGCCAAGACCCTGATACAAGACCTGGAGGAAACCTTCGCGAGCCTCAATGTCGTGAGCCGCAGGAGTGTGTGTTCGGGGTCCCCTCAGGCAAGCTCTCGGGCTTCCTCATGTCCCACCGAGGCATCAAGGCTAACCTAGAGAAGGTCAAGGCAGTCGAGGACATGAGCCCGCCAAAGACCCTCAGAGAAATGCAGAAGCTCACTGGGCGCGTGACAGCACTAGGATGCTTCATCTCCAAGTTGGGGGAGCGAGCGCTGCCTTTCTTCCAGCTGATGAAGAAAAAGGGACCCTTTGAATGGACTGAAGAGGCCGACAAGGCGTTCCAAGATCTCAAGAGGTACCTAACCAGCTCTCCGGTAATGGTGGCCCCGCGCCATCAGGAACCCCTGGTGCTCTACCTTGCAGCCACTCCCTACTCCGCCAGCGCAGCCCTAGTGGCAGTTAGGGAGGAGCGTCGGAACAAGGCCACGGCATCTGCTCAGGTCGAGGCGAAGCATGGAAAAGGAAGACCCACAGAGACCACTGCCACAGCCAAGAAGGATCAGCAGCCGCTGGGGAACACACTCGGGATAGCGGAGACCCCTCCCCCTAGCGACCAACCGCTGGGGGCTCCCCCGTCTCAGGAGGCGCCATGGTCTCTGTAGGGCGCCATCGACACCAGCATTCCCAACCTCGTTGAACATCCTGTTTACTTCGTCAGCACGGTGTTGCGGGATGCAAGGGCATGGTACCCCATGCCTTAGAAACTCCTCCTCGCGCTATTGGTGGCCTCGCGCAAGCTGCGGCATTATTTTCAGGGCCACCCCATCAAGGTTGTTTCAGCATATCCTTTGGAAAGGGTGCTTAGGAGCCCTAACTCGGCTGGAAGAGTCGCTGAGTGGAACATTGAACTGCAAGCATTTCAGCTCGAATTCAGCACAACCAGATTCATCAAGGGGGTCGCCTTGGCAGATTTCATGGCAGAGTGGATAGAGGCACCGGGCCTCAAGGCTGATGAGGATCGATCCCTCTCCCCGGGAAGTGAGGCGCCGGACGGTTGGGTCATGTACTTCGACGGGGCATTCTCCAGGCACGGTGCAGGGGCTGGCGCGGTGCTTATACCTCCTAGTCAAGACAAGCTCTACTATGCCGTGCAGCTCTGTTTCCAGCACGGAGAAAAGGTCTCCAACAACATAGTAGAATACGAAGGCCTAATAGCAGGCCTGAAGGCCGCGGCCGCCCTAGGAGTGAAGCGCCTTACCATCAAGGGCGATTCACAACTCCTCGTCAACTTCTCCAACAAAGTATATGAGCTGAGGGATGAGCACATGGAAGCCTACCTTGTGGAGGTCCACAGGATGGAGAAGCAATTCTGGGGGCTAGAGTTGCAGCACGTGCCCCGTGGCACCAATCAGGAGGCCGACGACATCGCCAAACGAGCATCCAGGTGGCTACCTCAGGAGCCTAGCATCTTCGAAGAGCGGCTCTTCAAGCCCTCGGCCACGCCATCACTATCAAGCGCGGTGCAGCCTCAGGAGGAGCTCCCCCAGCCACCAGCCTCGGGAGCCCCGGTCTGTGGCCCGGCCTCAGGGGCGCGTCTGCTCTTGACGATGGAGCCTCAGGAGGGGTGCTGGATCACGGAGCTCCTGAGCTATGTAACGCAAGGGACCTTGCCAGAGAAGGAGGAGGAAGCGGAGCGTGTGGCACGGCAGGCCACAGCATACTGCATCAGGGATGGAGAGCTCTACCGGAGGCGGCCGAAGGATGTGTCCCTGCGCTACATCTCCAGGGAGCAAGGGAAGGAACTGCTGGCGGATATACACGGTGGAGACTGTGGGCATCATTCATCATCGCGGACCCTCGTCGGCAAGGCGTTCTGCAGTGGATTCTATTGGCCCACTACGCTCAATGATGTCGTCGAGCTGGTAAAGGCTTGCGAGGCCTGCCAATTCCATGCCAAGCAGATCCATCAGCCGGCTAGAGGTCTGCAAACTATACCCCTCTCATGGCCATTCGCAGTCTGGGGGCTGGATATCCTGGGCGCATTCCCACGGGCGCCAGGGGGCTATCGCTACCTCTACATTGCCGTGGACAAGTTCACTAAGTGGGCTGAAGTGGAAGCCGTCCGCACCATCCCCACAGGTTCTGCGGTCAAGTTCATCAAGGGCATTGTGAGCCGGTTCGGGGTGCCGAACCGCATCATCACTGACAACGGTTCGCAGTTCACCAGTAACCTCTTCAAAACATAATGTGCTAACCTTGGAACGCAGATATGTTACGCTTCAGTGGCGCACCCCTGGAGCAACGGTCAGGCCGAGCGGGCCAACGCGGTGGTCCTGAGATGCCTCAAGACCAGGACATTCAAGAAGAAGTTGGAGGCATGTGGCCGAGGTTGGTACGACGAGCTTCAGGCCGTGTTGTGGTCCATCCGCATGACCGCGACCAAGCCAACTGGCGAGACCCCATTCTTCCTGGTCTATGGAGCTGAAGCAGTCCTCCCTCACGAGGTCAGACGTTGTTCCGCACAGGTCCTGGCGTTCGACGAGGCGCAGCAGGACGCCATGCGGGGGACGGACCTCGTGCTGGGGGAGGAGCATCGTCGGGAAGCTGCGCTCCGAGCAGCAAGATACCAACAGGCGCTGTGGCGATACCACTGTCGCAACATCCGCCCCAGAACTCTCGAGGTAGGAGACCTCGTGCTCAGGCGGGTCCTCTCTAGGGAGGGACTGCATAAGCTCTCTCCCATGTGGGAGGGCCAGTTCAAGGTTGTTCATGTTTCCAGGCCCGGCTCCGCTCCCTTGGAGACTCAGGAGGGGGTGCCCGTCCAGAACGCGTGGAACATCCAGCACCTCCGGAGATTTTACCCTTGAAAAGGCCCAGAGCCTGTGAAGAAGGCGAACGCCTGTGAAGCTGTCGCATTTTGGAAAAGGCCCATAGCCAGTGAAGAAGGTGAACGCCTATGAAGCTGTCACGTTTTGGAAAAGGCCCAGAGCCTGTGAAGAGGGCGAACGCCTGTGAAGCTGATGCGTTTTGGAAAAGGCCCAGAGCCTGTGAAGAGGGCGAACGCCTGTGAAGCTGTCGTGTTTTGGAAAAGGCCCAGAGCCTGTGAAGAAG
>NC_041393.1:537017519-537057452 GCF_002162155.2 Triticum dicoccoides | reverse complement strand
CAGAGCCTCTAAAGAGGGTGAACGCCTGTGAAGCTGTCGCGTTTTGGAAAAGGCCCAGAGCCTGTGAAGAGGGCGAACGCCTGTGAAGATGTCGCGTTTTGGAAAAGGCCCAGAGCCTGTGAAGAGGGCGAACGCCTGTGAAGCTATCGCGTTTTGGAAAAGGCCCAGAGCCTGTGAAGAAGGCGAACGCCTATGAAGTTCATCTTCCCGAGAAAGGCCCGGAGCCTGTGAAGAAGGCCAATGCCTGTGAAGCTCGCCACCCGTGATACTCTCACGTAATAATGAGTGGGGCTGTACATGCCCCGGAGTCTCAGGAGCGCCGGCCTCAGGCCCTCGGGCTCCCTCCCACGCCCAGTGGCGGGACTTAGCTCCACGCTGGTGAGAAGACGTCGAAGACTAGACTAGGTGCCGGACGCGGCTTTTCTCATTTGCTTTCTGCAGTTGGTTGTTCATCCCCATTCGAGGTTTTCTTGAAGTTGTTGCCGTCTTTGGCTTGTTACTCTTTGCCTTTTTCGCCCTCCTGCCCCGGTTTCTTTCGCACAAGTCTCGCGAGGGAGCAACAAGGGCACCCTCGCGAGAGTTTTCCGCCCTTATCATTCGAGGCTTCCCTACCCGGGTCCACTACAGGAGCACCCCTCCAGTCCATGCCCCACGGGCACCGCGACATGAACACAGGACCTGGGTCGGTCGCCTCTGCAGCTGAGGCTAGGAGCTACCTCTTCAGACTAATCCTCGCAGGGCTCGAAGCGTTCGACGAGGCCTCTGCCTCGGGAAGCGAAGGTCACGGCCGGCCTCTCCCCTGAGCGCAGGCATGCAGCACAAAGGCACAATACCGGAATAGTGGAAGCAGTACAATAATTAACAGCAATAGTCCAAGCACACCCTCGCGGGGCCCTACACTGCTGTCTTTTTGCGCAGGAAAAGAGAAAAAAAGAAGAAGAACAAAACAGGCGCGACTCGCCCGACACCAACTCGCGAGGGAGACTCGAACTGCCTCCGGAGCTCAGGGGGACTCCATCTCGCGTTTCACCAAGGAGCGATGGCGGGCAGACCCGCTACCTACCTCCAGGTGGGCACGGCGGCGCGGAGGCTGATCGCGGCCACCGCTGGAGGAGCTGCTGCCCGAAGAAGAGCTGTCGAAGCTCGATGAACCCCAAGCGCCGCCGGCCGCATGCGCGCTATCATCTTCATCGCTGCTGGGACTGGACCTACGGCCGTGGTCGTCGTCCTCAGGGCAGCATCCAGCACGGCGACCATCTTCCCTGAACACCCTCACGTAGAGGGTGGCATCACCGTCGAACTTGAAGTGCACAGTGCACCGCCGACTCAAACCACGCGCGCGGGCAAATGTCTGCCAACCGCGGGTCAGTGCCAGGCTCCCGGCTGCAGAGACCTCCAGCGAAGCCCAGGAGGCTCGGCTGCAGCAACCGTCCGCCTGAAGCCAGAGGCCGCCCGGGGCGCCAGCCGGAAGCTCACCCAGGAGGGAGCGAGGAAGCTGGAGCCGGGGGCTGGCCGGTTCCGCCGACCACACTACGAATTCCGGCAGAACCTCTGCCGAGTGGGAGCAAGGCCTAGGGGGTCGCACAGCCATGGCGCTTCCCCCGGCGGCGGCCTGCCGCCCGTCACCACGCGGGAGATCACCCCCACGGCCGCGAGGAGCCATCATGGGAGTCGCAGGGTGTTTGCGGGGACGGCCTCGACCGCACTTGGGTAGGGGAGGGTCAGGCCCCACCTGGCGGGCCTTTCCTTTCTCCGCGGCCGAGAACTTCTTTGGCGGAGCCAAGAAGAAGAAAGAGAAGCAAGAGGGGATGGACCGGAAGGGCAGGCGCCTTCCCGTACTTATAGCCAGAGGAGGCCAACCGCCGGCCTCCACGATCACAGGTAATCATGACCCACTTTGCATGCAGGGACTAGTCAGTTCGTGAAGTTGCCGAGGCGTCGTGGGGGAGCGGAGCCGCCCGCGTCCAATCAACCGCCACGCGGCGCCCAAGGCCGCAGGTTGTTAGGGCCCACGGTGCTTCGTGCTTGCCCCTTCGCTTCTACGCTCAACCAAGTTCGGGCGCGCCTTGGGCCCGGGGGCTACTGTCGGTGTTCTGGGAACGGGGGTCCCCAGACTTGCCTGCCTGCGGCGTGCGGCGTGGCTCGAGGGGCGGCCCAGCGCGGCCCATTTTCATCAGCACGAGCTCAAGACCCTCGCAAGGGGCCAAGCCTCGCGGGGTGGGCGACAGGAGGCTTCCTCAGGCACGGCCTTGTCAGGCTGGCTCGTGAGGAGGCGGAGAGATCAAGGCGGGGTACCTCCCGAGGTTCCCATGATGCAAGCCATGACGACCAATGCCAGGCGGGCGCTAGGTGGGCGCCAGCCTGCGCAGAGTCCTTGTTTCCTCTTTGGTGTATAGGGAGCAAGCGCAGGCAAGAGTATCAAGCAAAGGCAGCCATTTCGGTGCAACAAGACCAAGACCAGCAGAACGGCAGGATGGAGGTCATCGTGGAGCCCAAGCCGGCGTGACCACCAGAGCCTTTGGTAGGCGAGGACCAACTTTAGTCAGGATAAGTGTACTAGATGTTCCCCTTCAAAATGGCCAATTGTTGGCGCCCTTCCCGCTCAATATTTGGGAAGAGGCCCAGGGCCTTTGCCTATAAATAGGAATAGCCACCCACAAGGTAGAGGCATCGGATCCTCATCCAGAAGCCAGTAGAAAGAGCGACTGAACTCCCCCTTGCAGTTCATCGCACCAGCCAAGAACAGACCCTCGCGAGGCTGTTCTTCCTTGTATTGTTCATCATCAGCCCAAGAGGCAATCCACCACGCCACAAACTAGAGTAGGGTATTACACCACAATGGTGGCCCGAACTAGTATAAACCCTGTGTCTCTTGTATTGCTCTTTTAATAGCTTAGATCCTAGCGAGACGGCGAGGTGCAGGTAGGTAGAGGGCGAGATCTCCGCGCACACCCCAGTGTTCGAACCTAGAGGGTCTGCCGGAACCCAAAATCCGACAATATCTGATGCCGCCCAATTCTACCAAGCCAAAGGGGGGAATACTGCGGACAAGCTCTTCTGGATGTAGTATCTGGCGCCAAATTATCTGGTGCCTTTCTCCGATCAGCTGAAGGAGCTGGTCGAGCTGCACAAAGCGGTCGAATTAGCCCTGATGGATTTAATTATCCGGCTCTGGCCTGCTGAGCCGATTCCAAGCAGCTACTACGGGCTCGTGAAGCGGCTTGTAGGTGCCTGCCCTTGACTTGAAGTCATCAAGCGGTCAGTCTGCATAGAGGGTGCGCGAATGGCCTTCGCCCGTGCCAAGGTGCATTGGGTGAAGATGGATGTGGAGAAGCTGATGACCGAGGGACCGCCAGAGGGGGAGGAGCACCACAAGCCCGAACTGTATTATGAAGGTGTCTTGAAAGGAGCCCGCCTTGCGGCGGATCAATGCACCAAGGAGATTATATTTCCATGAATACGGTCAGGTTCGTCCATTGTAATATTTGAACAAGAGCATTCTTATCATCTATTGCTTTGTCGTATGAATGTTTTTCATCCTGTGCGGCCGTTGTATATAATAATTCTAAGAGTCGGCCAGTCGTTGGCTTCCGCCCCCATGTAGTGAGTACGGGGGTGTTTGGGATAAACCTGAGCACTCTTTATCCTAGTTTTGGGTCCCTAAAGGAGGTGTTCAGCACAGCGAACCAGGCAATCGGACTATAGGGCTTTATTGCTCTCACTTAGCCATAGGAGTTGTTTTGAGGAAGGTAGGTGCAGCCCCTAGTGTTCGGAAGTCCGCATGAGGGGCTCTATAAGCACCTGTCAGAAAAGGCCGATCCATCGCATGCTGCATTGGTTATAGCATTATGCGAAAGAAATCCTTCAAGATTTTAGAACCTCTCAAACAGCTGACCAGCTCTCTCTACATCATGACAGTCATTTTTCAGCTTTCTCTACTGAGGTGCTCGTCCGGAAGAACCGGGACACAATCGCCGTAGTTCTCCCAGTGCTATCTTAGCCGATATAGCGGGACGTAAGGTACCAAAACATAGGAGCCGGGCAAACCCAACTATTGACCCAAGACATGATTCGGAGCTGATGCATATAATGCTATATGTTCGGGGTGCCGAACTACCGTGAAGGTGTTCGGACTTTTTTACCGTAGTATGGGCGTGATGAAGCCCCTGGCATATTGAGGCATATTGCGATAAGCAGACGCCTTTTAACATAGGAATTTTAAATAAGAAATAGTAATAGGTGAGTAGCATATAAATCCACAAGTTGTATTTGAGTAATACGTCAATTCGTATGAGTATAGGTGTTGTGATAAAAAGAAATATGATTGCGGAACCTGCTGATACCAGGCGTGCAGGAGTTGTGTTCGGATCCAGGGTGTAGTCAGATGATTACAGGGGAATATCTAGAGATCCCCTGACACGCTCGAACTGTTCCCATGCCTTCCATCATGGCCTACGTAGAGGTGAACCTGTAAAAAAATCGTAAGAAATGGTTTTGCACCACTTGGCGGTTGAGACGCAACATGTGGCTTGTTCTATCCTTTTCTGGAGTGTTTTTAATTTATCTCCAGGCGGGCCGGGCTATCCTGCCGTGCAATAGTTTGGATTCCTTTGTTGGTGTCCGGGAGCTTTGCCTTTGACTCAAGGTTCAACTGTAAGGTGCCGTTCATTGTTCTTGCTGTTAAAGTGGTGGTAGACTCTTCGGCCGGGAGGGGGAATTTGTTTCTTCCATTAACCGTGATGACGCCGCGTGGACCGGGCATCTTTAATTCACGGTAGGCATCATGTGGCACCGCATTGAACCGAGCGAATGTGGTTCGTGCGAGCAGTGCCTGATGGTCGGTGCGAAAGGGGACGATGTCGAAGACTAAGTCTTCGGTACGGTGATTGTCCGGAGATCCAAAGACCACTTCCAGTGTGATTGAGCCCGTGCAACAGGCCTCTACACCTGGTATTATACCTTTAAAGGTGGTTTTTGTGGGCTTGATCCTTGAAGGGTTGATACCCATTTTGCGCAATGTATCCTGGTAAAGCAGGTTCAGGTTGTTGCCTCCGTCCATAAGGACTTGTGTGAGGTGGAATCCATCAATGATGGGGTCGAGGACCAATGCGGCCAAACCGCTATGACGGATACTGGTAGGATGGTCCCTGCGATCGAAGGTGATCGGGCAAGAGTACCATGGGTTGAACTTTGGGTCGATTGTATAGACCTCCCTTAGTGCACGTTTCCACTTGGGAATGTGGCTTGCGCGTATTATATTCACCGTTTTCACCTGGGGGGTCATCTTTCCTCCTATATTCGGTGATCAGGGCTCTTCGTCGTCATCCTCGCTTTGAGACCCCTTCCCCTTGTTCTCGGCGCCTGACCTGCCGGCTTGTCAGAAGACCCAGCATTCTCTATTGATGTGGTTGGCTGGTTTTCTAGGGGTGCCATGAATTTGTCATGGACGGTCGAATATGCGGTCAAAACTGGACGGGCCTGAATTGTTTTTATTGAATGGTTTCTTCCGTTGACCGGCCTTGGGGCCACTGAATCTGGCATTGACTGACGTATCTTCGGCATTATCACCGTTTTTGCGGTGCTTGTGTTTGTTGCGCCATGATTTATCATTGCTATCTTTAGCTTTCGATGTGCCCGGATTGCTTGTTGTATTGTTGCTACAGGCCAACCAGCTATCCTCGCCCTCGCAAAAGCGAGTCATGAGTGTTGTGAGAGCTGCCATGGACTTTGGCTTTTCCTGACCGAGATGTTGGGCAAGCCATTCATCACAGATGTTATGTTTAAAGGCCGCTAGGGCTTCGGCATCCGGACAGTCAACAATTTGGTTCTTTTTGGTTAGGAAACAGGTCCAAAATTTCCTGGCTGACTCTCCGGGCTGCTGAGTTATGTGGCTTAGATCATCAGCATCCGGTGGGAGCACGTAAGTGCCCTGGAAGTTATCAAGGAATGTGCCTTCCAGGTTCTCCCAAGTCCCAATGGAGTTTGCCGGCAAGCTATTCAGCCAATGCCGAGCCGGTCCCTTTAGTTTTAGTGGGAGGTAATTGATGGCGTGTAGATCATCTCCACGGGCCATGTCAATGTGGAGAAAAAAATCTTCTATCCATACCGCGGGTTCTGTGGTGCCATCGTATGATTCAATGTTCACGGATTTAAACCCTTCCGGGAATTCATGATCCATTACTTCATTAGTGAAGCATAGGGGGTGTGCGGCGCCTCTGTGCCGGGTTTAATTGTATTCGGCCCGACCGGATTTATTAGTGTATCCGGCGTGACGATTCTTGTCAAACGTTGGGGCGCGTCCCCGTGATCCGTAGATCGATCTTGACTGTCCTGCTTTGTTTTCCAATACATCTCGCAGGTCCTTCGTGTAGCCCCGGGCCTTGGTATTATCATTTGATTGGCGGTGGGGTGCGGTCTGGACTTCGGGCTGGTACGCCGTTTTGTCACAGCCACGGGGTGGCCGGTCAACCGCATCATGCGCTGGTAGCGTGGGCTTTGAAGCCTCTTCCTCGAGTTGAGGTAGCAGCCTGCGCTTTGGGTAGCTTTTGCTAGGGCGCTCGAGTCCGTATTCCTCGGCAGCCAGGACCTCGGTCCATCTGTCAGTTAGCAGATCTTGATCAGCTTGAAGCTGTTGTTGCTTTTTCTTCAGGCTTTCTGCAGTGGCTATAAGCCGGCGTTTGAAGCGCTCCTGCTCGACGGGATCCTCGGGCACGATGAATTCTTCGTCGCCAAGGCTCACTTTGTCTTTGGAGAGAGGCATGTAATTATCGTCCTCTGATTCTCCATCAGTTGCCTATTCTTTAGGGCTAGGTTGCTCATCCTCTTTCTCGGCCTGCTCGAAGCCTGGCTGGGCAGGATTTTCTTCATCTTCGGCACCATCCGGATTGTTATCTCTTGTGCCGGTATCACTATTTTTGCTATGGCGGGGCTTGGGGCGTTGCCGATGACACCGATGTCTAGATTGCTTTCCCAAGGGGCTATCTTCTGTTGCCTCATCGCCATTGTTTTCTTTAGGGGTGTCCACCATGTAAATATCATATGATGAGGTGGCTGTCCATCGCCCTACAGGTGGTGGTTCCTGTTCTTCTCCTACATCATCGTCCATACCGTCGATGTCTTCGGAGTAGAAGTCAAGCACGTCGGTTCAGTCATCAATAGTGGCTATAAAGTGGGTGGTGGGTGGGGGACTAATTTCTTCGTCGTCCGCTCCCCACTCGAGCCAGACATAGTCCGGCCAAGAATCTCCTGACAAGGACAGAGACCTTAATGAGTTCAGCATGTCACCCAGGGGTGAGTGGTGAAAGATATCCGCGGCAGTGAACTCGATGACGGGTGCCCAATCTGATTCAATAGGCACGGACGCACGCGGTTCGGATCCTGCAGCCGGGGACGAGTCCAGGGGTCCGATAACGCCACTCTCACAGGAGGTGGGATCAGTGTTCGGCTCCGACAACAATGAGTGTGCGGCCTCCGTGGCGGGGCCCATCCACCTGTCCTCGGAAGGCACGATTTGCTCCGGATTGATTCCCGGCGCCAACACGGGTGCGATCTCCCGAATACTGTCCGATGGTAGATCAAAGTCATGTCCGTCGTGACTGTTCGGCGCACCTGTCATGGGCTTGAATCCGTCGAAGATCAAGTCTCCGTGATGTCGGCAGTATAGTTTAAGCTTCCAAACCTAACCTGATGGCCAGGGGCGTAGCTGTCGATCTGCTCTAGATGGCCAAGCAAGTTGGCCCATAGTACAAAGCTGCCGAATAGGAAGATCTATCCGGGAAGGAAAACCTCCCCCTGGACCACATCGTTGAAGATGATTGAGGGAGCCATCAAGCCTTATCACGACGGCACAGTGGAACTCTCAATGAAAGCACCAATGTCAGTGTCAAAACCGGCGGATCTCGGGTAGGGGGTCCCGAACTGTGCGTCTAAGGCTAATGGTAACAGGAGGTAGGGGACACGATGTTTTACCCAGGTTCGGGCCCTCTTGATGGAGGTAATACCCTACTTCCTATTTGATTGATCTTGATGATATGAGTATTACAAGAGTTGATCTACCACGAGATCATAGAGGCTAAACCCTAGAAGCTAGCCTATGATTATGATTGTTGTTGTCCTACGGACTAAACCCTCCGGTTTATATAGACACCGGAGGGGGCTAGGGTTACACAGAGTCAGTTACAGAGAAGGAAATCTACACATCCGAATATCCAAGCTTGCCTTCCACGCAAAGGAGAGTCCCATCCGGACACGGGACGAAGTCTTCAATCTTGTATCTTCATAGTCAAACAGTCCGGCTAAAGTACATAGTATGGCTGTCCGAGGACCCCTTAATCTAGGACTCCCTCAATGGGTTGTGCCCAAGATGGTGCTTCTACCACTGTCATGACACCAACTGGTACCAGGGCGGTCGGGTTGGGAGGCGGCGGGTTGGAGCCGGCCGCTGCTTGATGCGTCTTTGAAGTCCCCGAGCCAATTGCCGCAGTCCCCGGGTCGGTTTCCGAGTGTTGCAGCCCCCGAGCCGCTTGCCGAAGTCCCCGGGCCGACTGCTGAAGTCCCCGAGCTAGATCCGACTGCTCCGGGGTCAGCCAACGCGAAGATGGATTCTGATTCTGGTGAAGGCTTGATTGACGGCTTGTGCAAGCACTGGAGGGATACGTCGGCTGGTATGGCCTACCGAGTGGAGCCGATCCGGGCCAGGGCATCCCCTGGCTCGTTGTCGGCCCGTGGCATGTGGAGGAACTTGCACCCGTCGAAGTGCCCACTGAGCTGCTGAACAAGGAAGTGGTAGCTCGCCATGTATGCATCCTTGGCGTCCCAGTCGCCAGACGACTGCTGGACCACCAAGTCTGAGTCACCGTAGCACAGGACCGGCGGATGCCGATCTCCTTGGCTAGCCGGAGCCCATGGATGAGTGCCTCGTACTCGGCCACGTTGTTGGAGGCAGCAAAGTGGATCTGTAGCATGTACTTGAGCTTGTCGCCTTTGGGAGAGGTGAGAACAATGTCGGCTCCCAAGCCGGTGCGCATATTTGAGCCATCAAAGTGCATCTGCCAATGGGTAGAATCCAGTGATGGTGGTAGGTATTGGGTCTCGGCCCATTCGACTAGGAAGTCAGCCAACGCTTGGGACTTGATGGCAGTGCGGGGCTGGTAGAGGATGGTGTGGTGAGCTAGCTCGATGGACCACTTCGCCACCCGTCCTGATGCATCTTTGTTGGCCATGATCTCGGCAAGATGGACGGTGCAGACAATCGTGATGGTATGCTCTTGGAAGTACTATCTGAACTTCTTGGCGGCAAAGTACACGCCGTAGCACAACTTCTGGTAGTGGGGGTAGTTCTGCTTGGAGGCAGACAACACCTCACTCAGGTAGTACACTGGCCTCTGGACCTGCTGGGCCTTGCCATCTTCTGGGCGCTCGACCACGATCACAGTGTTGACCACCCGGCTGGTGGTGGCGATGTAGAGGTACATGGGCTCCTTAGCAGTCAGAGCGGCCAGAACAAGCGGCACTGACAGCATCCGCTTGAGATGGAGGAAGGCCTCGCCCGCCTGGTCAGTCCACTCGAAGCAAGTGGTCTTCTTCATCAGCTGGTACAAGGGGAGGGCCTTCTTGCATAGCCAACTGATGAACCGGCTGAGAGATGCCAAGCACCTGGTGAACTTCTGGACGTCCCACAGCTGGGTCGGCCTCTGCATCTACTTGATGGCCTTGATCTTCATGGGGTTGCACTCGATGCCGCGTTCGGAGACAAGGAAATTGAGGAGCTGGCCGGCTGGCACTCTGAAAACACACTTCTCCAGGTTGAGCTTGATTTGAAAATGACGCAGATTGTCAAAGGACTCCTTGTGATTCTCCAGAAGGGCGCCATGCTTCTCCGTCTTCACCACAATATCATCTACATAGACATGGGAATTTATGCCGAGTTGCTTGAGGAGGCACTTCTGCATGCAACGCTAAAAGGTGGCGCCGGAATTCCTTAAGCCGAACATCATTGTCAGGTAGCAGAAGGCTCTGAATGGTGTGATGAAGGCGGTCTTCAGCCGATCAGCCGGGTTCAGCTTGATCTGGTGGTAGCCGGAGTAGGCATCCAAGAAGGACATCAGCTCGCAGACGACTATGGAGTCTACCACTTGATCTATCCGGGGCAAGGCAAAAGGGTCCTTGGTGCAGCCTTTGTTGAGGCTAGTGTAGTCGATACACATACGCCACTTGTTGTTTTCCTTCAAAATGAGGACTGGGTTGGCGAGCCGGTCCAAGTAGAACACTTCCATGATGAAGCCGGCTGCCAGAAGCTGGGTGATTTCTTCACCAACAATCCTTCTCTTCTCTTCTGACAGGTGGCGGAGGGGTTGCTTGACCGACTTTGCATCCGGTGTCACATGTAGCTTGTGCTCGGCGAAATCCGTCGGAACACCCGGCATGTCCTTGGGAGACCATGCAAAGATGTCCCGATTCTCAAGGAGGAAATTGACGAGCTTGCTTTCCTATTTGTTGTCGAGGTTAGTCCCCACGACAGCAAACCTCTCCAGGTGGGTCGGGTGCAAAGCGATATTCTTTGTTTCCTTGGCCGGCTGGAAGGAGCCCTGGGTCTCCGTCTCCTTGGGGTCGGTGGGTATGTCTGGCTGCTTGCTGGCCATGGCCACCACCCGGTCAAGGAGATGCTTCTCTTCGGCGATGATGAGGGACTCGTCCAGCCGGGAGCTGGCGGCGATGCATGCGACTGACTTCTGGTAGTCTCCGGCTATGGTGATGATGCCGGTGGGACCTGACATCTTCATCTTGAGGAAGGCGTAGTGCGGCACAGCCATGAACTTGGCCAATGAAGGCCGGCCCAAGAGTGCGTGGTAGGGGTTGTCCAAGTCAACCACCTTGAACCAGATTGGCTCGCGGTGGAAGTGGAGCTTGTCGCTGAATAGGACATTGATCTTGATCTTGCCGATTGGAGAGCAGGAAAGTCCACGAATGATACCATGGAAAACGATCCGACTGGGTATGAGATGCTTCCCCTTGATGCCCAGCTTCTTTATGGTGTCGCGGTAGCGGATGTTGATGCTGCTACCGCCGTCTATCAGGATCCAGGAGAAGCGGCAAGCCCGCCTCTCCGTTGAGAAGGTGGAGTCCAGCACCATGACATAGGAACCCGGTGAGGGCATCATAGCCGAGTGGTCTTCACACTCTAGTTGATGGGCCTTTCGGACCAATGCATGCACTACAAAAAAAATACACTTCCGTGATGATACGTGTTTGTCACAGTAGGTCGTGTTTTCTGCCATGCATGTACATCCATGACGATTTTATGACAGAATCAAGATAGTCATACATGTGCTGTCGTAGAAGTGTTCCATGACATTACCAAAATTATCATCATGGAAGTGTCCACTTCCATGACGATAAATCATGCGTCACAGAAGTGCTTTCGTCAAGGATGACCGACACGTGGCATCCACCATAACGGGACGCCATTAACCGTCGTTAACCTATCGGGTCCGTTTTGTGGATCCGATAACCCGCTAAAAGCCACGACCAATGCCGATTTTCCACGTGTAAAATTATCATTGGCTGACAGATCCACGCGTCAGCTCCGTGTTGGCATAGGTGTCAGTCATCCAACGGTCGAGATGGGCCTATGATATGTTGACACATGGACCGGCCCAAAAGTGGCCCACAAAGTTTAAATGGGCCGGCCCAAACGAAGGCCCCTAAGATTTAGCGGACCATAATGGGCCGGCCCAGCTAAAGGCCCACAAAATTTAGCAGACCATAATGGGTCGGCCCAGCTAAAGGCCCACACGATTTTGCAGACCATAATGGGCTAGCCCAGCTAAAGGCCCACAAGATTTTGCGGACCATAATGGGCTGACCCAGCTAAAGGCCCACAAGATTCCGCAGACCATAGTGGGCCGGCCCAGCTAAAGGCCCAACATTCTCTATCAAATCGGCCCGTCAACAGCCTGTCCTAAACTTGTCATCAACGTGGCCCATGGTCACTTCTGGCCCGTTAACAGTCCGCTAAGTAATTGGGCCGAATTACGGCCCGGTGTATTTCCGACCCGGTAAAGGTCCGGCTTCATTTGGGCCCATTTACAGGCCATCAAAACTTTCGGCCCATAAACGACTATGAAGGATTTGGGTCATATTCGTCCATGTCTAACATTCGGCCTGTTAGAGGCCCACTATAGATACAGGCCATATGTGGCCCAAGGTCATATCGGGCCCATTAACGGCCCATGTAAAAATGACGATAATCTAGCCCGACCAAAGTTCCGGCCTGTTAAAGGCCCGTGTATTAGGTCGGCACATTTATGGCCCGTCCGAATTTCAGCCTGTCAAAGATCTGCATCATAAATGGGCCACCATTTCGGCCTGCTAAGACCAGTGGGTTATTTGGCACAATCAGGGCCCAGTCTCACTTTCAGTCTATTAAAGGCCCATGTTTTTTATGGGCTCGAGATATTTACACCTGTAAATGACCTATTTTTACTGAGGGCCCAAATTATGTTTAGGCCTATTGAAGGACCACTATGGGCACAGGCCTACCAGAAAAATATGAAAGCTTATGCTGATTTAGGCCCAGATATTTTTAGTCGGCTACATGCCAATTTCGGCCCGTAATCGTTTTTAGTCCAATTGGAATGGGCTCGATGAATGTTGGCTTGTTGGGCTCCTACGAAGCTTTCGGCCGAATACATTACTAAGATAAACCTACACTATACAAAAATAGCGTCGTAATTACTATAGCCTGTGGCAGCACCATCAGATGTATAGAAGAACAGATCATTTGACCTAAGTGCTAATGTTTCAGGCTGTAGAATCTAATGGAGCAGCACGATCTCCACCTTTTTTCCGCCATTGCTCTTGAACAACGAAGCGAATGTCTGATAGTCTGGTTTCAAAAACCATTCATATCTTGACGACATTTCTCAACCACTATTCTTGTTTCTGAAACAACATCCATTAGGGATTGGACTTGTGTCTGGAGCACAGATATATCACTCTGTCTAGCAGGAAGATTTTGTTCAGTAGACGATTTGGACGAGGTTACCTTGACAACCAGCCCAGAATTATGCAGGAAGGTGCTTTTTGCACTGTTAGTGGAGAGATACTGACGCACTGCAGCAAGAGGTGGCATTGTGTCTGTGGTAGCCTCGACACCTTCAGCTGGTTGTGGCTGTTCAATCATTTGTTCCATACCTTCCTGAAAGTTTGAACTTGTAGATTTGTGTACCAGATAAGTTACTAATGAGACAAAAACAAACAAAGTAGGTTAAACGTTTATACATAACTTATTTTGGTGAACTACTGTAATACATTAGCATGTATTGTAGTGCCAACTACATAATAAAATCACTTTCGGAACATATGTCCATGTAGCATGCCTATTGTATTGTCTATTTCCTCACATTCATTGACATCTAAGGATAAAGAGACATGGTTTAAAGTAGGA
The DNA here is from genome assembly GCF_002162155.2 of Triticum dicoccoides. NCBI lineage: Eukaryota > Viridiplantae > Streptophyta > Magnoliopsida > Poales > Poaceae > Triticum > Triticum dicoccoides. The sequence goes on along the minus strand of NC_041393.1, from coordinate 537,044,005 downwards.
TGAACATAGTATGACATCATTCATATCATGGGCAAACAGATATAAAACAAACATGCTATTTTATCATTGTGTGCGCACATGAACATAACAACTAGATTACAGATCAAGACCAAAAGAATATCCTTCATCTGTTTTAAACCATGTAAGGTGAAATGATACGTTAAGACAACTATGTATAAAAGTGAACAGAGTAATTGACATTGGCTGCAAACCAAGTAGTTAAATGAACACATCACAGTACCAATCAGTTCAAGGCAGGAGGAGTAAGGACTTACAACAGCGGCTTGAACTGGTGTGCTCATGCCCTTCATCTTGCTGGTGTGGAAATCCTCGAAGATTTGCACTGCATTCGGTTCAAGTTCTTTTTGGTCTGCACGGGCTTTCCTCTGTATTTGGAACAAGTCAATATAGATACGGTAATATGGCACAAAAAATAAGGAAGTAGCAGCTATTTACAAGAGCCTCGTAGTGTGCAATATAGCTACGAGATCCTGTTGTCTATTGGAATTTCACTTTAGAATGGTTGGTTTTGTTCTTCAAACAGTTAGCCTAGAAGAAGATACACTTGTAAGGCACATACATAAATACAAGTTCAATATGTGGTCTGATCAAATACCTATAGCCTACCTGATACTTTGGATCGGACCAGTGTTTAACGAGGGTTGTCTAGTCTTCATCTATAATATATTCAACTGGAGATGTTTGGGCGATTTCATTGTTAGCCTTGCCTTCAAAGTGAGATTTTCTAAGGTGGTACCGATACTGTCGTAGAGCAGACTGAAAAACATGAGTGCATGCTTGTTTAGTTGCATCATCTTTCGGATCCAACTTGAACCTCATCTGTTGAAAAAAGAATGTGAGTCTTATTAGGAGGAAGCTAGAAAGTATGGGACAGAGCAAGACAATATTACTAATTGCAATGAATAACATTACTTATGGATAAATGGTCAAGGAAGGTGTTAAACTGGGTATTGTCTTTCTCATTCCTATACTAGATCCACGTTGGGAGGATACATGCATGACACCTAACGGCAACGGCTGCCTCTGATAATAACTTGGCTGGCTCTGTAGCATCACGTGGCCTTTTTAAACCTGCCTCAAAATGGATCTCCATTCTTCCTCCTTTAGATTTTGTTAATCTGTCAAGCATTATCCCTGATGTCTGTTTCCGCTTGCGCCATGCTGCTAGTTCAACAACGAATATGGAAAGTGTTAGTGTACATCAAACTGTGAGAGTACATATAAAGGAGCATGAAACTGCAACTTGACTCGGTCAGGTACCGTCTTGGTGTTGATGCTCATGAGGTTCATCTGATCTTGCCAAGTCCTGTTGTGTGAGCAGTGCTTCAGAAGTAGTGTTAGGTGTGAAGACAGCTTGGGAACTGGCCAGTTCCAGAGCAAACGAACGAGTAACTGGTTGAGATGCTAGTACAGTTGAAGCAGATGCTACAGCTGGTGGAGCAGGTGATACTGTGTTTGTAGATTTAGCCGGTGGGCTTGGACCTTCTACTGCACTATAAGTACCAGCAGAATCTCGACGGCAAATCCTTATCCGTTTCACCCGACGAGTAACAGCACTCCCTACTATATTATTTTCCTTGCTCTTTTTTGACTTTGCCATGTCAAGTTGTACCCACAACACAAAAGAATAAAATCACTCTTCAGAACTCATTGATGCATGATACAGACAAGCAATACTTTGATGTAAGACAATCGTATGAGGATGGAATATGTAAGAAAAATAGGACGGCATGACATATTCACAGCTACGATGTGCAAACTAAGCAGAAGGATTTCCAAGAAAATAGAAGTAATGCAAGCTAGACACCATATGAAAGATGCAACCAATATTACTCTGCCAAGTTAAAAGAGTCTTGTCATAAGTGGCAATTCGAAAAATTAGAAGCAATACAACATAGAAATCAATGCAAGATGCAACTACTATCAAACTACCATGTTAAAAGCGTCCAATCTTGAGTGACTGATGCGGGATACACAACAGCAGTACTTTGATGTAAGAACATGGTATGATAGATAGACGCAGTGTATTCTAAACACAGAAAGCCATGTCATATGCACACGCATAAGGTGTAAACTCAGCAGGTGCAATTTAATCAAAATAGAAGAAATACAAGCTAGACAACATATGCAACATGAAACCAATTATCACACTGTGAACTTAGAGCAAGCACCTGCGATGGTGGAGTATGGGAGATGAACTCATCATGTAGACTTCGGACTTCAACTTCATTAGCAGTAGCAGTGGCAAATGTAGAGAGTCTCTGTTTGCGTCGGTGCGGAGGACCACCAACATCCCTTAACTTACTCTTTTCCTTCCTATTTTCTGATATTGCCTTATGAAGTCAAAACCACAAGAACATGAATAAAATTAGCTCTGCATAACTGGTTGATGCATGATACAGACAAACACTACTTTAATGTAAGGCAAGCGTGGGATAGGAGGATGGAATATATACAAAAAAGACAGTGTTTCATATTCACACGTACGATAGGAGGATGGAATATGTATGAAAAAACAGTAAGCAGAAGGCTCTCAACAAAATTAGAAGAAATGAAAGCTAGGCCATATGAACATGCAACCAATATCACTCTATCAGGTAAAAAGTGTCTCGTCGTAAGTGCCATTTCAAGAAATTAGAAGCAATACAAGCTAGAAGACAATGCAAGATGCAACCTACATCACAGTCCCAAGTTCAATGTGTCTTATGGGTAAGTGATCGTTGTAGGTATAAGTTGTAAGCTACGCAGATGCAATTCAACATAATCAGAAGCAATACAAACTAGACATCATACGGAAAACGCAACCACATATAATAGTTCCAAGTAAGAGCAAGCACCTGTGATGGTGGAGTAGGGGAGATGTGCTCATCATGTACACGTATGTTCTAGAAACAGGAACACGTGTCATATTCACAGGCATTATGTGTAAAGTAAGCAGATGCAATTCAAGTTAGAAGCAATACAAGCTAGACATCATACGCAACATGCAACCACATATAATAGTGCCAAGTTAGAGCAAGCACCTATGATGGTGGAGTAGGGGAGATGTGCTCATCATCTACACAGCTACGTTGACTGTCCAGCCTTGTGTTGTCTTGTGAATCTTGTTCGGAGGATGGCGGAGTAGAATCAGTAGAGACCCCCTGTTTGAGTTGCTCCGAAGGACCACCATCATCCACTAATGGACTAATTTCCTTCAGCTGTAATGATTTTGCATTGTGAAGTCAAACCGATAAGAAAAAGGAATAAAATTCGCTCTTCAGAACTCATTCATGCATGATACTGACGAACACTACTCGGATGAAAGGCAAGCACATCATGCGAGGACGGAATATGTATGAAAAACAGGATGGTGTGACATATTCACACCTATGACGTGGTAACTAAGCAAAAGGCATTTCAACAAATTAGAAGCACTGCAAGCTAGACACCATATGAAAGATGCAACCAATATCACTCTGCCAAGTTCAAACTGTATGGCGTCTCAACAAATTAGAAGCATTACAGGCTAGAAATCATATGCAAGACACAACCAATATCACAGTGGCGACTTAAAGGTGCCTTATCATAAGTGACTGATGCGGGATATGCAAGAATAGTAGTCTGATGTAGAAACAGGAACACATGTCATATTCACAGGCATTATGTGTAAAGTAAGCAGATGCAATTCAACAAAGTTAGAAGCAATACAAGCTAGACATCATACGCAACATGCAACCACATATAATAGTGCCAAGTTAGAGCAAGCAACTGTGATGGTGGAGTAGGGGAGATGTGCTCATCATCTACACAGCTACGTTGACTGTCTAGCCTTGCGTTGTCTTGCGAATCTTGTTGGGAGGATGGCAGAGTAGAATCTGTAGAGAACCTCCATTTCAGTTGCTTGGAAGGACCACCATCATCCAATGCCTTGCCAATTCCCTTCAGCTTTATTGATTTTGCATTGTGAGGTCATACCGACAAGAAAAAGGAATATAATTCGCTCTTCAGAACTCATTCATGCATGATACTGACGAACACTACTCTGATGAAAGGCAAAGTCATGATACGAGGATGGAATATGTACGAAAAAATGGACGGCTTGACATATTCACACCTATGATGTGGTAACTAAGAAAAAGGCACTTCAACAAATTAGAAACACTGCAAGACACCATATGGAAGGTGCAATCAATATCACTCTACCAAGTTCTATCTCATCATAGGTGGCGTTCATCAAACTAGAAGCAATACATGCTAGGAATTGTATTCAAGATGCAAACCAATATCACACTGCCAACTTAAAGGTGTCCCATCATAAGTGACTGATGCAGGATACACAAGAAGAGTAGTTTCATGTAAGAACATGGTGTGATAGACAGACATAGTATGTACCTGTCGGATTTCGGGTTCCGGTAGACCCTTAAGGTTTGAACTCTGGGGTGCGCGCAGAGATCACTACCCCTACCGGCTCACGTCTCGTCGCCTCGCAAAGGATCTAGGCTACACGAAGAATAACACAAGGGACACAAGGTTTATACTAGTTCGGGCCACCATTGTGGTGTAATACCCTACTCTAATTTGTGGCGTGGTGGATTGCCTTAGGGGCTGATGATGAACAATACAAAGGAAGAACTGCCTCGGGAGGGGAGGAGTTCTTGTGTGGTGGTTCTGGCTAAGGTTCGATTGGTCGACCCCTGCCTTGAGAGCGGCTAGTCCTATTTTAGAGCGAGGCCCTGGTCCTCTTCCCAAATATTGAGCGGGAAGGGCGCCAACAATTGGCCATTTTGAAGGTGAACATCTAGTACACTTATCCTGACTAAAGTTGGTCCTCGCCTGCCAAAGGCTCTGATGATGACGCCGGCTTGGGCTCCACGATGACTTCCATCCTGCCGTTCTGCTGGTCTTGGTATTGTTGCACTGAAATGGTTGCCTTTGCTTGATACCCTTGCCTGTGCTTGCCCCCTTTGCACCAAAGAGGAAACAAGGACACTGCGCAGGCCGGCGCCCGCCTGGCTTCGGTCGTCATGGCTTGCGTCACGGGCACCTCGTGAGGTACCCTGCCTTGAACTCTCCACCTCCTCGCGAACCAGCCTGACGAGGCTGCGCCTGAGGAAGCTTCATGTCGTCCGCCCCGCGAGGCTTGGCCCCTTGCGACGGTCTTGAGCATGTGTTGACTAAGATGGGCCGCACTGGGCCACTCCTTGAGCCACGCTGCAGGCCGCAGGCAGGCAAGTCTGGGTACCCCCGTTCCCAGAGCGCAGACAGTAGCCCCCGGGCCCAAGGCGCGCCCGGACTTGGCTTAGTAGAGAAGCGAAGGGGCAAGTGCGAAGCGCCACGGGCCCCAACAGCCCACTTCCCCATGACGCCTCGGCAACTGCACGACTTCACAAGTCCCTGCATGCAAAACGGGTCATGATTACCTGTGATTGTGGAGGCCGACGGTTGGCCTCCTCCAGCTATATGTACGGAACGGCGCGAGCCCTTCCAGTCCATCCCTTTCTGCTACTTTCTTCCTTCTTCTTCCTCGCCCTTGCTCCACCTTACGCCAATGGCACCAATCCGCCGGTTTTCTGCTGAAGAGAAGGGGAAGGCCCCCAGAGGGGGTCCTGTCCCGCTTCTGCCGAAGAAACGGCCCGTCCTCTACCATGGAGACGGGGGTGCTTGGCAGGAGGTGTCGAGGCCCTGGTTTGAGCGGCCGCCGCTTGGGTTTGCGCTGCCCTTGTATGCCCGGATCGAGGGCCCTGAAGACGCAGACGCCGAGCGACATCAACAGAGGCGCCATCGTCGCCGGCGTATTACGGCGGTGCGGGTCGTTCCTCCTGGAGTCCATGTCGAGGGCTCCTCCCGTGAGCTTGTGCTTCATGCCGCCATGCCTCCTCGATCTTGGGTTCGCCTTCCTCCCTCCTTCGCCTTCGAGATCCCGTCGAGGGGGCCTCTCGAGCTCTGGCTGCAGCACGCTGACTGCAGTACCCCTGCGACCGAAGCGGAGGTCCAGGTCGTTGCTCCAGGCAAGGTCTACATGACCTGGGGCTAGGGCGAGATCGCCCGGGTCTGCTGAATGGAGGGGGCCCTCATGATCCACCTGGATTATGATGGCGCCTCCCTGATGCTCTTCAAGATCTTCGACGAGGAAGGACGCCGGCTGGAGTGCTGCCCCAGAGGCAGCGGCCGGAGCTCTGGAGCGGCGAGGACCAGGCCTGCCGCCCGCCCTTCTAGCAGCTCCTCTGGTGGAAGCGGGCGTGCCGGAGGGTCCAGCGACTCTTCCGGACTCTTCCTAACTCCGGCGATGAGCAACGACAGCTACGAGCCCCCAAGCTCGTGTCGTGCCCGAAGCTTGGCAGCTGCATCAGGCCGTCGGCGCCATTGATCTGGATGGGGCTGGCGCCGGCACCTGATGGCCCACTGTTGATGATGGCGTCTGTCGTCGCGGTGCCTGTAGTTAGGACTCCTTAGGATTCGCGTCTTTTGTCCCTACAAGGAACTGAAGTACCACCCGACGGGGGTATGTAAGGCGCTGGCCATGACTTTTGTGAATATGATCCTTATCGTGAAGCAGTGTGAGATGCTCGTCCCGTCTTAGCTTAGTTCCTCCTTTCGAACCTCGCGAGGACTTGATGCTCTACGCCGACAGGTCCCGGTCCCCAGGCAAGCTTCAGCCGTCACTGGTATGCCAGGTCGCGATGTCGTGGTCAAGGCCAGGAGGTGCGCGGCCCGAGGTCCAGTAAGAGCCCGTGAGTCACGATGCTCAGGAGGTCCCCTTTAGCGCTCAAGCAGCCATCGTTCGGTGAGAAAGGAGCGCAACATTGCCAGTACGGGGCTGCATTAGGTGCAAGGTTGGTGTTGCGATAGCTAGTGGCTCCGGAGGATGACTTATCTCAAAAGTCTGAAGCAACTCCTTGGCGCGACATCGGCCCACGCGCCGGTAGCTGAGGAGTTTCCTGGTGAGGTCCTCGCGAGCCTCTTTCCCCTTTCCCTTACTCCCCTTCATGCTCTACGTCCTCGGGTCCCGGCCCTCGAGCGAGCTCAGCGTCGCGGGTATGCCAGGTCGCGATGCCGTGGACAAGGCCAGGAGGTGAGGGCTGGAGAGCCAGTAAGAGCCCGTGAGTCACGATGCTCAGGCGCCCCCCCTTTAACGTGCAAGCGGTTCACGCGGTCAAGAGGGAAAGAGACGCCGCGAAGGCCTCGCCCGACGTTGCTCCTTAAAGATATCCTGCGAGCTCATCACAAGGAAAACGAGTGTTGCCGTTACAATTGCCAGCCAGCTACTGGTTGCTCTGGAGGGGTGACGAGGGAACTGAGGGCCTGGTGAGGTGGCGCCTTGAGGGGTTGCCGCGGCCAGAGCTCAGCCACTCAGATTTGTCGACGTTGCAGGGACGGACCCACGCGCAAGCGTCGTGCCGTTAGGGAGCAGCTCCATAAGTTGGTGTCAATCAAGCGGGCAATTAAGTCAAGAACGTTAAGCATGAAGGAGCAAATCCATTTAGATAGATGTAGAAAAAGGCAAACGCCACTGGGTCAGGCCCGAGTGGCTTGGGGAATGCAGCCCGAGGGGCGCCCCCAACAAAGTAACCTAAAGACATGAGCAAAAGGGATACATGCCGCAGGGACGGACCCATGCAGCCTGGGAATGATGCAGCCCTAGGGGCGCTCCCAGCTGAAAATGAAACTCAAAGGATGTCACCTGATGATGTCAGAGATGAAGGAATGCTGAAGTAGCGGACGACGTGCACTGCGGAAGCCGACCCTCATGAGCCCCCAGGCCCAGGAGCCTCGGGAGGCTCCGGGGGCGTTGGCGGCTCTTCAAGGGCCATCTCCACCTCTGCCAGGACTGCGGAATGCCTGACCTCCTGAGCCTCCAGAATGCTCCTCATGAGACGCTGACGCGTGGCAGCCGCGTTCGGCGGGCCAAAAGGCATGCGAACATATCTGTGGGGTGGACCTTCGCAGTGTCCCACGCGTGAGGGCCAGAAGCGCTCCTGAGAGGTGGCTCGGTTGAGCCCTGGTACGTCGATGCAGACGCGCAACCCACCATCCTCGCCTGGATGGGGAGCTACGGCAGGTAAGCGGCGGCTGCCGCTCATGACTCTCGACTCCTGTAGCTCCTGAATGATCTTGCTGATGAACTCCCGAGGGCTTGGCCCTCCTTGCCTTGTTCCTTTCTGAGGGAAACGTGCTTTGAAACATGCCTCCAAGTGGTGCCCGAGTGCCTCCCACGTGATCTTGGCAAAGTTGATGGCCCTCCAGGAGAGAGCCCTCGAGCCTTGCCCGAGGAGGGCACCAGGCGCGCCTTCCTATGCGACAGAAGGAGGCGCCCCTCAAACGGGCGCGGATCCTGAGGGGCCTGCCTCCCGAGGGTTCGGACCCGGTGATGTTTTCTTCTTCTTAGGGACTGTCTCGGGAAGTCTTCCGCTCATGTGCTCTGGGTCTTCGATTGCCGCGGCCTGGAAAGCCCGCTCAAGGGAACACACTGCATCCCTCTCCTCACAAGGCACCGTGATGACTCCACCGCTTCCTGTCATCTTGAGGACATTGTAGCCATGACGAGTAACTGCCATGAACTTGGCCAGGGCTGGGTACCCGAGGATGGCATTGTATGGCAGGCGAATGTGGGCGACGTCGATGTCAATGAGCTCGGTGCGGTAGTTATCGCGCTGCCCAAAGGTGACAGGAAGGTGAACTTGCCCTATCGGAACGGTGGAACCATCAGTGACTCCTGAGAAAGGCTTGGTTGGCTGAAGCTGATTGTATGGCACTTGGAGATTGTTGAATGTCTTGACGGACAGGACGTTGAGTCCTGCTCCGCCATTGATGAGGGTCCTGGTGACTTGCACATTGGTGATGATTGGGGAGCGAAGCATCAGGAGGACTCCGGCCGTGGCTGCGCACTTGAGCTGATCCGCTGAGCTGAACGTGATAGCGCATGCTGACCAACTGAGAGGGCGCATGGACTCAAACTTGGGGAGGACTGCATTCACCTCATGAGCAAACTGCTTGAAGATGTGTTGAGAGGCTGGGGCCTGAGCGCCGCCCAAGATGCAAGCGATTGCGCGCGGCTCCTGGAAGCCCCCATCCCCTTCGTCCTGGTGATGGTCTTTGTCGGTGTCAAAACCGGCGGATCTCGGGTAGGGGCTCCCGAACTGTGCATCTAAGGCGGATGGTAATAGGAGACTGGGGACACGATGTTTACCTAGGTTCGGGTCCTCTCTATGGAGGTAATACCCTACTTCCTGCTTGATTGATCTTGATGATATGAGTATTACAAGAGTTGATGTACCACGAGATCGTAGAGGCTAAACCCTAGAAGCTAGCCTATGGTATGATTGTTGTATATATGATCTATCGACTAGCCTGGCCCTGGTTTATATAATGCACCAGAGGCCTAGGATAACAAGAGTCCTAGCCAAATACGCCGGTGGGCAGGAGTCCTTGTCTTGATCGCCAAGTCTTGTGGAATCTTCCTTGTATGCGGCAGCTGTCCGAACTGGCCCATGAGTATACGGCCATGGGGGTCCTCGGCCCAATCTAACAGATCGGGAGATGACGTGGTGAGTACCCCCTAGTCCAGGACACCATTAGTAGCCCCCTGAATCGTTCTTCAAGTTTAGGGACGCTCCTCGATTCTTCCGAACCGTTCTTCATCTTCAGTCGTCGGTCTTGAAAACTGGTTCAACAAATCTTTCTCATCTTTGATCTTGAGGATCGCCGAAATGCATTCGACGAGTTTACACGTCGGGTATCCGAGGAGCCCCTTTAAGTTTCCGACCTTTATTAATGCCTTGTTATTTTGATGCCACACCTCGGGTTAGAAGTTGTTCCCGGGCGGCAGCGTCCTCTTGCGTCCGAGCTCCAATGCTGGACTGCATTCGAGGTATCTTTTGCAGCCGAGCACCAACACCGGACCACTTTCCAGCTCTAATGCTGGAACGTATCCGATCTCCAACGCCGGACCCAACGCCGGACTATGTATCCGAGCTCCAACGCCGGACTGTATCCGAGGTGTCGTAAATCACCTTGGTTCAAAGAAGTTTGAAGGAGTTTAGCCGAGCTTAATGCCGGAAATGCCCTCTATTGAGCCAGCCACTAGCGCCCGAGCTTTATGCCGGACTGCTTCCGAGGTGGTGCACCACCCCGAATGTGGGCCGATTTTTGTCAATATTTTTGATTGGTGCAATTTATTCTCTGCAGAGATACATAGCCAGTAGCCCTCAAGGTGGGTATCGGTCTAAAACCCGAGATGCACATGAAGGATGACATAAGACCGCTGATCCCCGTAGCCGCTGAGACTTAGGTTGATTTGCAAAATCCGTCTGAGAATCAAGTCCTAGCTCGGCAGAATACTTCGGGACACAAAAAGCGGCGTGCTCAGTCCTCGAGACTCAGGTTGGGTGCGGCCGACCAACCTGAGGATCAAAATCTCCTCGGAGACTGTATTACACTTAAAATTTTCTGCATTGGACAGGCAATGCAGTAGCCCCCAAGACACTGGTCGGGTGGCAACACCAGATCAGGGGATCGATGTGCCCCTTTAATATTTGTGAATAATAAGCCCGAAGCCCAGTAGCCCCCGAGCCTTAATGCGGGCACGGGTGGCCGAATTAAGGATTGATATCAATAGTAAAATCACAAATTATGTGTAATGACTCTATGTATCCAAGTACTTTATGTCATTAACGCTCGGAACCGCATTGTACAAAACTTTGTTGACCGACCATCGGCTTCCACCTCCTCGGCCGATAGCCGAGGAGTGTTTGTCCTACTTTATAAAGCCTTTATGAGGGCAAAGATTTACAACAAACAAGGCAATCTGGCCATACGGTTTTATAAACAAAGATACGCAGAGAGATATGTTATATTACTGTTTAACAGAAGAAATGTCTTCCAAAGAAAATAGTCCCGCTATCGGTTCCTTTCTTTGGGTTGTCATGCTAAGCATGATCATGAAACCTAAGCTCCAATGTAAGAGCAAAATATCGAGGATTTAGTTTGGGAGGCTAGTTAATAGCCCCCAGTAGTGTTCGGCGACAGTCGAGGTCAAGCCGTAAACACTTCGGCCATTGTTATGAATGGCCCGTCGTTTAATACCGTCATAGGATTGCTGACCAGTTTACGCTTATTGGGACAGTTAGTTTTCGGCTTTCTCCACTGAGGTGCTTAACCATGTGAGCTGGAAGCACACTCGCAGTGGTTCTCCCTTTGCACACCTAGCCGAACAAAGTGGAACGTAGGAGGCAAGCGCAGGAGCCGGGCAACCCAACTATTGACCAAAGACACAATTCGAAACCGATGCATATATAGCAATACCCGAGAATGTTTTTGCCAAATCTCTAAAGGTGTCCGGCATTGCACTGCGAGACTTGTGCTGAAAACACACAAATAGTTTAAAAAGTGCCATAAGCTTGGAAAACCAAAAAACGTCAGTAAAAACTTGACGTCCGAACAAGATCAAGTGTTCGGTGCCAATTCGAAAATTGGCCTTAGCAAAAGAAGTGCTTCTGTCGTGCTTTAACATGATACATCCTATCTCAAGACTTCAAGCGGGTCAGCCTACGGCTTCAACCTCCTATCCTGAGGGCGGAGTACTTCTCATTAGGCCAGTTTAGCAAACCAAACTCGAGCGGCTTTGAGAGAGAAATTAGGCTCCCCGGCTAGTGACCACATGCTCGTGTCGAAAAAAGGAGTGATAGACAATAATAATAATAATAAAACTTAGCAACGACTAAGAAGAAGAACACTTATCATAAAATGGCTCATATAAATTTAAGAGCCCCCAAGTGACTTGGGTAAAAGAATGATTGCATGTACCAAAGTACTTATATCATATCTATGTTCAACCGAACTTTAAACGCGTCTTAACGGACCGTCGGCTTCTCCCTCTTCGGTCAAAGACCTAAAAGTGTTATGTACTCCATCTGTCGAGAATATCGACGGTGTTTCCAATAACCAGGCAATCAGGCCATAAGGCTGTAACAGACAAAGCGCGCTCAGGGAACTTATGCTATATTACTGCGAACTGTAAGAAGCATCTTCGAAGAAAATAGTACCCCCACCGATACCTTTCTTCGGTGCTCATTGTTATTATGAGACTTGTGCAACAGATTTTTTGTACTCATGAGTTCCGTTGTGTGCGGACCATCATTGAAAACTATAAGAGCGCTAGCTTTCGGCTTCACCCAGTCTGAGGTCCGGCTCGGATGACCCGATCGTGACAATCGCAGAGGTGCTCCCTTTACTCCCTAGCCGAACAATTGGGAACATAGGGGTAAACACAGGAGCGAGGCAACCCAGCTTGCAAATCGCTTAAGACAATATGGTGCATATTGTGTCATAATACACGAACAAGGAACGAAGCTGTACAAGTATAATCATATGCAAGAGGAAAAGCTTCATGAAGGAAGCCCCCAAATGAATTGGTTATTTGAATTTATGCGTCACAAACAAAGTTTGGACAAGAAAAAAAATTACAAGCAACATTTTTACAAAAAAAGTATGATGCTTGGTCAAACCGAACACAAATTAGAAAATAAAGCTTTGAGCATGAAAGCAACTTAGCTGGTTAATGTGTTCGGTATTGATGACGCGGTCCGAGCTTGATACGGGACAAGGTTCCATCCCCCAAGCCGGCCCCGAGGTGGCGGAGCGGAGAGCTCGACACGCCGAAGTGGTGACATAGCACGGTCAATGCAGACCGGCAGAGTGACGCCGAAGTCCCCGGATCATTTTCCTGTGCACAAAAAATGGTGCAAACCGGAGATAATAGTAATAATGATAATTAAAAAAATCGTTGCATAATAAATAATTTATGCAAAGTGAGTAATAAAAGAAATATGGCCCGGCGCCGAAGTCAATGTCGATGTAGGGCATCGGCGTGATGCGGTAAAGGCGTGACAAAGCCTGAATTCACAGGTCGGTCCGAGCTCCGGATGCGGCGTTCCCGGACTATGTACGGAAACTGACCGAACCACCATGCGACTTTCGTTAATGCGGCCACCATTTGATAGACCTGTGTACATATGATGGACAAACCAGAGTAATATTTCCTTGGGGAAAATGAACCCAAACAAGCAAAAAATATTGGGATTAATATCACCTGGTTTATTTGTTGTAGCAATCCGAAAGAAGGTGATTCCCAAAATTGGGACTCGATCCGCGCACCCATTGCCTGATGGGCGATAAAACGACGGCATGGCAATGCTGGCAAAGGTTGGCTCGCCGAGGCAAAGCCCTCGGTCCAGCTAACGTGACGGAGCTGGTCGGCTAGCGACGCCGAAGTGTCCGGAGTAGGTTGATGAAGAGATGGCGAAGCCCCCGGTCCAGCCGAGGTGTCGAAGTAGGTCGGCGTGATGGACACCAGCTTGAAGAAGCAATAGTGCGGCCCTGCCGACGCAGGTCGTGACATGGTCGATGCCAGCTTGATGAAGCGACCGTGCGGCGATGCCGGTATGCCCACTCCGTGTAATCCGTGCGGCGGCGATGTTGGTGATGATTTATCCTTCGCGATGCCGGACTCTTGTTCGGCTTGCCGAGATGATGATCCGAAGAAGTTGAGCTCGGCTCAACAAAGTAACGACGTGTCTAGCGCAGGTCGGCAGCCGTGGAGCAATATTGCCGGACTGGTTTGACACCAGCATGATGTTGAAGATCATGTTCAAAAGATTTTAAAGTTACTGGGATGTGTTCGGGAACAAAACACAATACCCCTTACGAAACTTCCTTCAAAAAGGATGTCTGAAATCCCGTTCGTAAAAAGGACGAACTCGGGTCGGATTCGTTTTCGCGCAGAAAACAGATCCGAAAAGTGATGCACTAATCGGAAGGTTCCCGGAGTTTGGACGGTCGGATCGAGCTGAAATTTTGAGGGGTGGTAGATATAGGAATTCCGAGGTCGATTAACGGTTGGATATTCCAAAGGAGGTCCGAGCTAGAAGCTGGACACCACGCCCTAAACTCGTCCAGATTCTCGTCCAGATTTGACAGGGCTCCGGTATATCGTAGATTGTCGGAGATTCCTCCATCAGAACTCGACGAAATTTAGCGTGGCTGTTGTAGACATAATTCCGCACTATTCCACCGAAGCAATCGTCAAACCGACGCTCAAGGAAGCGGTGACGGCGGATACAAGTTCGCTGTCCAGAAAAACAGCACGGTCGCCCGAGGGCAATGTTGACGTTGAGCCCCCGGGCTCCCTGGATGATTCCTCCATGATCTTGATAGAGATCGGAGCTAATGTTGATGAAGGCCCTCACCCGAACATGAGGATCGGAGGTAGGGAGCAGTCCTCGGTTGAACCAAGGTGACCAGTCGAGCTGGTGACGAAGATGTCGAAGTCGTAGTTGATCTGCAGGCGAGCCATCGACCTTTTGCCGAACACACAGCGGAACTCTCAATGAAAGCACCAATGTCGGTGTCAAAACCGGTGGATCTCGGGTAGGGGGTCCCGTACTGTGCGTCTAAGGCGGATGGTAACAGGAGACAGGGGACACGATGTTTACCCAGGTTCGGGCCCTCTCTATGGAGGTAATACCCTACTTCCTGCTTGATTGATCTTGATGATATGAGTATTACAAGAGTTGATCTACCACGAGATCGTAGAGGCTAAACCCTAGAAGCTAGCCTATGGTATGATTGTTGTATATATGATCTATCGACTAGCCTGGCCCTGGTTTATATAATGCACCAGAGGCCTAGGATAACAAGAGTCCTAGCCGAATACGCCGGTGGGGAGGAGTCCTTGTCTTGATCGCCAAGTCTTGTGGAATCTTCCTTGTATGCGGCAGCTGTTCGGACTGGCCCATGATTATACGGCCATAGGGGTCCTCGGCCCAATCTAACAGATCGGGAGATGACGTGGTGAGTACCCCTAGTCCAGGACACCGTCAGTCTTCATTCCTCCTTGGCTGAGGTGGCAGAGGAGGGACGCCTGCGTTGCCTTGAGGGCGATCCTCACAAGGTTGATCCCTCCAACATCCCTCGCGAGGCTGGTCCTGCCATAGGTCCTCGCGAGGTCATTCACGCCACCCTTGATGAGGGCCACGGTCTTCCCATCGTCCTCCACCTCTTCCTCCTCCTCGGCCATAGCCCCAGTTGTTGCGCTCGGGGCGTCGGCCGACACGCACATCTCGCACGGCCCTGAGCTCTTGGCATTCGTTGGTGTTGTGGGTGTGGAGGTCATGGTACACACAGTATTGGCTCCCCTTGGATGACTCAGGCTGGCCCCTACCTCGCTTGGTGTTCGGCTCTGCTGCAAGCATAGCAGCCCCCTTGCGCTTCACGTCCTTGACCTTGGGCTTCTTCTCTTCTGGATCGGCAGCCGGAAGCTCGAGGAGGGAAAGGCACCCTTCCTCAACCCTGGCGCACTTGGTCGCCAAGTTGAACAACTCCAGGGATGTGCACAGGTCTTCATGGATTGCTCGCTCCTCTTTCATCTTGATGTCACACACGCCGTCGGAGAAGGCTGAGATGATGGCCTCCTCAGTCACCCTGGGGATCTTGAGGCGAGCGTTGTTGAAGCGCTGGATGTACTTTTGCAGGGTCTCTCCTGGCTGCTGCTTGATGCGGCGCAGGTCGCTCATGGCCAGGGGCCGGTCGCGAGTGCCTTGGAAGTTGGCGATGAAGCGAGTGCGCATCTCGTCCCAGGAGGAAATCGTGCAAGGAGCCAGGTTTAGGAGCCAGGTGCGGGCACCGTCCTTGAGCGCCATGGGTAACCAGTTTGCCATGACCTTCTCGTCCCTGTTGGCAGCTTCGATGCCCAGTTCGTAGAGCTGTAGGAACTCTGCAGGGTCAATCGTGCCATCGTAGCGCGGGGGCAGATCTGGCTTGAACTTTCCCGGCCAGGACACGCTGCGCAGCTCGACAGTGAAGGCACGGCAACCTGCAGTGGCCACTAGAGGCCTTTGGTGACGAAGAGCTTGATCATGGAGGTCTCCGCGCGCTGCCGCCAGGAGCAGCGCAGGGTCTTGGCGCGCTGGAGCAGGAGCGCGGTCATGACGTGCCGGTGTGGGCAGCACACGGGCAGCTTCTTGAGGATGAGGGATCTCTTGGCAGCTCTTCTCTTGCTGCGCGGGCACTGGACGGAGTGGGTCCCGTCCAGGGGCCGCGCGCCTTGGGGCCAGGGCGCCTTCTTGAGGGGGAGGCTGCTGAGGCGCCTCCAGAGCTGTGTTGCCCGCGCAGGGCGGGGGCGGTCCAGCGAGAGGGATGGTGCAGGGGAGCCCCCAGCGGCGCTGACGAACTCGGTGATGCGGGCGAGCCACTCGTCGTAGAGGTCGTCGACGGGACGGTAGTGCAGGAGCTCTCGAGCCAGGAGCAGCGCGGCGTGCATGTCCGCAGGAGCGCGACGGGCGTGGGACGACGAACCGGCTGGAGTCAGCGACGGGGTGGCAGTGCGGCCTTCTCGCCGCACCAAAGGATGCAAGGACGACGCCTACTGCTCGTTCCCCGCTGGGCCGGTGGCGGCGTGGACGGCAGACGACGGGGAACAACGGGGAGGCCCTCCGACAGGGGCCATCTGGGCGACATGGGCCGCGAGGGCAGCCCGGTGCTCGGCGCGGGCTCAACGAGCGTCATACATGGATGCGACGGACGGCGAAATGATAGACGGCGGAAGGCGGATTCCGGCGCACCCCTACCTAGCATGCCAAATGTCAGATTTCGGGTTCCGGTAGACCCTTAAGGTTCAAACTCTGGGGTGCGCGCAGGGATCACTCCCCCTACTGGCCCACGTCTCGTCGCCTCGCAAAGGATCTAGGCTACACGAAGAACAACACAAGGGACGCAAGGTTTATACTAGTCCGGGCCACCATTGTGGTGTAATACCCTACTCTAATTTGTGGCGTGGTGGATTGCCTCAGGGGCTGATGATGAACAATACAAAGGAAGAACTGCCTCGGGAGGGGAGGAGTTCTTGTGTGGTGGTTCTGGCTAAGGTTCGATTGGTCGACCCCTGCCTTGAGAGCGGCTAGTCCTATTTTAGAGCGAGGCCCTGGTCCTCTTCCCAAATATTGAGCGGGAAGGGCGCCAACAATTGGCCATTTTGAAGGTGATCATCTAGTACACTTATCCTGACTAAAGTTGGTCCTCGCCTGCCAAAGGCTCTGATGATGACGCCGGCTTGGGCTCCACGATGACTTCCATCCTGCCGTTCTGCCGGTCTTGGTCTTGTTGCACCGAAATGGTTGCCTTTGCTTGATACCCTTGCCTGTGCTTGCCCCCTTTGCACCAAAGAGGAAACAAGGACACTGCGCAGGCCGGCGCCCGCCTGGCTTCGGTCGTCATGGCTTGCGTCACGGGCACCTCGTGAGGTACCCTGCCTTGAACTCTGTTCCTCCTCGCAAGCCAGCCTGACGAGGCTGTGCCTGAGGAAGCTTCCTATCGTCCGCCCCGCGAGGCTTGGCCCCTCGCCACGGTCTTGAGCATGTGTTGACAAAGATGGGCCGCACTGGGCCACTCCTTGAGCCACGCTGCAGGCCGCAGGCAGGCAAGTCTGGGTACCCCCGTTCCCAGAGCGCAGACAGTACCAAAAACAGGAAAGCGTGACATATTCACATGTATCATGTGTAAGCTAAGCAGATGCAGTTTACACTAATTAGGAGCAATACGATCTAGACACCATATGCAACATGCAATTAGATATCACATTGCCATGTTAGAGCAAGCACCTTGGAAGGTGGAGTAGGGGAGCGGTGACTTGGACCTTGTAATGCACTATCAGTACAAGGAGAATCGGTACAGATGCTCCGTTTATGTTGCTGCAGAGGACCACCATCATCGCCTTCCTTACTCTTTTCCTTCCTTTTTCCCTATTTTGCCTTGTCAAGTCAAACCCACAAGAAAAAGGAATAAAATTTGCTCTTCAGAACTCATTGATGCATGACACTGACGAACACTACTTTCATGTAAGGCAGCCGCATGATAGGAGGATGGAATATGTATGAAAAACAGGACGGTGTGACATATTGACATGTATGATGTATAAAGTGTAAACTAAGCACAATGTGCTTGAACTTGTTAGAATCGATGCAAGCTAGCAACCATATGAAAGATGAAACCAATATCACTCTGCCAAATTAAAAGGGTGCCCTAACAGATGTATTTGACCAAATTAGAAGCAATACATGGCAATAGGCTAGAAATAGTATGCAATATGCAACGAATAAAGGTGACTCATCGTAAGTGATTGATGCAGGATACAGAAGAGAGGTAGTTTCATGTAAGAACAAGGTTAACAAATAGATGTAGTGTGTACCAAAAATAGGAAGGCATGTCATATTCACAGGTATAGTGTGTAAACTAAACAGATGCAACTTACCCTAATTTGAAGCATTGCAAGCTAGAAACCGTATGCAACATGCAACCACATGTCACACTGCGAAGTTAGAGCAAGCACCTGTGATGGTGGTGTAGGGGAAGTGCGGTCTTCAGGTACAGAGCTACGTTCAATATCTTCATTTAAGCTTGTTGTTTCTTGAGAATCATGTGGAGAGGATGAAGTTGCATTCCTTATAAGAGTATTGCGTCTCATATTAACCCAGGCGCGTGACTGTCTCATCATAAGCGATAGATGCAGGATACACAAGAACAGTAGTTTGATGTAAGAACATGGTGTGATAGGCAGATGTAGTATGTACCAAAAACAGGAAGGCGTGTCATATTCACATGTATAATGTGTAAGCTAAGGAGATGCAATTTAACAAATTAGGAGCATTGATGAGGGATACACAAGAAAAGTAGTTTGATGTAAGAACATGGTTAATAGAAAGACGTAGTATGTACCAAGAACAGGAAGGCATGTCATATTCAGAGGTATAATGTGTTAACTAAGCAGATGCAATTTACCCTAATTAGAAGCATTACAAGGTGGACACCATATGCAACATGCAACCACATATCACACTGCCAAGTAAGAGCAAGCACCTGCAGTGGTGGTGTGGGGGAATTGCAGTGATCAACTAGAGAGCTATGTTGACTATCTTCATTTAGCCTTGCTGTTTCTTGAGAATCATGTGGGGAGGATGACACTGCACTCTTTAAACAAGTAGGGCGTCTCACAGTAACCCACTCGGGTGACTGTCTCATCATAAGTGATTGACGAGGGATACAAAAGAGCATTAGTTTGATGTACGAACATGGTTAATAGACATATGTAGTATGTATCAAAAACAAGAAGGCATGTCATTATCAAAGGTATAATGTGTAAAGTAAGCAGATGCAATTTAACCAAATTGGAAGCAATACAAGCTAGACACCATATGCAACATGCAACCACATTTGACAGCGCGAAGTTAAACAAGCACCTGGGATGGTTGTGTGTGGCAATTGAGATCATCAACTGCAGAGCTACGTTTACTGTCTCCAACTACTGACACTGCACCCATTGGAGCGCTGAAACGCTTAGTGCTTATCTTTGAATTACACTGGAGCGACTTCTGTCTTTTCTTTTTTGCATTCATCAACACTGCGTCAGAGTCCGAAATACCCATGCATAAAAAACAATAGTGTGAGTATGGGTGAAGTGTGTGGACAATTAGTACAGTGTAAAGGTAGCAGATAGCAGGTCGGTGAGAAATAAATGACGGGAGACATATGATATCTCTACAACATGCATGGCACACTAAATTACTACGGGATTCTATGAAAATAATAGTCGACTGAAAGCAAATAGGTCAGTCCATTTTTCTTCACCGTCTGATGTACAAAGAATGGGCATATCACCTTCATCTACCTCCAGCCAGTCAGTGTTGACGATCTTCCTCGAAACGCCAGCGACCACCGGCCCAGTATTCCTCCCCTGCCTGCGCCCTCCCCTCGACCTCACCGCACCGCCGTGCTTGGCACCGCCCCCCGACCATCCATTCAAGCCCCGCCGACCTCCAGATCAGGCGCAAGCAGCTCCTACGCCCCACACCCCTATGATAGACACCGATGCACCGCTTCCCCGGGGAACAGGTGGACTAGGTGCTCCGCGCGCCTAAGTGGGTGCTGCTTCTTTTAATTGCGGTTCGACTGACCCTGAATTGAAATCCAGGCGGGCTACTGACCTCTAGCAAAGGTGAAATAGTAAATGGGAGGAAACCTTGTGCATTTAGTATCACGAAGAAGATGTAGTAAGAAGCGGTCAACTAGTTTCTTTCGTGGGATGAATATGGTGTGAGCGGAGACATAAGATTTGCACGAATAAGGGAAGAGGACTACCTCTTTCTGCTGGCTGTGTTGTGTCCTCCTTCTGTTTTTCCAACGATCTTCTTGTTGTTCACTGGAAACCAGAAGTTGTGGAGGATGGTGCAGCCTTGGACGAACCCATGGCCAAGTTGTTGAGTGTGGTGCGGTGTCCGTCTATCAGCGGCTGGGAAGTAGATCCGAGGCGGCGAACGATGGCGTAGCGGGAGCAGCTCCGGTGCGGTGGACAGTTGCGACAGTGGAGCCACAACAATGAGGCGCAGGACGGCGTGGTCGGAGTGGTTCTGGTACAGCGAACGTCGGTGTCGGTGTCGTGGAGGCAGATCTGCCTTAGCTTCAGCTGCTAAGTCCTTGAGGGCGTTGCGGTTGCGGTTGCGTTGGACAACGACGTCGGGGTACCGGCTCTAGCGTGATGGAGGAGGGCGGCGGTGGATTGGCCACTATGGGGTGGAGGACGGATGAGGCTGGGGTTTCGCGGCTAGTGGAAAGGGTATTTTCGCGCCCATGGAGTACGAATGGGGAAACGGAGGGAGGCGGGGAACTAAGGGCGAACAATGTTTCGGTTTGATACGCGCTTGTTTGAAATTTGGGGAAAGTTACAAACTTTGTCCCCATCTAAAATTTTGGACATATTGCGGGTTGGGGGTAGGACAGTCATGTCATGTGTCCCAAATGTGGGCGGGATAGATTTCGGCCGAGCGCATGGGTGTTTAGGCGCCCACGGCGTATGAATGCTTCTCGGAGGCGGTTGAGACCGCATCTTGGTGAAGTTACAAACCTACCCCGGTTTAGACCTTTGGACATCGGGCCGATAGGCTACACGGGCCAGAGTCAGGACAGTAATTTCCTACCACCAAACATTAGTCTCACGCAGTTTCGGGTGACCAAAGTCCTATTTGGCGCTTCCTTCAATATTTGGGAGCAGAAGCATTAACGTTTTCGGTTCTCTTGAGTTGAACTTTCAGGATTTGTCAAACTTCACAAATCTTTACTCTTGAAAATCCTAAAGCTATGATTATTTTGGAATTGAGGGGGTACATTTGAATATACATTGTACACGAGTATATATTAAAAAATATGCAACTTACCTTAGTTCATGCATGGTTCTAGATATAATCTCCTTGGTTGCAAAAAAAGTTAGATATGCGTATGAATATATATAGCATTTTCAAACTCACAACAAAGATTGATGCCCCCTTTTACATCTGATTTACAAATGCCATTATCTCGGGTTCAAATAGATGAATGCACTTCCTATGAATTTGAATCTTCGAAAACCCCTTTATGTTGAATTCGACATGTATTCTATTTCGTAGCTAGCAATTTGGAATGTATCCATGCATGTGACAAATGTATAAAGTGATTCACACTAACAACATGGAGTGCACTAATTAATGTTTATATATGAATTGCAAAAGCAGCCATTGCGTGTATTTCAAACCGCTCTCACTCTATGGATCGGTAATATGAAATAAACACATGCTGCTAGAATTCAATAGAGTATGGGTGTCTAATAGACCGATTTTCGTCCATACGCAATTTGCAAAATTCATGATCTCATCCAAAAATAATAATGCCATTTATATTTTAATTTAATGCGTAGAACCGCCTTTTACACGTAGATGCACTATGCCTCGCCCCATTCTCACAAACGCGTTATATATCTCTCTATCTAACGCATAAGTGCACACACTTTATATGCATCGGCCTTTCTCTTTCACACATGCTCACAATCTCTTTCAGGGTGTCGGGGTGTCTCACGCACATGCTCTCTTTGTTTCTCTCTCTCTCTTTCTGACTACTATGTACCACTCTTTTCACTAATCTCAGTTGGAAAACACTATTTCTCTCACATGCATATATACACACGCACGGTCTCTACTAGCCCTCTATACGCACATATATGTGCCTACGTTTCTCCTGCACGCACATTATCTTTAGGCCTCTCTCGCACACATTGCCCCCCCCCCCGACACACCTCACTCTTAGTAGTTGGCAGATATGATTTCATCATATCATTCGGTAGGATATCCCTGGCTGTTAGGCTGGATGGTAATACGAGGCAAAATTTTACCCTAGTTCGGATCGGACCCTTGCAGTTGAAGAAAGAGCCTACTCTTAGTACTGTATATTAGTGATAGGGGTGTGTACAAAGTATACGTGAATACCAGGCATTGTGCGTGTGTGTATACTATCGATGAACTAGCCCCCAAGCTTGTATAACATACTAGGGGCCTAGGGTTACAAATCATATATAGTCGGCTTATCACCAGTGGGGATAGAGTTCTCCGCGACTCTGGTAGCTTCGTGTTGTACGTCGAGTCCTCCACATGGGTCTTCGTATAACACGTCTCGGTCCAACCTATATGTGCTGCATGATGGAACCGACCCATGAGTCTTCATGTTGACCCAACAACTAGAAATTATTTGCCCACCACACCACACACGCAATCGGCCACTAAGAAAATAAGCATATACAATAGTACAACGGTATCTAGCTCATGATACGTCTCCATATTTTGTTGATGACACTGACGGACTTTGCATTTGATGCGTGCTCCGTATTTTGTTGATGACACTTACTGTCATTGTATTTGAAGCGAAAGCACGATATGGTCACTGGACTTCACAATAAGCTCATCACGGTCGCCACATACATTTTGTCATGCTAATCAACATGTGGTTGGATGGTTATGAGGACAGTGGTTTCTCGAGCCCACCAAGGTTAAAGTCCCGATGCTCGCATTTATCTTGTGTTGATTTCAGTATTTTCCGGCGATGTATGTTCAGTGGGAGGAGACGTTCCACTCGACTATGAGGCACCTATGGTGACTTCGTAAAATCTCAAGATCATATATGCTGGCCCACTCTCTCGAAGGTGCTCATAGGGGTAGGGTTCGCGTGTGTGCGCTTATAGCGGTGAGTGCTTGCATGTATATATGAGCCCTTGCGTCTGTACCATGTTAAACAAATACATGTCATGATTATACGGTCATTGGCTGTAACACCCACGATGCGGCTATATCTCCCACGTGTCGAAGCACGACTTAGAGGCATAACCGCATGGTGGTTTTGTCGCAAGAAGGGTCATCTTCACACATCCCATGTAATGAACAAGAATGGGATAAAGAGAGTTGGCTTACAATCGCCACTTCACACAATACATAATTAATATCATACATCATTCAAATACACTCATAGACCGGCTACGGTCAAATTCAAATGAAAAGAAGACAATCCCAAATGCTAGATCCCCGATCGTCCCGACTGGGCTCCTCTACTGATCATCTAGAAACGATACATAGTAACGACCAAGGGCCTCATCAAACTCCCACTTCAGCTCCGTTGCGCCATCTGCGCTGGTATCCTCGGCACCTACATCTGTTTTGGGAGAATCTGTGAGCCACGGGGACTCAGCAATCTCACACCCGTGAGATCAAGACTATTTAAGCTCATAGGTAGGAAAAGGGGTAATATGGTGGAGCTGCGGCAAGCACTAAGCATATATGGTGGCTAACATATGCAAGTGAGAGCGAGAAGAGAAGCAACGCATCGGTCGAGAAGCTAGAAGCGATCAAGAAGTGATCCTGAAACTACTTACGTCAAGCATAACTCAAACCGTGTTCACTTCCCGGACTCCGTCGAGAAGAGACCATCATGGCTACACACACGGTTGATGTATTTTAATGAAGTCAAGTGTCAAGTTATCTACAACCGGACATTAACAAATTCCCATCTGCCTCATAACCGCGGGCATGGCTTTCGAAAGATAAAATACCCTGCAGGGGTGTCCCAACTTAGCCCATCACAAGCTCTCACGGTCAACGAAGGATATACCTTCTCCCAGGAAGACCCGATCAGCCTCGGAATCCCGGTTCGCAAAACATTTTGACAATGGTAAAACAAGACCAGCAAGACCACCCGTTGTGCCGACAAATCCCGATAGGAGCTGCACATATCTCGTTCTCAGGGCACACCGGATAAGCTAAGCGTACAGGTACCGACGAATCCAAGTTGCCAAGGAATGGTCCCGCACGATGCTCTAGTTTGGACCAACACTCGGAGGAGCACTGGCCCGGGGGGGTAAATAAAGATGACCCTTGGGCTCGCGAAAACCCAAGGGAAAAGGGCTTAGGTGGCAAATGGTAAAACCAAGTTTGGGCCTTGCTGGAGGAGTTTTATTCAAAGCGAACTGTCAAGGGGGTCCCATAAATCACCCAACCGTGTAAGGAACACAAAATCAAGGAACATAACACCGGTATGACGGAAACTAGGGCGGCAAGAGTGGAACAAGTCACCAGGCATAAGGCCGAGCCTTCCACCCTTTACCAAGTAAATAAGGTGCATTAATTTAAATAGGAGATATTGTGATATCCCAAAATATCCATGTTCCGACCAGGAACAAACTTCATCTTCACCTGCAACTAACAACGCTATAAGAGGGGCTGAGAAAAATCGGTGACATAGTCAAACAACGGTTTGCTAGGAAAGGATGGTTAGTGGTTTGACATGGCAATAGGGAGGCATGATAAACAGTGGCAGGTAGAGCTAACATAGCGATAGAGCGAGTACTAGCAAGCAAAGATAGAAGTGATATCGAAGGTATGGTCATCTTGCCTGCAAGGTTCTCAGAGTTGTCGAAGGCTTGATCCTCGTTAGCGTACTCAACAGGTTCCTCGTGCACGTACTCGTCTCCCGGCTCTACCCAAAGCAAGAACACAAGCAAGGAACCACAATAAATCACGGTGCAATGCACAAGCAACATGATGCAATACATGTCATGATATGCGAGATGTGATATGCAATGCATATGCGTGCTTTGGGAGGAAAAAGGATGAACAAGGCATCAACTTGGCAAACCAAGTATGCCGCTGGAAAGATGAGATGATTTCGGTTGAAATCGATATAAGGATCACCGGAAACGGATGCACGGTTTGCAAATGGCAAGCAAAACAAGAATGGCACAAAGCTGCGATTAACAGCATGATGCTACTTAGCATGCAACAGGAAACTATGCTACAGCACCCCAACATAAAAACAAAGCATATGTTAGTAATCTACAGGAGATGCTTAACAAAATAGGAACACTGAGCTACAGCTGAATCACATCATAACAGGATCAAACAAGCATGGCAAAAGAGCAAAAAATATCAGGTTGGACATGGCATAAATAGCATCACGAAGCAATGTTCAGAGCAAGTTATCAACATGTTACAGGAACTTATAATAGCAAAACAAGGCATGGCATAAATCTACTCAAAGCATAGATCAAAAGTCCCTTACTGACCATAAGCCAAAAAGGATCAAAAAATATGATGGCACCCATGTAACCATAGCAAGTTTCGTTAACAGATTCAGCAAACAGAGCATGGCATTGACAGAATTACGAAGGCACCTTCGCGAGCTCGATGCACTCACTACAAAGCCTTTCATGATAAACTAAGCATACATCCATCAAGAAGACATGGTATATAAGCTATACATGGCAAGAACAACATCATAGCATACACGGATCAACTACAACAACCTTGGCAAAATTGAATAACATGTAAACAATCTGCCAGGAAACATTTTGAAGCAAAAGTAGAGCACAAAAATGACATGCTAGACTACTCCATAATTTCAATCAAGGGCATGGATGGATAGAGCATAACCATATGTTTAAAACATCCTTACTGAAGTATCTCAAAATATGCATGGATCTCTCTGTAGCATCATGTTTACATGGCATCAAAATAACAACAGAACATGGACTAAAATCAGCAATATCACGAAGCCTAGTTTGCATGCTTGTGCTAGTCACCACATTGATCACAAACATACATGGCAAGTACCTCTGCAAAGAAGACATGGCATAGTTCAACTCACATGTAGGGCTCAAGTACATAGGATGCACACATCAATTATGGCAAAAATGACAAAAGTGCATGTTCTGATAAGAATCTGAAACTAACATTATGAAGCACTCTTCCAACAGCATTTCGGGCATCAAGATGAGCTCAAATGAAAATGATGCAATGAGATGAAATGATGTACTCTTCGAGATGAGCAATTCGGTATGCTACACGCCCAAAACGGAGCCACGGGCGCAAAGTTGTGGGGCGATGAACATGCAACAAAAATTAATGACAGAAAGACTTGGAGGAATTTCGGGGGAGGAAGAAAGTCAACCAGAGTGGATCTGGATCTGGACCCGGATCGAGGACGGCGGCGGCTCACCGGAGAGGACGACTGGAGCTCGGGGAGGCGGCCGGAGGAGGAGCTCGGGGCCGGATCTGGCCGGGGACGCGGCGGGGCGACGGCGGCCGAGCCGC
>NC_041393.1:537007484-537016973 GCF_002162155.2 Triticum dicoccoides | reverse complement strand
GCGGGCGACGGCACCGCGGGCTTCGGGGCGGCGCAGAGATGGGCCCGCGGGGGCCGGTAGCGGGCTCGGCGGGCTGGGGCGCCGGGGCCACGTGGCAGCTCCTGGTTCGCCGGGGGCGGCGGGCGGACGCGTCCGGCTCCGTCCGGACGTGTCCGGCGGCCCGGAGAGGAGCGGGGCTAGGGTTGGACTGTGAAAAACCGGGGGGAAGCACATATTTATAGGAAGAGGGAGCTAGGAGTGTCCAAATGAGGTGCGGTTTTCGCCCACACGATCGTGATCCAACAACGGAGAGCATGGAAGTGAGTTAGATGGGTTATTGGGCTGTTTTGGAGGGGTGTTGGGCTGCAACACAAAAGAGGCCTTTGCGGTTATGCAGTTAACCGTTGGAGTACCAAACGAGCTCCAAATGACCCGAAACTTGACAGGTGGTCTAGCGGTGCTATAGCAGGGCCACTTGGCAAGGCTCGGTCCATTCCGAGAACGTTTAACACCCGCACACGAAAAGATACAAGAGGGGTGCGCCGGTGCATGTGGGAGTGTCGGATTGCGAAACGGACAACGGGGAAAATGCTCGGATGCATAAGACGAACACGTATGCAAAATGAAATGCACATGATGAAATGATATGATATGCGTGACATGAATAGAATGCAAAACAAAAGACAAAACCCAACCACGGAGGGAATATCATATCACATAGCCGAAAATGGCAAGAGTTGGAGATACAAAGATGGAAAGTTACATCCGGGGTGTTACAACACTCCACCACTACAAGAGGATCTCGTCCCGAGATCTAGGACTGAAAGAACTCCGGATATTCGGAACGGAGGTGATCCTCGCGCTCCCAGGTGGCCTCTCGGTCGGAATGGTATGACCACTTCACTTTCAGGAATTTGATTGACTTGTTGCGAGTCTTGCGCTCGGTTTCTTCAAGAATAGCAATGGGGTGCTCATGATAAGAGAGATCTTCTTGGAGGTCAATCTCTTCAAAGTTGATAGTGCGCTCAGGAGTCTTGAAGCACTTGCGAAGCTATGACACGTGAAACACATCGTGCACGTTTGTAAAGTTGGATGGAAGCTCAAGTTGATAGGCGAGATCGCCTCTTTTGCCAATGATCTTGAAAGGACCTACGTATCTAGGGGCAAGCTTCCCTTTGATACCGAAGCGACGAGTGCCTTTCATTGGAGCGATGTGGAGGTAGACATGGTCTCCGATTTCAAAATCCAAGTCACGCTGCTTGCTATCATAGTAGCTCTTTTGGCGCGATTGCGCGGCTTTGAGATTCTCACGAATGACTTTGCACATTTCTTCGGCTTCTGTGATCAAGTCGTTGCCAAGAAGTTGGCGTTCACCTGTCTCAGACCAATTGAGAGGAGTACGACACTTTTTGCCATAGAGAATTTCGAATGGGGCCTTGCCCGAACTCGCTTGGAAGCTATTGTTGTAGGAGAACTCGGCATATGGAAGACAATCTTCCCACTTCATACCGAAAGAGATGACACAAGCCCTGAGCATATCTTCAAGAATTTGATTGACTCGCTCGACTTGGCCACTTGTTTGAGGATGGAAAGCTGTGCTGAAACGAATGTTGGTGCCCATGGCCGTCTGAAAGGAGTCCCAGAACTTAGAAGTGAAGATGCTTCCGCGATCTGAAGATATCAATTGTGGAATACCGTGCAAGGAGACAATTCTGGAGGTGTATAGCTCTGCCAGCTGAGCTGCTGTGATAGATTCTTTGATAGGAAGAAAATGAGCCACTTTAGTAAGCTTGTCAATGACAATGAAGATAGCATCATTTCCACGCTTGGACTTAGGAAAACCAGTCACGAAGTCCATCTCGATATGGTCAAACTTCCATTCTGGAATAGCAAGAGGTTGGAGGAGACCAGCTGGTCTTTGGTGTTCTACTTTCACCCTTCTGCAGACATCACATTCATTCACGAATTGAGCAATCTCTCGCTTCATTCGAGTCCACCAATACGACTGCTTGAGGTCATGGTACATCTTTGTACTTCCAGGATGAATGGATAGGAGGGAATTGTGTTCCTCATTCATGATGACTTTTCTCAGATCGCCTTTAGGAACCACAATTCGATCCTCGAAGAAAAGAGTATCTTTGTCATCCAAGCGATAGCACTTGTATTTGAGAATGCCATTGTCAATACCATGTTTCACCTTCTTCACCATGGTATCCAGGAGTTGTGCCTCACGAATTTGATCTTCCAAAGTAGGAGAGACTATGAGGTTGGCAAGAAGCCTTGAGGAACAACTTGAAGATTCAGCTTGCGGAAGGCTTCACAAAGATCCGGTTGAAATGGCTTGAGAATTAGACTGTTGCAATAAGCCTTTCTGCTCAGAGCATCTGCAATCACATTCGCCTTGCCAGGAGTATATTCAATACTCGAATTGTACTCTTGAATCATTTCGACCCATCGAGTTTGCCTGAGGTTGAGGTTGGGTTGAGTGAAGATATACTTGAGGCTCTTGTGATTGGTGAAAATGTCCACTTGTCTTCCCAATAAGAGATGTCTCCATGTTATCAATGCATGGACAACTGCCGCCAACTCAAGATCGTGAGTGGGGTAGTTCTTTTCGTTGGGATTCAACTGACGAGAGGTATAGGCCACAACTTTTTTCTCTTGCATCAACACAGCACCGAGACCTTGAAGGGAAGCATCATAGAACACTTCGAATGGCTTGGATTCATCAGGATGAGTCAAGACAGGAGCTGTGACTAGCTTCTCTTTGAGGGTGTTGAAAGCGACGTCACACTCAGGCATCCAGACATACTTGACATGCTTCTGGAGGAGGTTGGAAAGAGGCTTTGCAATCTTAGAGAAGTTCTCAACGAATCTTCGCCAATAGCTTGCAAGACCAAGAAAACTGCGGAGCTGTTTGACATTCTGAGGAGGTTCCCAATTCACAACTGCAGACATCTTCGCGGGATTAACAGCAATGCCCTTGGCAGAGATGATATGACCAAGGTAAAGAACTTCATCAAGCCAGAACTCACATTTGGAAAACTTCGCATAGAATTGATGCTCTCTGAGCTTGTCGAGCACCAATCGCAAATGTTTGGCATGATCCTGCTTATTCTTGGAGAAGACCAAGATATCATCAAGATACACCAGAATGAATTCATTGGTGTAGGGGTTGAAGATAAAGTTCATCATGCGAGAGAACGTTTAAGGAGCATTAACAAGGCCGAAAGACATGACAGTATATTCATAAGAACCATAGCTTGTTCTGAATGCTGTCTTGGGAATATCTTGTTCATGAATGCGAATCTGACGATAACCCATACGAAGGTCAAGCTTGGAGAATACTTTAGCACCTTTGAGTTGCTCGAAAAGCTCATTGATGTTGGGAAGTGGATACTTGTTCTTGATTGTTTTCTTGTTCAATGGATGGTAATCGACACAAAGTCGGTCCGTGCCATCCTTCTTCTGGACAAAAGAACTCCACAACCCCATGGGGATGAACTCAGTCTGATCAAACCCAGACGCTCTTGTTCATCGAGCTGCTTCTTCAATTCCTTCAGCTCCTTGGGTCCAAGCTTGTATGGACGCTTGCAAACGGGTTCCGTTCCAGGCTCAAGATCAATAACGAACATGACTGGCCGATGAGGAGGCATACCCGGAAGCTCTTCTGGAAAGACATCTTGGTACTCACAAACGATAGGAATTTGAGAAATAGCATCCAGCTCACCCTTCTCATTGAGAGAAAACAACCGAATGGTTTCATCACGAGCGGCACAGATGATAACACCCTCAGAAGGGTGTGTCAATTGAATTTGCCTGGCAGCACAATCAAGCTGAGCCTTGTGCTTAGACAGCCAATCCATCCCGAGAATTAGATCAATATCAGAGTCGCCAAGAACAAATGGTTTAGAAAGAAATTTATAATCGCCCATCTTGATAGAAACATCCGGAATCATTGTGGTAGCCCTCATAGAAGAGCTTGGAGAAACAACTCCCATGGGTTTTTCCAACATTTCCGAAATGAAATCATGCTTTGCAACAAATGATCTAGACATGAAACAATGTGAAGCACCGGTATCAAATAAAACTTTTGCAGGAATATCATTAACTGAGAGATTACCCATTATCACGTCAGAAGAATCCTCTGCTTGCGCTGCATTCATCATGTTCACCTTTGCAGACTTTGGATTATGCTTGACCACATCATTGCTTGAAGATCTCACAGGAGGAGGAGGAGGAAGGCGCCTTTGATTGAAGCATTTGTTCGCATAGTGACCTTTCTGCTGGCACTTGTTGCAAGTCACTTCTGAGAGCGGACGATGATAAGGAGCATTTGACCTTGGAGATTGAGACTGAGACTTGTTCTGATAGCCTGGGTTGGGTGGGTGGGAAGATCCACGACCACCTGAGTTCTTCTGCTGGAAAGGCTGACGAAACGGAGGAGGAGGAAGGTAGAACTTCTGCTGCTTAGCTGCCACTTGTGAGGAAGAAGAAGATTGCACTGCATCCCTGATTCTCTTCTTAGAAGCCTCACACTTGAGCTGAGCACCTTCTTGCTTGAGTGCCATATTGTAGAATTGATCAAACTGAGTAGGCTCTACAAGAACGAGAGCTAACTGCAGATCCTCTCTAAGACCACCTCTGAATTGATAGATCATACTCTTCTCATCAGGAACATCTTGCTTAGTGAAGCGAGCAAGTTCCTAAAACTGCTTGTTGTATTCGTACACTGACATGTTGCCTTGCTTGAGATTGCGGAACTCCTCACGCTTGCTCTCAACAACACTGGTAGGAATGTGGTGAGCTTTAAAGTCCCGACAGAAGTCAGTCCAAGTAATCACTCGACCTCCTCTGGAATCCTTGTATTGCTGGAACCAATCAGCTGCTTGATCTTGAGCTGAAAAGAAGCAAACTTGACATAGTCCTCAAGCCTGACATTGCTGCATTCAAAATGCTTGTTGATATCCACGAGCCAATCATCGGCGTCTATGGCCTCGACACAGTAGCTGAAAGACTTCGGCTGATTTGCAAGGAATTGGTTGAGGGTAGGAAATAGAGGCTGATGATTGAACTGCCCTTGACCTTGATTCCCTTGGTTGCCTTGGCCTTGGTTGCGCTCTTGCATGAGCTGGATCATCATCTGGGCATGGGTATTTGAGGCTACCATCAAAGCTTGCCATGCCTCCGGAGGCGGAGGTGGAGGTGGAGGGTTCGCCTGATTCCCATCATTGCGATCCGGATTCTGACGCGTTGGCGGAGCCATCCTGAATAGGGTGACCTCCATTAGCATCTTGATAGACAGATAGACAAGTTGAATCAGCGGATAGAAATTGCAACATATAGTCTTCACAATAAACATTCGAACAAGGATGAACGAATGAATTCCAAAGCAAACATCACACATCCATTAAGGTGAGAAGCCACTTGATAAGAGATTGATGAATGAAATAAACAAGGTACAACTGGAACAAATAAGTGGTAAGGATTACCCAATCACAAACCAAATATCCGCGGGAAGAAAAGCTAGAGCTACTTGATTCCCACCTATAAACTCCCGAAACTTTCTGGTTATGCAATCAGGTGTTGGGGATACAGGGGAAGCAATATATCTCACCCAAACTAACAATCCCTACATCCAGCTGTATCCATCTGTCAACACATAACCAAGAAACCTTCGGCAATCATGTACCTCAACCTTCGAAAAGCATCCGTTATACGAGTTATGGCAATACTCCCAAACTCCCGCCCCAGTACTGGGTGGTGTCGAGGTTATCTCACCAACAACTGCATAAAAGAGATTTTCGATGTCGGCAAAACTCAGGTATTCCAGAACTGCAACGATAAAATTGTGACGACAACACCTCGGAGCTCAACTCCCCGGGTCAAAGCCACATAATAGACAGGAGGCACCAAGAAAAATGTTCTCGTCACAAAACCATCGGAACAATTCCAAGATACCCGCGTGATCCTAAAAAAAATTTAGTGAAATTTGAGGAGAGGAAAGTCAAAACATCTACGTCAGGAGACATCACCAGAGCGACGAAGGGACTGAGGAGTAAAAACAATCCTACTCTCCGATATATATAATCCTAAGACTCAAAACATTTTTGTTCTAGACTCAACAACGCCAGCAAACAATCAAGTAGGGGGCTCCTAAGTCGGGGATGGCTCTGATTACCAACTTGTAACACCCACGATGCGGCTATATCTCCCACGTGTCGAAGCACGACTTACAGGCATAACCACATGGTGGTTTTGTCGCAAGAAGGGCCATCTTCACACAATCCCATGTAATGAACAAGAATGGGATAAAGAGAGTTGGCTTACAATTGCCACATCACACAATACATAATTAAGATCATACATCATTCAAATACACTCATAGACCGGCTACGGTCAAATTCAAATGAAAAGAAGACAACCCCAAATGGTAGATCCCCGATCGTCCCGACTGGGCTCCTCTACTGATCATCTAGAAACGATACATAGTAAATCCCAAGGGCCTCATCAAACTCCCACTTCAGCCCCGTTGCGCCATCTGCGCTAGTATCCTCGGCACCTGCATCTGTTTTGGGAGAATCAGTGAGCCACGGGGACTCAGCAATCTCACACGCGCGAGATCAAGACTATTTAAGCTCGTAGGTAGGAAAAGGGGTAATATGGTGGAGCTGCGGCAAGCACTAAGCATATATGGTGGCTAACATACGCAAGTGAGAGCGAGAAGAGAAGCAACGCATCGGTTGAGAAGCTAGAAGCGATCAAGAAGTGATCCTGAAACTACTTACGTCAAGCATAACTCAAACCGTGTTCACTTCCCGGACTCCGCCGAGAAGAGACCATCACGGCTACACACACGGTTGATGTATTTTAATGAAGTCAAGTGTCAAGTTATCTACAACCAGACATTAACAAATTCCCATATGCCTCATAACCGCGGGCACGGCTTTCGAAAGATAAAATACCCTGCAGGGGTGTCCCAACTTAGCCCATCACAAGCTCTCACGGTCAATGAAGGATATACCTTCTCCCGGGAATACCCGATCGTTCTCGGAATCCCGGTTCGCAAAACATTTCGACAATGGTAAAACAAGACCAGCAAGACCACCCGCTGTGCCGACAAATCCTGATAGAGCTGGACATATCTCGTTCTCAGGGCACACCGGATAAGCTAAGCGTACAAGTATCGACGAATCCAAGTTGCCAAGGAATGGTCCCGCACGGTGCTCTAGTTTGGACCAACACTCGGAGGAGCACTGGCCCGGGGGGGTAAATAAAGATGACCCTTGGGCTCGCGAAAACCCAAGGGAGAAGGGCTTAGGTGGCAAATGGTAAAACCAAGTTTGGGCCTTGCTGGAGGAGTTTTATTCAAAGCAAACTGTCGAGGGGGTCCCATAAATCACCCAACCGTGTAAGGAACGCAAAATCAAGGAACATAACACCGGTATGACGGAAACTAGGGCGGCAAGAGTGGAACAAGTCACCAGGCATAAGGCCGAGCCTTCCACCCTTTACCAAGTATATAAGGTGCATTAATTTAAATAGGAGATATTGTGATATCCCAAAATATCCATGTTCCGACCAGGAACAAACTTCATCTTCACCTGCAACTAACAACGCTATAAGAGGGGCTGAGCAAAAGCAGTGACATAGCCAAACAACGGTTTGCTAGGAAAGGATGGTTAGAGGTTTGACATGGCAATAGGGAGGCATGATAAACAGTGGCAGGTAGAGCTAACATAGCGATAGAGCGAGTACTAGCAAGCAAAGATAGAAGTGATATCGAAGGTATGGTCATCTTGCCTGCAAGGTTCTCAGAGTTGTCGAAGGCTTGATCCTCGTTAGCATACTCAATAGGTTCCTTGTGCACGTACTCGTCTCCCGGCTCTACCCAAAGCAAGAACACAAGCAAGGAACCACAATAAATCACGATGCAATGCACAAGCAACATGATGCAATACATGTCATGATATGCGAGATGTGATATGCAATGCATATGCGTGCTTCGGGAGGAAAAAGGATGAACAAGGAATCAACTTGGCAAACCAAGTATGCCGCTGGAAAGGTGAGATGATTTCGGTTGAAATCGATATAAGGATCACTGGAAACGGATGCACGGTTTGCAAATGGCAAGCAAAACAAGAATGGCACAAAGCTGCGATTAACATCACGATGCTACTTAGCATGCAACAAGAAACTATGCTACAGCACCCCAACATAAATACAAAGCATATGGCAGTGATCTACAGGAGATGCTTAACAAAAGAGGAACACTGAGCTACGGCTAAATCACATCATAACATGTTCAAACAAGCATGGCAAAAGAGCAAAAAATATCAGGTTGGACATGGCATAAACAGCATCACGAAGCAATGTTCAGAGCAAGTTATCAACATGTTACAGGAACTTATAATAGCAAAACAAGGCATGGCATAAATCTACTCAAAGCATAGATCAAAAGTCCCTTGCTGACCATAAGCCAAAAAGGATCAGAAAATATGATGGCACCCATGTAACCATAGCAAGTTTCGTTAACAGATTCAGCAAACAAAGCATGACATTGACAGAATTACGAAGGCACCTTCGCAAGCTCGATGCACTCACTACAGAGCATTTCATGATAAACTAAGCATACATCCATCAAGAAGACATGGCATAGAAGCTATACATGGCAAGAACAACATCATAGCATACACGGATCAACTACAACAACCTTGGCAAAATTGAATAACATGTAAACAATCTGCCAGGAAACATTTTGAAGCAAAAGTAGAGCATGAAAATGACATGCTAGACTACTCCATAATTTCAATCATGGGAATGGATGGATAGAGCATAACCATATGTTTAAAACATCCTTACTGAAGTATCTCAAAATACGCATGGATCTCTCTGTAGCATCATG
The DNA here is from genome assembly GCF_002162155.2 of Triticum dicoccoides. NCBI lineage: Eukaryota > Viridiplantae > Streptophyta > Magnoliopsida > Poales > Poaceae > Triticum > Triticum dicoccoides. The sequence continues at coordinate 537,008,089 of NC_041393.1, read as the reverse complement.
TTTACATGGCATCAAAATAACAGCAGAACAGGGACTAAAATCAGCAATATCACGAAGCCTAGTTTGCATGCTTGTGCTAGTCACCACATTGATCACAAAAATACATGGCAAGTACCTCTGCAAAGAATACATGGCATAGTTCAACTCACATGTAGGGCTCAAGTACATTGGATGCACACATCAATCATGGCAAAAATGACAAAAGTGCATGTTCTGATAAGAATCTGAAACTAACATTATGAAGCACTATTCCAACAGCATTTCGGGCATTAAGATGAGCTCAAATGAAAATGATGCAATGAGATGAAATGATGTAATCTTCTAGGCGAACAATTCGGTATGCTACACGCCCAAAATGGAGCCACGGGTGCAAAGTTGTGGGGTGATGAACATGCAACAAATATTAATGACAGAAAGACTTGGAGGAATTTCGGGGGAGGAAGAAAGTCAACCAGAGTGGATCTGGATCTGGATCCGGATCGAGGACGGCGGCGGCTCGCCGGAGAGGATGACCGGAGCTCGGGGAGGTGGCCGGAGGAGGAGCTCGGGGCCGGATCTGGCCGGGGACGCAGCGGGGCGACGGCGGTCGAGCCGCGGCGGCGCGC
>NC_041393.1:537005823-537006873 GCF_002162155.2 Triticum dicoccoides | reverse complement strand
CGGACGTGTCCGGCGGCGCGGAGAGGAGCGGGGCTAGTGTTGGACTGCGAAAAATCCGGGGGGAAGCACATATTTATACGAAGAGGGAGCTAGGAGTGTCCAAATGAGGTGCGGTTTTTGCCCACACAATCGTGATCCAACGACGGAGAGCATGGAAGTGACTTAGATGGGTTATTGGGCTGTTTTGGAGGGGTGTTGGGCTGCAACACAAAAGAGGCCTTTGCGGTTATGCGGTTAACCGTTGGAGTACCAAACGAGCTCCAAATGACCCGGAACTTGACAGGTGGTCTACCAGTGCTATACCAGGGCCACTTGGCAAGGCTTGGTCCATTCCGAGAATGTTTAACACCCGCACATGAAAAGATACAAGAGGGGTGCGCCGGTGCATGTGGGAGTGTCGGATTGCGAAACGGACAACGGGGAAATGCTCGGATGCATGAGACGAACACGTATGCAAAATGAAATGCACATGATGACATGATATGATATGCATGACATGAATAAAATGCAAAACAAAAGACAAAACCCAACCGCGGAGGGAATATCATATCACATAGCCGAAAATGGCAAGAGTTGGAGATACAAAGATGGAAAGTTACATCCGGGGTGTTACACTGGCTCACCCGTACAATTCTGTATTTTGTTGATGACACAATCAGTTGACCAGTCAGACATTCCACGCGGCGCAACTAGTGTTGCACCATCGGGGCGCATAACCGTGGGGCCCACCTGTCAGCCCGTATATGAAAGAAAGAAATGGTAGTTTGAGTCTGTACTATGTTAATAAAATAGGAGTACATTTTAGGGTGATCATACGGTCACTAGCTCACCATACAGCTCCGTAATTTGTTGATAACACGATCAATTGACTAGTCAAATGGTCCACATTCAGCAGCGCACATTACCATAGGGCCCACCCGTCAGCGTGTATATGAAGGACAGAAATGGTAATAAATTAGTGGTCGGTGGGTATTCGAAGTCGTGAGACCTCTGGTTGGCAGTCGCCGGTGGTTGGGGGCATTGATTGGGCGGTGGGGTGGCGATCGCCGG
>NC_041393.1:536999861-537005543 GCF_002162155.2 Triticum dicoccoides | reverse complement strand
CCGCAGGCGGCGGGGGCTGGCGGTTCGGCCGGTGGTGGCTGGCGGCTCAGGGGGGTGGAGTAACTCGCTATCAAATCACACAGCCCTACGTTTGCAGCAGCCTACTCCCTCGTCTTCTCGCATCTCTGTCGAACTGACTACGCGGAACTGCCCCGCCAACCGCGCAGGAAAAGCCCCGCCCTTGACTTAATACAACTACATCCGCTTAAGAATCCAATGATATACTTTTTGTGACATAGTAACTCATATTTAGTTAGTCAAATGGATGACCTAGAACTACGTGCAGGCCCTATAAACCGAGACACCTAAAAATAAAAAACCGAGACGGAGAGGGTAGTTCAGCATGTATCTTTTTAGATCAATATAGTCGGGATTCACCAAGGAGCAAAACCAAGTGGTAGGCTGCTCCTGTCGTGTTGGCGTAGCAACTCAAGCAGGGTCTGTCCGCACACGAAATGGTGACACACTTAATAGGACCCCTTTGGCCGACATGTGGCTCATCCACCGTCTTGTTCCATGTGTGATGCACCAAATTATAGCTCGGAGCAGCGGTTGGAATGGGAGGCGCCCCGGTCGTAGCGCCGCAGTAGTAGAAAATGAGCAATGAGGGGTCAAATCACAAATCCCCACCTTTCCCGCATTAAGCTGGACGGACGAAGCAACCATCATTTTACTCTAGGGTGCAAGAGCATAAATAAAATAGAAAACAATGATGCGTGCGGCAGCTACCTAGGGCGCCCTAGGGTTGGGGTCTCCACTACAGATCCTTTTTTTGAAAGTGCCTCCACTACAAATCGGCTTCTCCCTCGTCCTCTTGAAGAAAACCGATGATGAGTGCGGCGGTAGGGTTTGTAGGAGTACTATGGCATGCGGGGCCACGTTGTAGTAAACAGGTTCGAGTTGATGCCTTAAATATGTGTGGGCCACTTGGTTTTATGTGAACGAGGCAGCATTTTGGGTTCGGGGACCAGTGGAGATATAGTACGTACAAAAAATTGTGGACATAGGTTCGATCGAAAGGCAATGATGCATGGGCCCTGCATTTTGATATACTCTGGGCCGCGTGAAATTTGCTAATCTACTCAAAACTAGTAAGGTACACATGTATTGAACACATGAGATTTCGCAACCAAATTATGAATAAATACACTATATAGCATGTAAAGCTTTGAGTCATATATGCATGATGTAGATGTTCGTTTAGTTCTTATAGTTCATCTCATTCAAAATCAATTAGTTTTATAAAAATGTTAAGATTCATGGGGGTGTGCATTGTAAATCATAAAGTAAAAAACAAATAATGGCAATTCATTTAGAAAAAATAATCAATTATGATACAGAAGATTCTAGAACAAAGGAGAAGTGCTTGTGTTTTGAGGTATGTGCATTATGCTTAAGTTCAACCATGGAGTCTTCTAAATAGTACATGTGGCAGATCTGGTGGAATGTTGATGATATCCAACGGCCAGTATTGCTCAGATTTGCCTATCTCTGCACTGTCGGATTACCTTCATCCAGCGACCATCTTTCAAAGTTATTGGCACACTATATAGTTCTTGTGCCATAGTTGCATGTTTTGGGAAAAAGCTACTAGTGGGTTGTACTATCTATTTAGGAATAGAAGATGTATACATGGAAGTTTTAGGGAAAGAGATGACATGGAGCATCTCAATTCCTATGAGTAGGGATTGGAAAAGAGATGTCATTTGGTCCACATCATAGGAACTTTTCTATTGAATCTAGAGATGACATGTATCTCAATTCCTATGAGGAGGGATTAGAAAAGAGATGTAATTTGGTTCATATCATAGGAACTTTTCTATTGAATATACACTAATGTTTATTTTCCTTTGAAATTAAGGGAGTATAGGAATCCATTCATATGAACCAAGTGGCTCTAAAGCTATAGAAATGATATCATGTTTATTTCCTTTGAAATGTGGAGTATATGAATCTATTTCTATGAACCAATTGTCTCTAAAGGAAAAAATCCTATAAAAATCATATCATATAGAGTTCCTATGATATTCCTCGACACTAAAGGATGGTTGAAATTGTTGCGGGTGATACGATGGTCTTTCTTTGTAGACTCCTCACCCTTCTTTATAGTTACCTCTCGAAGATGAATGAAATGATATATACAGGGTATTCTACATGTGCAATTTGGTACACGAAAACTCGGTAAAAGTTTGCGAGGTTCGAATTTTCAATAAAGCTATATGCACTGCATTTCGGAATGGGGGGAGCATATGACAGTTGCTAACACTCACATTTGTGTGTAGGAGGAGTGGCTGTTCTGTTAAATGACATGGCAAAACTGACACTGTCGGATGCCGATCTAACGGTTCTTATGGCGTTCGTCAGGAAAAGGCTTGTGGCGAACGTTTGTCGGATAATGATTTACGGACACATGCATTGCATTGATACGTGCCCCCCCTCTCTCATGCACACGCACCCTCACAAGTCACGACTCTCTCGAGTCCTCATGCAGACTCGCACATCGCACCCACCGTCTATCTGCAGGTAGACGTCACGCACATATGTGCTCTTCACACCCTACCCTCAGAACTTCTAAAAAACAAAAGACGGCGCGCACATTTTATTTTAGCTCACACGTCACACACTTATACTATTACTCTTGCGGCGAACGTTCTTTGGGCATAGTATATTGTACTCTCACGAAGAGAAGTGGTGCATGCACGCACTAGTTCTCTCACACCCACTCGTGGGTACACGTAGGAGCGCATTTTTTTGAAGCTGGTACAACAAGATCACTCCACTATATATAAAAGCAGGAGCCTTAGCGCTTGCTTTACTAGGGTTCCCCTCGTTCACTCTCTCATGCTCTCCAGATCTAAGCAAGACATAGGTGGCCACACTCTCTCTCAGCTCACGGCTGATCACAAATCCGGCCAGACAACCTCGACCGGGGCAGGGGTGTAGGTGCATCGTTCATGCCATCGTCGGCGGTGAGGGAGGAGACCAACGGCTGCCCGCCCATCCCGATCGGCGGCCGTGCCGTTCTCTCCGAGAGAGCACCGACTCGGGAGGGCCTCCGACCCCTTCTTCCTCCCTGCGGTATTGTGGCCAAGATGCGGCCTCCCGACGCCGTCTTTTCCACATGCTGACAACCCTCAGGTATATATTCCTTCGAAACCTGCCTTGCTCTACTGCCCCAGCTCCCTTCGTGTGGATCCTTTTCTACTTTCGTCCGCTGTTCCAAAGCCACCTAGACTTCTACTATTATTAGAGGTAAAACTAGTTCATACAGTCGACTCTAAGCGTTGGTTCAAACACGGAAGAAAGTGGGAAAGATGTAGCATGAATCTAGGACTTGGTTCTAAGAGGAAACGGGGGAAAGTAGTAGATACCTGCTGTCGCTACGCCCATATCGCTATTGTTAATGTAAAATCACATGAAGCATTAAGCAATGCCACTTAATGTCACTATAAGTAATGGTCTAGTGCCATCGATAAATTGAAGCAATGCCACCACCATTTTATGAAGTGCTTCCATCTTGCTTTATTTCCCATGAATTGTGTTTTTGCAGTTACACTTAAATCTCACACCGCTAACATTGCTTCATCCCAGTGGAACTGCACAAATTTGATTGCACATTTACTGACCATATGCTACTCTCATGACAGTAATACTAATGCTATTGTTCTGCATGTTAATCTAGTGGCATTGTTGATGTGATGGGATGCTACTTACTTAAGGAGTCTTCATACTGTCAATCTAGTGCCAATTATAACACAATAGATGTTGTTGTTAATCATACGCCACTGCAAATATCTGTCACTGTTTAAATAACCGTATTTCGTATTTCGCAAACAGGGATGTCTGTCTCCGTATTGTTTCTATCCGCGCAATCAAAAGCACACACCTTGGTTTTAGTACAACTGCGCAAAATGAGATGTCTATCCCTCGTTGTCATCGTCTAACCTCCCGTCTTCAAGGTATCCCTACATTGGTAGTAACTAAGGTAGAATGACCAACGCAATCTAAAAGAAGTTGATTCGTACGTTTTACTTCCTGGTTGCAGTGCAGGGACGAGCGAAAACAACTACATCCTAGTACGGAATGCACTTTCTACCAGTTCATCCATGGACCGAGGACTAGCTGGCATGGCTGCACGGCGGTTTTTTGGACAGGTGCGCGGACAAGAGGCATTGTGGTCTTCTTATTTCTGCAAATAGTGGTGCTTAAATTTAGTGGAATGCACAAGAATTTCACCTGGTCAGTACACTGCATGGTTCAGTTCAACATTCCAGCTGAGACCACAATTATAATTGGTTATTCTAGAATGAGAGGACCTAACCCTGGATGGTGGCAACAAGAAAAAACCAGAGTGAACTCCAGGAAATTTAAGCCTGCCAGGAGGCCCTTTGCTCAGAGAAGCCTTGCTTGTTTTTTCCTGATTTGTGAACCTTCTCACAACTTTGTCTTTTCCTGTGAACTAGTATATGTTTGTTATGTTCTATGAATCATTGAGATGTATAAAATTGCTTAACTTATGCTTTTCAAGTTTTTTATGAAGACGAGTTTAATGTGAGTGTTCCTCATGAGCGCTGGACTAGCGTGTGAACGTTTGGAATTTATTACATTGTGGCCTCAGTTAACTGCATGAACCACTGTAACAAGATACATAGTTGCTTATATGTCAGACAGCAGATTGTTGATTGTTAGCTGGTCGATAGCCTAGTGTTGAAGCGGGCTGAGCCAATGTGCCGTGTTTTGCACAACTGCTTACAAGTGGGGTAGCACCAACAATGTTTACAAGTACTTATGTATACGTCGGCGCACAGTTCTCGAACTAGTGCTCTATTTCATCAAAACACACACTGCTCGTATGATAAATTGTGACAACTTATGTCTTACCATGCCATATTCATGAAAAAACTAGTGAGGACGCATCTGTTTCGGCAACAATTACGATGGTTCTCACATGATTCACGAGCACACAAAAGTAGCAGCAGTTCCCGTAGACGGATTCAAACAGAGTACTAGCCCAGAGGGGGTCGATAACAGGCAACGTTCGGATAATTAGAGACAATCCAAACTACTATTAAACACTAGCTGGGGTCACTACTTCATGCCTCGATCTAATTTGGGTTGGACACAAGACGGACCTTGCCATGAACATCATCGAGGACGTCCTGCAGCAGCTCAATCCTGTGAACCTTCATGAAGACAACCTTGTGGCCTTGACAATAATAAACTTGTTTGTGGAGGCATGCCACGTCATCTTCCTATGTAAGCTTGACATGAATAGTATGCCTCACAAACGAAGGAGTAGCTTTGAACTTCTTGTGCTTCAGTACACCCTGGACAACACACCTGACAACAGTGAGGCTGGAATACAACTCTTCATTGGTATAACCGCAAATGGCTTCCAGGATCCAACAGCCTAAGAATTCTATTTTCCCGGTGCGTATATTCAGGTCATCCGCCTCATAGCGAGTGACATGTACAACCACACAATCCTTGTCTACATCAGGGCTCTAATTGAAACAGAAACAAATTCTGAATTCCTTTTCAGTATAAGAAACACAAGTTATTTAAACCACTATGTATAGCATGGCATCGAAGCTAATAAAATTTTGCATTATTAATCACCACATACTTAGATGAAAAACCACAATCGAGATTGGCAAAGAAGAAAATCACCTTGGGCAGCTC